>NC_091061.1:134754445-135067195 GCF_000393655.2 Nicotiana sylvestris
TATGACATGACTTCGTGTTTGGAATGACTATCGGACTTGTCACACCTCCCTTTTTCCTACACCCTGGAAAGGGTATAAGGGAGTTTTTTTCAACTTAAAGTGACAATTGAAACGAGATTCATTTATTATTAAAAATTCAGAGTCGCCACTTGGGATAATTTATGGTGTCCCAAGTCACCGGTTCAAATCCCGAATCGAAGAAAAGATTGACTCTGTTTTACAGTCCGCGAACACAAAAACCCGGGTAAGGAATTCTGTTAACCCGGGAGAAGGTGTTAGGCATTCCCCGGTTCCGTGGTTCTAGCACGATCGTTCAAATGTTATAATTGGCCTATTATCTAATTTTAATACATGTTTTAGCCTATGGTTAAATTTTAACTTATTAAACGCTCTTATTCATTTCTAGGAAGATTGCAACGTCATTTAAAATATGTCTTGAACCACGTCACATAAATGTACCCGTGGTCCACGATACATTTTATTTAACGTTGTTGGGATTTGGATTTGGGTCACATGAAATGCACACCCGAGTTTAGGAAGGTAATTTTAAATTACGCACCTAAAGCAACTACGCATTTTTCAACTTTGCGAGGGCCATAGAAAATACGCTAAATAGCATGCCTCGAATTCTATGGATTTAAAATTAATTAAATGAGGGCCATGCGTTTTGATATTTTATTGTGGATGGAGTGGTATAATTGATAAGTACAAAAGACCTAAAGAAATGGGTTAGCTACATGTATATCACTGGAGCCTTTTGTTATAGCATACTACAATTCAGAAAGGTGGAGTTGGCATTTATGTGAAAATAACAAAAGACAGGTGCCAGCTTTGGGTTCATCTCCATATCATCTTCAAAAGACCGACTTTCGATTTCAAATTCTAGAAAGAAACTAACAAAATTTTATAGCAAAATAATGAATCTTAAATGACCATATGAGCACAAAAAGAAAAAGAAATCATGCTGAGAACTATTCGGATGAACCAGAAAGAACAAAACAAACATGGACATACAAAAATGCATTTTAAACTTGATTATAACAAAGAACACGTAAATTAATTAATTTATTTAACACTATGCTAAAGAGAAAGTTATAGTATCACCATTATAGCTTCTACAATACCATTTTGAAGAAGAAGAAGTTGAATCTTCACATGGTTAATTTAAGAAAATATGCAGCCAATAACATAAATTGAAAATTAGATCATTCCACTAACGCAATCTATTTTTTTTACATCTTAATGTTGACAAATTGTTCAACTTCACATACTTATTTAAATTTCAAAATATGAACATGGTGCTACATGATCTTGAAATCTAAATATAAACAAAACAATACCTGCTAGTTACAAGTCATGAGCCAAGAAAAATAAAAAAAAATAAAAAAAATAAAATAAAGAAAAAAAAAACAAAAACGAGACAGAGTCATGAACATACTAAAATAACGTTAACATTTGCAAATCTCAATTCACTCAATCAAAGAAACATCATTCAAGCGAACAGATCCAATACGAAAGAAACTTTATCAAAAGAACCAAATCAATTTACTTCTGCTTCAATAAAGATGCTCCGACATTTTTTAACTCAAGAGCTTATTACATACCTACAAGAGAGTGAATTCAAATGAATAAAATCTGAAAGTTGTAGAGTCAATACAGCAGCAACAAAAAAATCTCTATCAACTCTTCTTCAAACCCAAGATTCAAGGCCCGAAATGTTGAAAGAAATATTTAATGAAAACCTTCAACCTAAATTTCTCTCCTCCCCCTCTCTTTTTTTTTTCCTCTCAAATTTTCTCTTCTATTTATAGCAAAATTTTCGAGATTTTTCAGTTTTTTTTTTCAAAATATTTTATTATTTTATTATTTTTTTAATTAAAAGAAATCCCACTTACAAATTGCTTTTATTTTTTTTATAAAAAGAAATACCACCTTTATTTACTTTTATTTTTAAAATTCCAACTTTAATTACTTTTATCTTATTTAAAATCCCACTTTTTTTACTTTTTAAAAGAGAATTCCACTTATTTAACTTTTCTTAAAAAAACGATCCACTTTCTTTTGCTTTTCTTTTAAAAATGTTATTTTCTTTTACTTTAAATTTTTCTAATTTTCAGATACCTTTATATTTGTTTGTTAATTCCAACTTTCTTTTACTTTTTATTTTTTTAAAATTTCCACAAAACTTTACTTTTATTTTTTTTAATTTTCCACTTTCTTTTACTTTTTAAAAGAGAATTCCACCTACTTTTACTTTTATTTTTTTTATTCAATACTTCCCTTTTTCTTATTTTTTAAATCACTCCTGAAAATTAAAAAAAAAATTAATATTTTTTCGGAATGTTTTTATTATTTTAAAATAAAAATAAAAATAAAATAATATTAATAGTAATAATTCACCTTTTAAATTTTGTATTTTTACCCTATAATAAAAAGTGTAACAAAGCTAGCAATTGTAGGTTAAAACCCCTAAAATATTTACATAGAAGAAGTGATAAAAAATTAAATATTATCAAAAATTAGTTGCTCACAGCTGTCCCTCTTTGTTTGGAAACATGAAGAATTTTCAAGCAAAGATAAGGTGAGCCATGTGACTAATTTTTGAACATATTTTTATTCAAAAGGGAAGAAATAAGGAAAAGAGAAAAGAGAAAGGGTGCAACCGAGTCTTGGTTTTGGACAGCCTATGTATCCCGGGTTATAAGGGAATCAGGTCGCATGTAGTTCAAGAAGTTTTGGTAGCTGGTACTACCGAAGAGCTGTGATTTTGCTGCTATTGCTGCTATTTCTGCTTACTGAACTCCTTATTACACCGTGACAAAATAAAAGAAACCAGACTAAACTATGATATACGAATTACAAGAATCTTATCTTATCTTCAAACTTGAACTTGCAGTTTCTGCTGCCCTGCTGACTTGTACTCTCTGAGTGTGATTCCTTTGTTGCTTACTTGAATTGCATTCTGAGATGCTTTCCCTTTGTTCTTCAAGTGGGCTCCTGATTGTTGTCTTCCTTTGAACCTTGTTGCTTCCCTTCGTTCTCCAGGTGGGCTCCTGATTACCAACACTTGCGCTGCTTTTCCTTGAAACTTGAACCGTTTCCCTTCATTTTTCAGGTGGGTTCCTGATTGCTGAACTCCTTTGAACCTTGCGGCTTCCCTTCGTTCTCCAGGTGGGCTCCTGATTGCCAATACTTGCACTACTTTTTCTCGAAACTTGAACTGCTTCCCTTCGTTCTTCAGGTGGGCTCCTAATTACCAATACTTGAATTGTATTCCCTTTCTCTCCAAGTGGGCACCTGATTGCTAAAACTTGAATTGTATTCCCTTGCTCTCCAGGTGGGCGCCTGATTGCCAAAACTTGAATTGTATTCCCTTGCTCTCCAGGTGGGCGCCTGATTGCCAAAATTGGAATTCTATTCCCTTGCTCTCCAGGTAGGCGCCTGATTTCCAAAACTGGAATTGTATTCCCTTGCTCTTCAGGTGGGCGCCTGATTTTAACAAAATAGACAAAAACAAAGAAAATTTCGGCCCCAGTTTTGTAGCTGGGCACATATGTGAGTGTAAACTGAATCATGTTACCAAATATCAATAAGAACTTGAAAGCTGAAACTTAAAATGTACTCCCTTGCTCTCCAGGTGGGCGCCTGATTGCTGAAACTTGAATTGTATTCCCTTGCTCTCTAGGTGGGAGCCTGATTGCTGAACTTTTGCTCTCCAGGTGGGCGCCTGATTACTGAACTTGAATTGTATTCCCTTGTTCTCCAGGTGGGCTCCTGATTTCAACAAAATAGACAAAACAAAGAAAATTTTCTGCCCCAGTTTGGTAGCTGGGTGCATATGTGAGTGTTAAAATGAATCATATTACCAAATATTACTAAGAACTTGAAAGCTGAAACCTGAACTGTACTCCCTTGCTCTCCAGGTGGGCGCCTGATTGCTAAAACCTGAACTGTACTCCCTTGCTCTCCAGGTGGGCGCCTGATTGCTGAAACTTGAATTGTTGTTCCTTGTTCTCCAGGTGGACGCCTGATTACTGAATCTTCAACTGCTTTTCCTTGTTCTCCAGGTGGACGCCTGATTGCTAATACTTCAACTGTTGTTCCTTATTCTCCAGGTGGACGCCTGATTGCTAGTACTTGGTCACGCTCTTATCTTTAACATCCGTGTTGCTCTCCCTGTTCTTCAGATAGGCACCCGATTTCAACAAAAATAGACAAAACAAAAGAAAATTTTCTGCCCCAGTTTGGTAGCTGGGCGCATCTGTGAGTGTTAAACTAAATCATATTACTAAAAATTTGAAAGCTAGGTCCCATTATCTAGAGGGGTCCTGACAACTCTTAACTAAACGACAATTTTAAGTCTAAGCTATATCTTTTAAAGGTATGACTTCCGCTAAATCTTGTTATCTAAGAGGGTCTTAAACTACTCCCCATTATCCAGGAGGGTCCTAACAACTCTTAACTAAACGACAATTTTAAATCTAAGTTATATCTTCTAAAGGTGTTACTTCTGCTAAATCTTGTTATACAAGCCAGTTTTAAACTACGTCCTATTATCCAGGAGGGTCCTGACAATCGCTATCGGTATTGGAAACATCCTTAGTTCCTCGATTCATTCCGTGGCGCGAAATCCATCATTGGCAAAATAATTATTTGGTTATGCCATTTTGGGCTTTGCTCTAACCGAAGCTATTGCATCATTTGCCCCAATGATGGCCTTTTTGATCTCATTCGTATTCCAAGTCCGTTAGTAAGAGTTTACGGTGGGTGGGTAAGCAGAAGGGGATCCCTGTGGTTAGTAAGAGTGAATCTTAAAGCTAGGTCCCATTATTCAGGAGGGTCCTAAAAACTCCTAATTGAATCCTATCTCAAATATGCAAACTTTGAAACCAACTTATATTCCTTAGGGTACATTTATGCTAGATTTTGCTACTTATGATTGTTTCGATTTTTAAACTAGGTCCCATTTTTCGGGAGGGTCCTGAAAACTTCAAATTAAATCATATCCTAACAATAAAAGCTTTAAAGCCAACTTATATTCTTTTGGGGTACATTTATACTAGATCTTGCTATTCATGATTGTTTTGAATTTTAAACTAGGTCCCATTTTCCAGGAGGGTCCTGAAAATTTCAAAATAAATCTCACCTTAAGAGTGACAATTTCAAAGCTAAATCCTATTTCTTAAAGGTAAAACTTATGCTAAATCTTATTTTCTATGAAGGTCTTAGAACTAAATCACATTGTCCAGGAGGGTCCTGGAAAGCCGAGAATGAACTTACCTGAGCCATGCTTTCTTTCTGGAGGATCTCTGAAGAACGAACAAAATTCCATGCCTCTGAACCATGCTTTTCCTCATGGAGGGTTCCTACAGGTCAAACAAATTTTCCTTTCCCATTCTCAAACCGCCTTTGGGCTGACAAAATTTTGGCATGACACTTGAAAAAAATCAAACTTCCAAGCTTTGATTTGGACACAATTTTTGTCCCTGTTTCAAACAAAGAGAACTTGTGAGTTTATAAATATGGTGGTTGGTTTGTGGCATTGACTTTGAGGGCGATTGCTCCTTCACTTCCTATGATAACTTTGGTTTCAACTTGAAAGACCTTGCCTATTTATTGACTGGCCACTTTCTCTGTCACCCTTATCATAGAAAATACCTCTGATCCGTTCAGACCCAATACCTTCTATCTGTTGCATTGCTCATGAACCGACATCTACCAAACCTTTGTGTTTCACATGATACCCACGGTATATTGATTATTACCAACTTCAATGCACACGTTGTTCTTTCCTAATTTAAATCATTGGCCTTGGTCTTGAGGTCTATTTCTCCATCATTTGCCATGATAGCTTTGATTTATGCATGGAAGATCTTGCTTGTCACTGGTTTACCACCTTTTTTGTCCCTTGTATTTCACATGGATCCCAACGCATGTTGATTGTTACCAGCTCAATGCGCTTGTTGTTCTTTCCTGACTTATGACGCTTTGATGTGCTAGCCAGATCTCATTTTGTGCACTTGGAAAGCTGGTGGAAAATTTTGAAGTCATTTCTCACTTGTTTTGACCAAACAGACTCAGAAAACACGACAAAAGAAACAGAGTAAAGGACAAGGGAAAGAGATGATTCCTAACAAGAAAACTACAAAGGAGAAACCGATCAGATTGGATACCAACTCTAACGACCATGACATGCACCTGTGGCTTATTCTGTCAAGCAAGTCTGATGTTCAACTATTGTTGTACCCTCTAAGCCGTGAAACTGGGCTTCAATGCTCCGATTATCCAATTTGATTTACAATCCTTATTCGACTTGTAGTGCCCAAAGGGTTTTCACCATCAAGCCTCTCTCATTTGATTTTCTCTCTCAACTTTCGTCGTCTCAAGGTGCCCGTGAAGGTTTTCACCAATAAGACTCTCTCATTTGTATTTCTCTCAACTCCCATCGCCTTACGGTGCCTATGAGGGTTTTCACCGATAAGACTCTCTCATTTTCATTACTTTTCCTGCTTGGACCAGAGTGTTACCCTGATATGAGTCACCTCTATTTGCTCGACCTGGTATCTCTCGAAGACTGGTCGGAAGGTCTTTCTTTGGAACGTAATGTGGGCTTTTGAATAGGGTTAGAAAGAAAGGGTATCAAAGGCTCAAAATAGTTTTGACATGGGTTTAAAATTGCAACTTTTGGAATCAGATTTCTTACAGCAAACACAATTTCTGCCCCAGTTTCTTTGCTTGGGGACTTTTGCATTTTTATTTTGATGGGACCGAACCGTGAGGCTGCCTACGTCTCCTTAAAAGGAATCAGGTCGAACGTAGTTCATGTCATAAAAATTACTTTGTTTGTTGTGTTTTTTTTTCTTTTCTCTTTCTTCTCTCTTTTTTCTCTTTTGCTTTTCTCTTTTTCTTTTTATTATTTTTCTTCTTCTTTTCTCTTTTCTTCTTTTTTCTTTTTTTTTCTCTTTTTATTTCTTTCTCTTTTTATTTCTTCCTTTTCTTATCTTTCATACTTGTGTTTCTGATATTCGCTACTGATTCCGAAAGAGGGGTATGAAAGAAAATAAATAAGGCTCAAAAGGGGTGACGAGGGATAAAGTGTTTAGATAGCAGAACAAAATACCTTCGTCATTCCAACATTCAAAACATGCCAAGTACAAACAACACAATTAAACAAACCAAGGAAAACATTCGTAACATCTTTTGGTTGCGCCAGACTTGATGACCGTACCCACACATTCGCCTTCTACATTTGTTATATACAAAGCACCATTGGACAACACTCTCACTCTCATTACCACGAACGGCCCCCTACAAATTTGGGGCAAACTTGCTTTTATCTTCAAATTAATGCGGCAGGATGTATTTCAATAGGGGTTCTTTATGTTCTATCTGCCCCGGTTTCACACAATTCGGGCTTGAAGTGATCTCAAAATGCCTTTACTTATTTCCCTCAAATGTCCTTACATCTTCAACATTGTTTCATTTCTTCGTGATTAAACTAACTTTTAAAATCAGGCTGAGAATTACGCGTGCATGTCACGTCACTAGAGTCAACAGGAAAAGGACTATAAAAGAAAAGGAGAACTAAACAAAAATGACTAGAAATAACAGAAAATAGAAACTTACATTAGACAGATGGTGAAGGATTTGGACAACAAAACAGACAAACTAGACTGGGGTTACAAACCTAGAACAAACCTAGAAAACACTAAGCAGGCTACTAGACTAAACAAACTAGGCAAAATAAGAGGATAGAAGAGTTTGAGTCACAAGACAATATCTGTATTACAACCCTGAAATAACCCGGACAACAGAAATGACAACAAAATAAACCACCAAAACTCCTCCCTGGCTAACCAAGACAGGAGCGCCTCTCCAATTGCCAAGTTCGGCATCTTAGCCACTGAATTCTGCATCAATATTACTAGGACCTTCACGAACTTCCATCACATTGTTCTTAACAAATTGCTTTAGGACCCTCCTGAATAATGGGTCCTAAAAACTCCTAATTGAATCCTATCTCAAATATGCAAACTTTGAAACCAACTTATATTCCTTAGGGTACATTTATGCTAGATTTTGCTACTTATGATTGTTTCGATTTTTAAACTAGGTCCCATTTTTCGGGAGGGTCCTGAAAACTTCAAATTAAATCATATCCTAACAATAAAAGCTTTAAAGCCAACTTATATTCTTTTGGGGTACATTTATACTAGATCTTGCTATTCATGATTGTTTTGAATTTTAAACTAGGTCCCATTTTCCAGGAGGGTCCTGAAAATTTCAAAATAAATCTCACCTTAAGAGTGACAATTTCAAAGCTAAATCCTATTTCTTAAAGGTAAAACTTATGCTAAATCTTATTTTCTATGAAGGTCTTAGAACTAAATCACATTGTCCAGGAGGGTCCTGGAAAGCCGAGAATGAACTTACCTGAGCCATGCTTTCTTTCTGGAGGATCTCTGAAGAACGAACAAAATTCCATGCCTCTGAACCATGCTTTTCCTCATGGAGGGTTCCTACAGGTCAAACAAATTTTCCTTTCCCATTCTCAAACCGCCTTTGGGCTGACAAAATTTTGGCATGACACTTGAAAAAAATCAAACTTCCAAGCTTTGATTTGGACACAATTTTTGTCCCTGTTTCAAACAAAGAGAACTTGTGAGTTTATAAATATGGTGGTTGGTTTGTGGCATTGACTTTGAGGGCGATTGCTCCTTCACTTCCTATGATAACTTTGGTTTCAACTTGAAAGACCTTGCCTATTTATTGACTGGCCACTTTCTCTGTCACCCTTATCATAGAAAATACCTCTGATCCGTTCAGACCCAATACCTTCTATCTGTTGCATTGCTCATGAACCGACATCTACCAAACCTTTGTGTTTCACATGATACCCACGGTATATTGATTATTACCAACTTCAATGCACACGTTGTTCTTTCCTAATTTAAATCATTGGCCTTGGTCTTGAGGTCTATTTCTCCATCATTTGCCATGATAGCTTTGATTTATGCATGGAAGATCTTGCTTGTCACTGGTTTACCACCTTTTTTGTCCCTTGTATTTCACATGGATCCCAACGCATGTTGATTGTTACCAGCTCAATGCGCTTGTTGTTCTTTCCTGACTTATGACGCTTTGATGTGCTAGCCAGATCTCATTTTGTGCACTTGGAAAGCTGGTGGAAAATTTTGAAGTCATTTCTCACTTGTTTTGACCAAACAGACTCAGAAAACACGACAAAAGAAACAGAGTAAAGGACAAGGGAAAGAGATGATTCCTAACAAGAAAACTACAAAGGAGAAACCGATCAGATTGGATACCAACTCTAACGACCATGACATGCACCTGTGGCTTATTCTGTCAAGCAAGTCTGATGTTCAACTATTGTTGTACCCTCTAAGCCGTGAAACTGGGCTTCAATGCTCCGATTATCCAATTTGATTTACAATCCTTATTCGACTTGTAGTGCCCAAAGGGTTTTCACCATCAAGCCTCTCTCATTTGATTTTCTCTCTCAACTTTCGTCGTCTCAAGGTGCCCGTGAAGGTTTTCACCAATAAGACTCTCTCATTTGTATTTCTCTCAACTCCCATCGCCTTACGGTGCCTATGAGGGTTTTCACCGATAAGACTCTCTCATTTTCATTACTTTTCCTGCTTGGACCAGAGTGTTACCCTGATATGAGTCACCTCTATTTGCTCGACCTGGTATCTCTCGAAGACTGGTCGGAAGGTCTTTCTTTGGAACGTAATGTGGGCTTTTGAATAGGGTTAGAAAGAAAGGGTATCAAAGGCTCAAAATAGTTTTGACATGGGTTTAAAATTGCAACTTTTGGAATCAGATTTCTTACAGCAAACACAATTTCTGCCCCAGTTTCTTTGCTTGGGGACTTTTGGATTTTTATTTTGATGGGACCGAACCGTGAGGCTGCCTACGTCTCCTTAAAAGGAATCAGGTCGAACGTAGTTCATGTCATAAAAATTACTTTGTTTGTTGTGTTTTTTTTTCTTTTCTCTTTCTTCTCTCTTTTTTCTCTTTTGCTTTTCTCTTTTTCTTTTTATTATTTTTCTTCTTCTTTTCTCTTTTCTTCTTTTTTCTTTTTTTTTCTCTTTTTATTTCTTTCTCTTTTTATTTCTTCCTTTTCTTATCTTTCATACTTGTGTTTCTGATATTCGCTACTGATTCCGAAAGAGGGGTATGAAAGAAAATAAATAAGGCTCAAAAGGGGTGACGAGGGATAAAGTGTTTAGATAGCAGAACAAAATACCTTCGTCATTCCAACATTCAAAACATGCCAAGTACAAACAACACAATTAAACAAACCAAGGAAAACATTCGTAACATCTTTTGGTTGCGCCAGACTTGATGACCGTACCCACACATTCGCCTTCTACATTTGTTATATACAAAGCACCATTGGACAACACTCTCACTCTCATTACCACGAACGGCCCCCTACAAATTTGGGGCAAACTTGCTTTTATCTTCAAATTAATGCGGCAGGATGTATTTCAATAGGGGTTCTTTATGTTCTATCTGCCCCGGTTTCACACAATTCGGGCTTGAAGTGATCTCAAAATGCCTTTACTTATTTCCCTCAAATGTCCTTACATCTTCAACATTGTTTCATTTCTTCGTGATTAAACTAACTTTTAAAATCAGGCTGAGAATTACGCGTGCATGTCACGTCACTAGAGTCAACAGGAAAAGGACTATAAAAGAAAAGGAGAACTAAACAAAAATGACTAGAAATAACAGAAAATAGAAACTTACATTAGACAGATGGTGAAGGATTTGGACAACAAAACAGACAAACTAGACTGGGGTTACAAACCTAGAACAAACCTAGAAAACACTAAGCAGGCTACTAGACTAAACAAACTAGGCAAAATAAGAGGATAGAAGAGTTTGAGTCACAAGACAATATCTGTATTACAACCCTGAAATAACCCGGACAACAGAAATGACAACAAAATAAACCACCAAAACTCCTCCCTGGCTAACCAAGACAGGAGCGCCTCTCCAATTGCCAAGTTCGGCATCTTAGCCACTGAATTCTGCATCAATATTACTAGGACCTTCACGAACTTCCATCACATTGTTCTTAACAAATTGCTTTAGGGTTCCCTTTGGTGGCTCGTTCTTAAGATCAATCTCTGATAGCACTGAAAACTTTACAGAGCGTGGGCCTTCGAGGATCTCAGAAGAATCTTCATATTCCTTTTCAAAACAAATCATACTCACCATATGCGTCTCATTACGAGCAGGCGATGGACTTTGGCTAGTGTCTGTTGCATCTGGATTTTGCACGACAATGACACCTGCATCAATAAGCTTCTGAATTGCTTTCTTCAGATTCCAACACTTCTCTATGTCATGCCCCGAGGCATCTGAGCAATATGCGCACCTTTGAGAAAAATCAAAATTCTTTGACAGAGGGTTTGCCATTTTTATATGAATCGGCTTCAACGTGTCCAATTGCTTCAACTTTTGGAACAAACTGGCATATGACACTCCCAATAGGGTGAAAGCCTTTTCTTTTTTCAGCAACCTCTCATTCTTAAATGCTTGATTGGGCCGGAAACCTGATCCAGGGGATTTTCGATAGGCTCGTGGAGGTGAATAGGCATTTTGTGGAGCTGGGTACTGGGAGAGTGATGAATGACTTTGGGAGTTCTGTGGAGAGAAGTAGCACTGGGGAGGATCATATGGTACATAAGGATATCCAACGGGGACGATGTCGAGGTTGGAAGTGTTGATCGGGAAAGCCCATTGGATCATCTTTTCTGTTTCTCTTTCTTCCACCCAAGCTTAATAGGATGTTCTGAATGTTTTTCGAACAACTCATGATTTTGCATGACTTGATTCCCTCTTCTACTAGTTCCTCCATTTTTAACATATCATTGAAAGGCTTCCCCATGGCGGGGATCAAATGACTGAAGTAGGTGGCCCCATGGGCTTGTAGGAAAAGCTCAACCATTTCTTCTTTACCAATCGGGATATTGACTCGAGCCGCTTGCTCCCTCCACCTGAGCCCAAACTCCCTAAAGCTTTCCTCCGTCTTCTTTTCCATTTTAGATAGGGAGGAGCGGTCTGGGGTAACACCTGATCTGTATTAAAAGTATCGAACAAAATCTTGAGCCATGTAACCCAATGTAGGCCACTTATCAACATCTTGACGATTATGCCATTCCAAAGCTGCCCTAGTCAGGCTCTCACTGAAGTACGCCATCAACAAATCATCTTTCTCGTCAACACTTCTCATTTCACTACAATAATCCTCAAATGGGCTATCGGATCCCCACACCCATCATACAAGTTAAACTTTGGCACTTTAAACCCTACATGCAGACGAACGTCAGGGGACATAGACAATTCTTTGTAAGACATGCTACCCTGGTCTCCCATTCCTTGCTTGTTCTTTAGGGACTGTTCTATGCCTTTCAGCCTCCTGGGCATCCCGTATCACCCTTTTCTTCCTGTGAACTCTTCATTTACAACATGAGGCCCATCCCGCGGACCCTGCTTGTATGAGTTGGGAACCTTGTGGGCAACCTCTGAGGGGTAATATTGGGCATCATGAGCTTTGAGTGGGTGTTCATTGTTGGGGATGTTGGATAAGGCCGAGGGCAATTTTTGGAAAAAGTAATTGGAAGATGAGTGATGGAGCTACTAGGGTGGTTGGAAAAGCCATGATAAGCGGGTGGATCTGGAGAGTATGGGGGATCATCTGGCACTATGACCGATGTTTGGGTAAGGGTAGTATTTATGAAGCTAGGTGGTGGCGGGGGTGGTGCCTTCCCAGTCATCCAAGCCTGATACATGTCTGCCATGTGTTGTCTTAACATCTTTACCTCTTCAACCAACCCATTGTCCTATTCAACCAACTGCTTTTGGGCACCGGTATCAACCAACTCAGTTCTATTATTGTCTGCCATTGCCTTTTGACTTTGTGTTGTAGAGAAGAGTTACCACTTTAAAAACCACAAACCAACCACCCTTCTGCTATGAATATAACAAAATAAGGCCATCACGTTAGCGTTAGGGTATTTAACAGCAAAAATATCACATTGCGTGCCATGCACCTAGCCATAATTAACGGTTCTAGAATGACTTCGAGGGTCATAAGGTCACTTGGCAACATCCCAATTTGTCCATTTGAATCTTCTCTTTACTTTTCTTTCCTCGCACTTCTTAGCTCACGCATTTTCTTTCCCTTTTTTTTTCTTTCTGATTATCGCTCATTTTCTTCCTTCTCATTTCTCACATCCCATAATTTCACCTCTTTTTTTTTGTTTTTTCTCTCTCTTTTTTTTTTTCTTTTTTTTTTAATAAATAAAAAATAATTCGATCGAACCCTATGTAGGTTGCCTACGTATCATGACGCCGCATGAATCAGATCTTTGCGTAGTTCGGGAAGATCGGGAATAAAGGAAACAAACTGACGTTCTCTGTTTCTTTTTCTTTTTCTTTTCTTTTCTTTTTACCTTAATGACTACTCTGTTGAGAAAAGAGAAACAAATGAAGCAAATCTTTTTCTTTTTTTTGAATTTTCTAAACTTATTGTTCTATAACCTATTTTAAACTCAAGCTTAACGAATTTTTTTTTCTTTTCTTTGAAACAAATACACTATTAAGGAAAAACTTTAGATGAGAAAGATATTTTTTGATTCCTTTTATAAGAAGAAAATCTAAAGAGTGAACCACAGAAAAATATTTAGAATTTTCATTTTATATTCTGATGCAAGGTTTCGAAACAAGCAATGAAAAAGATAAAACAAAATATTTTTTGGATTTCAATTTTGATTTCCTAAAGAAGAATTTCTAATGATAAACAAAGGATAAAGTATGTTTTTTTTTCTATGTACAATATCCTAAAGCTCTAATGAAAATAAAAAGATTTTTTTTTCATTTTTCACTAATTTCCCCAAGAAACACCTCAAAAGAAAATCTTTTTGGATTTTGGAATAAATACCTTAAAGAAGGATTTTAAAGAAGTACTAAAAGAAAATTCTCTTTTTTTGAATTTTGGTCCTAATATAGTAGAGGAAATATAAAAATAATTTATTTTAAGTCCTAGATATTAATTGCCTAAAGGAAAAACAATCTCAAAGGAGAATTGTTTTTATTTCTTATAACAAAAATGCAAAATTTCTTCTTTTTTTTTCCTGGATTTTCGACTTGTAACACATTTCCACATACAAAATAAGAAATACAATAACAAAAGACTCGGCAAACTTAACCTGACTATTACAAACTCTAACATCACCTAAAAGACTAAATACTACTATACAAGACTGGAAAACAAAACAAAAACAATTGACTCATAAACATAAAATGGCTCCTCGAGCAGCTCCTGAATGCAATGATCCTGGGATATCTGTCATACTCAAAATCTAGTAAGTAGATCCACACCTGTATGAGAAAACTTAAACTAGCACTATGTGAGACAATAATATTCTCTAAGACACATGCAAGACATGATTGAGGCTATTTTTGCAAAATGACTTATTTGATCAAAAGGTGGCTAGAAGTGCAAGATTTGGTTATGACCCTGCAAAGCCAAGAACCTAAGATTTACTAGGAAGACCGAACCATATGTGGGTTGCCTACGTATCACGTCCCGAAAGACGAGAATCAGGTATGCGTAGTTCGGGCAAATTGGACACGGGCAAGAAATAAAAATAACAACTAATTTAGAGAAAATATGTGTTTCTTCTTTTCTTTCTTTTTTTTTGAAAAATGATGAAACATGTATACTCTTCTTTTTTTTATTTTCTTTTTCCCTTTTTTTTTATTTTTGATTTTTGAAAAAATGATAAAAAGTGCAAAATCCTTTTGAAGTTTCCATGCTCTTTTTTTCTTAATAAAATGTAACAAAAATATAATTGGGCCCTACTCGCTTCATTCTCACACTTCACCCTCTTTTTTTTTTTTTTCATTTGCCCTCAACTATCATTGGTCCGCCAAATGACCCTTTTACCCTTGAATAAATGCAACATGTAGCATATAGGATGCATCAAGATGGTCTTTTCATTTCAGGTACACCTGTCCTAGACAGACCCAACCCCTGTGTTGAGTCTCTAAAGTCAAATGCACATGATGCAAACAAACGTTCCTACTAGGGATACGACATGAGACTGAGTTATTCTAGGTTCAAAACCTGGGTATTTGTTCTAGACTTGTGTACCCGAGTGGACAACTCGAGCCGAGGAGGGAGCTACGTACCGAGAACCAAAAGGCCATCCGACTTAGTAACTTATCCGAGCCTCTTTCTTATTTCAAGATATAACACTAACCGAATAGGAAGACTCGACCAGCGAGCACATCCCCGAAGATGAGAAGAGAAGGGTTTCGTAGCAGTTTATATACAGTTCAGATAATATCAAAGCTGTAAAAGCAATATTTAGCACATTAGGCCCAAACATGTAACAAAATCATATAATAAATAAAGCCAAATAATAACAATTATTCTAAGCTCGAATTCTAAACCCTGAACCAGAGATTCTGGGTTCTTTTCCCTAGCAGAGTCGCCAGAGCTGTCACACCTCCTTTTTTCCTACACCCCGGAAAGGGTATAAGGGAGTTTTTTCCAACTTAAAGTGACAATCGAAACGGGATTCATTTATTATTAAAAATTCAGAGTCGCCACTTGGGATAATTTATGGTGTCCCAAGTCACCGGTTCAAATCCCGAATCGAGGAAAAGATTGACTCTGTTTTACAGTCCGAGAACACAAAAATCCGGGTAAGGAATTCTGTTAACCCGGGAAAAGGTGTTAGGCATTCTCCAGTTTCGTGGTTCTAGCACGGTCGCTCAACTGTTATAATTGGCCTATTATCTGATTTTAATACATGTTTTAGCCTATGGTTAAATTTTAACTTATTAACCGCTCTTATTCATTTTTAGGAAGATTGCAACGTCATTTAAAATATGTCTTGAACCACGTCACATAAATGCACCCGCGGTCCACGACACATTTTATTTAACGTTGTTGGGATTTGGATTTGGGTCACATGAAATGCACACCCGAGTTTAGGAAGGTAATTTTAAATTACGCACCTAAAGCAACTACGCATTTTACAACTTTGCGAGGGCCATAGAAAATACGCTAAATAGCATACCTCGAATTCTATGGATTTAAAATTAATTAAATGAGGGCCATGCATTTTGAGGTTTTATTGTGGATGGAGTGGTATAATTGATAAGTACAAAAGACCTAAAGAAATGAGTTAGCTACATGTATATCACTGGAGCCTTTTGTTATAACATACTACAATTCAGAAAGGTGGAGTTGGCATTTATGTGAAAATAACAAAAGACAGGTGCCAGCTTTGGGTTCATCTCCATATCATCTTCAAAAGACCGACTTTCGATTTCAAATTCTAGAAAGAAACTAACAAAATTTTATAGCAAAATAATGAATCTTAAATGACCATATGAGCACAAAAAGAAAAAGAAATCATGCTGAGAACTATTCGGATGAACCAGAAGGAACAAAACAAACATGGACATACAAAAATGCATTTTAAACTTGATTATAACAAAGAACACGTAAATTAATTAAGTTATTTAACACTATGCTAAAGAGAAAGTTGTAGTATCACCACTATAGCTTCTACAGTACCATTTTGAAGAAGAAGAAGTTGAATCTTCACATGGTTAATTTAAGAAAATATGCAGCCAATAACATAAATTGAAGATTAGATCATTCTACTAACGCAATCTATTTTTTTTACATCTTAACGTTGACAAATTGTTCAACTTCACATACTTCTTTAAATTTCAAAATATGAACATGGTGCTACATGATCTTGAAATCTAAATATAAACAAAACAATACCTGCTAGTTACAAGTCATGAGCCAAGAAAAATAAAAAAAAGTAAAAAAAATAAAAAATAAAGAAAAAAAACAAAAACGAGACAGAGTCATGAACATACTAAAATAACGTTAACATTTGCAAATCTCAATTCACTCAATCAAAGAAACATCATTCATGCGAACAGATCCAATACGAAAGAAACTTTATCAAAAGAACCAAATCAATTTACTTTTGCTTCAATAAAGATGCTCCGACATTTTTAACTCAAGAGTTTGAATTACATACCTACAAGAGAGTGAATTCAAATGAATAAAATCTGAAAGTTGTAGAGTCAATACATCAGCAACAACAAAATCTCTATCAACTCTTCTTCAAACCCAAAATTCAAGGCCCGAAATGTTGAAAGAAATATTTAATGAAAACCTTCAACCTAAATTTCTCTCCTCCCCCTCTCTTTTTTTTTTCCTCTCAAATTTTCTCTTCTATTTATAGCAAAATTTTCGAGATTTTTCAGTTTTTTTTTCAAAATATTTTATTATTTTATTATTTTTTAATTAAAAGAAATCCCACTTACAAATTGCTTTTATTTTTTTTATAAAAATAAATCCCACCTTTCTTTACTTTTATTTTTTAAATTCCAACTTTAATTACTTTTATCTTATTTAAAATCCCATTTTTTTTTACTTTTTAAAAGAGAATTCCACTTATTTAACTTTTCTTAAAAAAACAATCCACTTTCTTTTGCTTTTCTTTTAATTATGTTACTTTCTTTTACTTTAAATTTTCTTAATTCTCAGATACCTTTATATTTGTTTGTTAATTCCAACTTTCTTTTACTTTTTATTTTTTAAAATTTCCACAAAACTTTACTTTTATTTTTCAATTTTCTATTTTCTTTTACTTTTTAAAAGAGAATTCCACCTACTTTTACTTTTATTTTTTTTATTCAATACTTCCCTTTTTCTTATTTTTTAAATCACTCCTGAAAATTAAAAAAATAATAATATTTTTTCGGAATTTTTTTATTATTTTAAAATAAAAATAATATTAATTGTAATAATTCACCTTTTAAATTTTGTATTTTTACCCTATAATAAAAAGTGTAACAAAGCTAAAAATTGTAGGTTAAAACCCCTAAAATATTTACATAGAAGAAGTGATAAAAAATTAAATATTATCAAAAATTAGGTGCTCACAGGACTTTCAATTGATATCAATTGGGAATGAACAGACTTATACAATTGGTGGATGAGCATGGGCTCAGGACAGTTTACTGAATTCGTGGTAATTTTACCTAGACCTGTCAAATGGGCCGGGTTGACCTACGAACCAGCCCACAGAACCCATTAAAATTGACCCTTTAATCGGCCCATGACCCACGAAACCTTAACCGGACCAACCCATTAATTTAAGGTACTTGGTCCGGGCTATAATATTTTGACCCACTGAACCGGGCTAGACCAGAACCAGTAGCTGACCCACCGGTCAACCGGCCCGGACCAGCTCTCTCTCTCTCTCTCTCTCTCTCTCTCACACACACACACACACACACACATATATATATATGACAAGTAGGCGTCTTGTCGAAATAGTCGAATTCCATATGGCTTAGACTATTAGTTATGGAAATAGTCGAATTCCATTTGTTTCTCAAGTTTTAATATTAATATAGTATGATATTTCTTTCATTTATATTCTATCTGGCTTCAAGGACATGTAGTAATTTCAAGTTCATATATATGTATAAAGTTTGAAATTTTTATTGTTTATTAGTTTTAAACTTTTTTAATTAATTGGATTGGGCCCTAATGGGTCGGGTTAAGGGATTATGGGTTACAGGTCTCGGTCGGGTCACATGTTTTGATTAATGGGTCAAATTTAGATCGTACCCTATAAGAAAGTGAACGGACCGACCCGGTTAAGGGCCCATGGGCCAAGAGTCAATGGGTTCTAGTTTGGGTCGGGTTGACCCATTTAACAGGTCTAATTTTACCTAGTGTAGCGTCGTTGGAAGATGTCGGCATGGAATTCCACAGGTGGGTTATCTCTTGTGAGCAGGGTAGCAGATGCGTGAGATTGATGAAGTTTTTACGAAGAATTCTACTTGCTACTCGGTAAGAGGCCGAACATGTGGTCGTGGCTGATGATTCAAAATTTTCATGAAACGTTCAAAAGATTTTGAGAAATTTGGCGGGTTAAAGGTGCGAGATCATAGTAATTGAGAAGGAGGAATCCTTGTGGGTTCTAGATTTATGTAATTGTAGCTTAAAGCTAAGTGGGGGAGCCTACTGTCTACGAATGGATCGCGTGGTTGTTTGTTTGTGCAGGTTTCTGATAATTGGTGCATTGGTGGATTATTTAAGACTAAAGAAATGAAAATATTAGTGGTAATTCGAGCAAAGAACTTAATGAATGTTTGTTATACATCGCCTTATCGACTCAGGTGCAGGTTTCGGGAAGACTCAAAGTATATGCTTCTTGTGGATGTGATGTACAAGGAAAGAAATTAAGCCAGTTGCTTCTTCAAGAGGGTGTTCATGTGCTAGCATAGCATTGGAGTTTAGTTATATTCAGGACCAGGTCAGAGTGGGTGACTCTCAACAACGGTCCTAGTGGATTCAAGAATTTAAGTGCAGTGCCTAAGGATTTTAGGTCCATTGTATGGTCAAGAATCGAATTTTTGTAGTGGATTATGAATGGGATGGAGTGTTCTATGTTATCATCGGGTATGCAGTGCAATATTAGAGGGAAGGAAGAAATAACTTTAGATTCGCGGAAGGTCTTGCAGAATAAGTGTACCAGTTGGAGATTCTATTATGCGCATAAGGAGGGTATGAGATGGTTCATGAGTAATGAGACGATGTGGACCCGTGATTCGAGTCACTAGGGATGAGTACGGATTTAGTTTGTTATGTTTTGAATGGAGTTATTATTATTTATATTTCTAAGGCAAGTCGAGGGTAAATTGGGAGAAGTTGGGCCAGTTAGTAATGGCGGATCAGCATGATTGTGGCAATGAATAGTTCTTTTGGTGGCTTAAGCTATACATGTGGTTGTGGTTGTACATGCGGGCTTGACAACCACCATAATTTAATTGACTTGGGAAGTATTGGATTCAAATGTCCTTGTTGTGTAAATGGATTCCAGAAGAGTTATGGCGGTATGGACCATGACTTGAGGTTTCTATTTTCTGCGATTACGGGAATTCAGTTGCGTGTCGCAATGGTTCTTCTGAAATGAGTTAAGTAAAAGTTTCTAGCAAATGAAGAGTTTATTCTACTAGTAGTTTAGGGGTTATGATGAATTTTTGTACACTCACATAGCGGCATGATAGATGCAGTGAGCGACATGGGAAATGGATGGAAGTTGAGGATCTAAGTTGCGGCTCGGCATTGATAAGAATGTCACGAGCTCAAATGAGCAGGGAAGAATTTAGATGTTTAGAGTAAGCTGGCACTAGTTTAGTGTCACCTGAGAATGGTGTTCTTTGGAAGAGGCATGGTGTATTGATTTGCGGATTGTGATTTGCCTTACAAAATTAGTACGGTTGGTGTATGGAGGTGCGCAAATTTTGCTACCTGGTGCGGAAGGTCGTGGGAGCGTACCCCACAGAAAAATCATATAAGAGTGACATGTTAGTCACTTGATTGTTAAATATTGAAACCAAGTAATATCACAAACGTGAGAGTTTATGCCTGGAAGGCGCTCTATCCCTTGGGTTGTGGACTGTGGGTGTTTGTTGGTGAGAGTTTGCGCCATGAATAGGGCTATTGTGGATCCTTGAAAGGTTGTTGGCCTAGTATGGTATAATCAGAATCGGCTTGAGGTCCGTTGGTAGGACTAATGTGAATGTGTGCTCTACATTAGGTCGGATGTGTTCATTTGGCATAGCATTACTTATGGAGGAGTCTTCGAGCGTTGGATGTTATTCCCGTCATTAGCTATTCCATGTAATACTCTATTTTTCCATGTGGGTTATGAGATGGCTTGATTATTTGCCCATGTGTTGTGGTCTCGTGTAGCTTGTGGCATTATGTGAGCAGTATGGCTCTCGAGATGCAAGTCATTTATTGCAACTTAGTTGTATTTGGATTTTGTAGCGTATGGTGTTATCTATCTCCCTAGGGTTGTATTTTTGCACTTGGCGTGGTTGTGGTCAATATTCGAATATATCGTAAGTATGAGCATTATGGCTTGATGGGTATTTCCTTATTTATTGTTATGTGGGGATCGGGTGGCATGCCTTTACGAGTATGTTATTTGGATCGGGTTGCACATCGTAGCAGTATCATATTTGAATCGGGTTGCACACCACAATAGTAAGATGTTGAGTATGGTTCCTCATATCTATTCTTGTGTATTTTGTTTCTCATTCCCTGAGGAGGGTTCATAGCATCCGCTCGACCGTTTTATTCGTTACGCGGGCTAGGTAGTTCTTTTTCATAGTTCGTTCTTCCTTATGTGTCGTATTAGAGTTGTATCTTGTTGGTGCATTGATGGTGTCATACGAGATATTTGTCAGCGTTTGAGGTGGCTTATTGCCTGAGCAGCTTATACTGGGTGAGGCAAGACTATTAGACATGAAATCAGTGCAATTAGATTTATATAAGGTATATTAAAGAGCAAATATCGTTATTCAGTCAGAATGAGGTAACGATCCTTGTTAGGAGGAGAGACTCCATGATTTGTTGATTCGGCAGGTGGTTATGAGTTTCTACACATCTCTTCCTTTGTGGCAGTATTGCGAGAGTTAGATCATGGCTTATATGTGTTATGAGGTATACTATGAGCTTTGGTTTGTGGAAATTTCAGTTGTTGTGCTTGGAAGAGGTTGCCTTGGGCAAATGAGTTATGCGGTGTGCTGTGTGATTTTAGCATAGGTGCATGATCATGTTTTTGTACAGTATGTAGTGATTGATACGATGTTCGTATGTTAGAATCGGATTTTGTAGAGACCTCCGGAGGTTGGAGTTTGGTTCTAAGGCTTATTGACTAAATTAAAGGGAGGATCTTCAGTCTGGCTCAAGCTGATGTGATCAATTGGGTTGTGGTGTCATGGGTAGGTGCACGGGGTGTTAAACAGTAATTTTGGACAACTCCGGAGTAGTCCTTAGTACGTTCGAGGATGAATGTATGTTTAAGTAGGGGAGAATGTAACGACCCGATCGGTCGTTTTGAGTTCTAGCACATCATTCGACAGTTTAAGGTCTTGAGTAGCTTCACTTCAGGTATTATGACTTGTACGTGTGGTCGGAATTGAATTTCGGGAAGTTCGGAGTTGACTTCGGAAGGAAAATTCTAATTTCGGAAGCTTTAAGTTGAAAGAGTTGACTAAGGTTTGACTTTTGAGTAAACGACCTTCGAATCAGTATTTGAAGGTTTTAATAGGTTCGTATGATGATTCCGACCTTCGAATCAGTATCGAGTGGTCCGGAAGCATTTCATGCTTATTATAGAAAGTTGGCATTTTGAAGGTTTAAGAATTTTATAAGTTTGGTTTAAAGTGGATTGTGATGTTATCGATGTCCGTTTGAGGTTTCGAGCCTTTGAATAGGGTTCTATTGTGATTTATGACTTGTACGTAAGTTTGGTGTCATTTCAAAATGTTTAAGTGTAATTCGGACATTTTCGGCAAAATTTGGATGTTTGAAAGTTTAAAGAAGGTTTCGATTGTCGATTCGTAGATTTGATGTTGTTGGGCGTGATTCGAGGCTTCAACTAAGTCCGTATTGTGTTTTGGGCTGTATTGGTATGTTTGGATGGTGTCCCTGGGCCTCAGGTTTGTAATGGATTGAAAACGAGTTGAAACATGGAATTGAGGACCTACTGATGCTGCTGAAGTCTGGTGCAATCGCACTTGCGGAAGGAGTGGCCGTAGGTGCGAAGGGTCCATCACAGGTGTGATCTTCGTGAAGGGAGTCTGGGTGCGCAGGTGCGAGGAAAACTCCGCATCTGTGAAGCTGCAGATGTGGAGAAGATATTGTAGAAGTGGAGGTTGCCAAGAAGTCCTGGGTCACACAGGTGCGTGCGCGTAGAAGTGGAAGCGCAGATGCGCTACTTGGGGCATAGAAGCGAGGGATGCTGGTTTGAGCTGGAGGCGCACCTGCGATGGATTTTTCGCAGGTGCGAAGCCGTAGAACTGGCTAATTGACTACATGTGCGAAGGTCGCTGGGCAGTGGTATGTTTTTAATCTGAGACTTAGCCCATTTCTTTCACATTTTCATTTAGTTGGGCAATTTTTGTAGCTCTTGGAGGAAAGATTTTCATCATCTATGTCAAGGTAAGTAATTCTCACATATTGTGAGTTAATACATGGTCTATATATATATATATGAATTTGAACATGAAAACTAGTAAAAATTTGAGATTTTGGTAGAAACCTAGAAATTGGTATTTTTCAATTTTGACAGAATTTTGAATAAGTTATGTATTTGAATTCGTGGTGTTATGGGTAAAGTTTATCTTCGAAATTTTTGGAATCCGTGCACATGAGCCCGATGGTTGACTTTATTAACTTTTCGAATGGAGTTGGAAATTATTATAAAATTTTAAATTGTAAGCATTGTAGTATATGTTTATTGACTTGTATGTTATTTGATTAGTTTCGGAACATTTGGCTTGGAGTTGAGGTGTTAGAGAGGCATGGGAGCCGGTTATGGAACTTCAGAGCGAGGTAAGTCTCCTGTCTAGCCTTGTGAGAGGGAAACTACCCCTTAGGTGATATAATTGTTATGTGCAACTAATTGTGGGTGCTACATACGTGCGAGATGACGAGAGTTCGTACGTAGCTAAAACATGTTTATGTCCGGGTAGACTTAGGACTTTATCATGTAATAGTTGAATTATTTGAACTCATTCTGCTGGCTTAATTAATTGAAATTGATGTAAAAATTATATACATATACTAGGTTGAGCCTTATCACCTTGAGTTGTTGGCAAGTTATTTGAGAAACGGTAAATGTTATATTCACTTTGTGCCTATGTACTATATAGTAAGCGCGTGTCTCGTAATTCGATAATTTCCTTCCTTTCTTGTGGAGCGGGTTGAATGCCTCGTCAGTATAACAGATGCATCTATAGTTCGTGTCGCTCGGCCCTCGACAGTGTACACATTATTCTGAATCGGACCGAACGACCTCAACATAATCATGCATTATATCGCTGACAGTCCGAATATTCACGAGATTATCTTTCCACTGATACCTGACATTTTATATGGTATTTTCTTATTCATTTGATATTGGCACTTGACATTTTCTGAGTTGCTAAGATAGAATAAAAGATTGAGAAATTCATACTTTAAAAGAAATATTTGGAAGATTATGTAACTTACAAAATTACCCCATTATTGCAGTTTGCTTCATATTTGCTTATGATTTATTATATTGCTTTATTGGACCTCTAGTAAGTGTCGATGTCGACCTTCCTCACTATCTCTCCGGGGTTAGGCTAGATACTTACTGGGTACGTATTGATTTATGTACTCATACTGCACTTCTGTACTAAATGTGCAGGACCTGACAGGTTAATTTAGTGAGCATGTTGGTGCGTAGGAGCAACTGTTGAGGAGATTTTGTGTGAGCTGCATTCTAGGCTACACTTCGCAGTCCACAAAGTCTCCATCGTACTATTTATTTTATCCTGTCTCATTTACATTCTAGACAGATGTTGTATATTATTATACTCCTTTGTAAATGCTCATGCGCTAGTGAAACTGGGTCTTGGGATATGCTAGTTGATGCTTATGGATTTATACATCATTATCGCCTTTCATTTCTTTTATAAACTAGTAAATATGTACGTTCCCGTGGATTTAAAAGAGTAAGTTCCCTTTCTTAATAAGAATTATGATTTCAAAAATAATAAAATGAGTAACTAAGTTGATTGAGCACCGTTGGCTTGTCTGACGGTGGCATTAGACGTCGTCACGACCTGTAGTGAATTTTGGGTCGTGACATAAACAGAGTTACATGTAATTAATTTTTAAGTGATCTTATTGTATAAATATTTTTTATACCATTAATACTCGATACTTTCAAAAATCATGAATTTCAAATAGAAATTCCTAATTAGAAATTGGACTTCGGTTGAAATGTCAGTTGGAAATTCATGTTTTTCAGTAGTGGAATAAACTTAAGCTCATTGTAAATTATATTAACAAATAGTCTTTAGGCATGCTACTGTAAAAGAAATAATAGTATTATCAAATAAAATCCAAGAGGATTGCATAACGTTCGAAAATTGATATGTTCTGAAAATCTGGAGAACATAGTTTGTTTATTAGGCAGTAAGAGAAAGAAACAAGGCCACCTTCATCGTACAAGGCGTATTGACGATTTTAAAATTATGGGTGCACCATTAATACTTGTCATATTGTCAGTTGATGTGAGGTTTTTTAGTGTTTTAAGATAAGATATACTCTTGATTAATCTAAACTTATATTTTATTTTATTAGTATTATTAGTTATGAATTGTTACAATTATTGAATAATATTATCTTAAACGGTTAAACGTATTTAATTCTTACTGTTAAAATCCAAAAGAAAAAGAAAAAGTATAATGCTAGTATAAAAAGTATATATATATATATATATATATAAAACTCTTTAAATATAAATTGCTTACACAAGAAAATACCTCATAAATTCAGTCCAAGGGAAAATTTACACAATTGTTACCCAACATTCTCTTCTCTATTTTCTCGCAACTTTCTCTCTATATTTCTTACAACCCTCAAGAAGAATTGACACAAGTTTGATGGAAAAATGAGAAAGAAGTGGTCTCTATTTATAGGTAAAATCTTACAACATAATCAAAAATTATTTTCTACTTGGTCCACTTGGATTAAATTAGCTACCAAGTTAAAATGATTGGACAATCTTAAAAAATTGACGCTAAAATTAGACATACTTTAGTTTTATTCCAACCGCACCCCTTATTTCACTATTTTTGAAGGTCAATTTTATCCCTATGTCCATGCCTTTATACACTCTTCTGCTCAAGAAAGTCACGCTATTAAAACCCTTATTTGGAAATTCGAATGTGTTGGGTCCTCCCAAATATTGTGTATTTTGACTTTTTTCAAGTATTTTTTCCCATCAATTAGTCCTTTATTACTTTAGTTGTTCATATTATAGTTTCATAAATATAGAAAACTTTGAGTGCTTTATTAATTCTTTAAATGACGATGCTAATGATGTCAGAAGAGTGTATACATCTGTTTCTTTTCTGTTTGCCAATGTGAAAGCATTAGATTGTAACCCGATTGTAATTACCGATTTACTATTTCAGTAATGAAAATCAAATTATCATTAATATTGGACATTAAATTATCATTAATATTAGACATTAAATTATCGTTAATGTCTTCTTAGTGTGTTTTTGTCACATGAGCAAATTCAATTAAATTTTGTAAATTTGAGTTAGCAAAAGTTGATATCCTATTCTTAGGAATAGTATGAGATAAAAAGAGTCGATTCACATATTTTTTAATTCGAAATTATGCTTAGAAGTGTATTAATAAAAATAAACTCACCACGTATATCAATAATATGCTGACATGTGGCATAGAAATGGAAGCAATAAAGAATAATGAAGAACAAAAAGGTATAGGTAACACCCACATGATCGTCTACGAGGATTACATGCCTATTGCTATTAGCCGGAAAAGAGAAAACATGTACGGAGTGGATAATTAAGGACACTAAAAGTCATGAAGGTGGAAGGATCATTAATAGCCACAAATATGAAAAAAAATCAGCATAATCCCTGATTATGCGTGATTGGTCGATATTACCTTAATCATTACATATCACCTATGTAACAGGTAATCCACGTAATAAATATTAGTAATGGACAAAAATTAAATAGAGCGAAGCAGTTACAAATTGTATCCTTATTCCTTACCATCTTGTATCCCTATCGAAAAATCACAATGTAATACTATCAATTGTCAATATTTTTATTATTCTCTGTCACTGGAAGATCTTGTTCTTTCCCATTGGAAGGAATGCGATTATCAATAAGATTTCTTTTACCTTATTCTCTCAGACTTGCTTTCCATTGTTTTTTATTCTTTATATTAGGAAAAGTAAAGTAAAATTGGTTATTAGAAATTCGAATTATTCTTTTATTTACTTTGACAAACACAAATTATTTTTTGGTTAAACAAGAAGTGTTATAAATTGCACATAAATTATGGGACAATCTTTAGGAGTTAATTATTTTTTGGTTAAGCACTATTCTAGAAAATAACTTTTGAGATTGGAGGTGGTTCCAAACCACATGTTTGTGAAATAAATAAGGATAAAACGAATATGATCCCAGAATTTTGACGAACAAAGCGGATGCGTACTACAAATTTAATACGAAAAAGGGTCAAAAATACTCCTCTACTATTAAAAAATATTCACTTATACACTACGTTATACTATTGGTCCATTATAGTCCCTGATGTCATAAAACTAATTTAAAAATAGCCCTCTCCCGTTAGGACCCTCCACCATGGCAAAGTTATCCCACGTGACCTGACATATTGCTAAGTTTAGATGCCACAAAGCATGCCACCTCATCGCACCTATCCCATTTTACCTCCTCCCCTACTTCTCCTTCCATGCATCACCACCTTCTTCTTCACCTATTAACCAACCACCACTAGCATCATCACACACCTATTCTTCCACCACCATCCACTAGTCTTGACCATCATTAAACCATCATTCTTTCACCAAAAATCAAACGAAAACGAAAATTTTAATTTTTTTGGTGTTATTTTAGGATATGTTTTCAAATGATATAGTAGTCTAATATAGGCAACAAGAAAAGAGCTGCTACATGTGCCACTGCCTGCAGTATTCCATCCAATGGGTGGAATACCAAACCTAACTTGCAAAGTAGACTCACATTATTGGATTGATGTTGGAACATAATTCTCAAATTATGGCCAGTTAGGCTATGAGAGAAACTAGGACATTCGAAGATCAAATACGCCTGAGAGGAAATATCAGACGATTAAAGCACATAGAAGACATGTCATTGCTTAATTGGACTCCATTAATTTGTTGCAATGTGGAGAAGATTTGACAACCAATTTCCTGGAACATGTAAGCTATGGAAAAAGGTAAAGCAAAACTCCTCATGTCAGATGATCCTAGAGTTCTTATAAAAGAGTAGCATTCTTGATCACTCCCAACTCTAATTCTAAAAAGGATAAGTGGTCGCTGCAAATATAATCTGGTCTAAAAGTCCGAAGTCGAATCTCACAAAGAACTAAGGTTTAGCTACAACTGTTTACTATCACTGAAGACAAGCTCGAATAATTTCTAAGTTATAAATATTAAGATTCTTATGTCTAACTAATTAACTAACAAATTAAAGTAGTGAATTAATAAATAGGCCACACTAAGGGTTGGAGACAAAATTGAAAAAACCTAGAGTTATGATTTTCCCAATTGTCGGAATCCTTCCCGCTGTGTCTCCTACAATTTTGCCTAAGTATTCTCTACTGATCACGAGCACTCGACTTATCGTAATTCTCTCTCGAGCAACTACAATAATTTACTAGTCATATTTTCTTGAATTACGCTAGCTCACACTTTTTCACCACCCACTATGATCACGTCAAAGCTTCGTTATCTCTAATCCTGCTTTAAAACCCGTCGTATTGATCTCTCATATACCTTGGGAGTGACGTTGTTCAACAACTACCTAAATGTACACTCTTTCTCAAGTAATACATAATAAATAGGTACAGTCAATTGATGACCAGTCAATCAACAATAATAAATATGTAGTTAAACACGTAAGGATATTCAAAGGCAAAATTATATTAAAACGTAACAAGAATTCATCCTCCAAAAGATTTCATTAAACCCTAGATTAGAGAGTTTAGCTACTCATAATTGTATAAACAATCATAGTCGTATTCAAAAGCATTAAACTAAAAATTAAAGAAGAACGGAGAGAAAATTTTTTATGATTCGTGATCCAGAGTGTTCCATAGTCTTTTGCCTCTCCAATAATGTCTCACCCTTCGAAAACTAACTTTGAGTGGTATTTATATGGTGGGGCCGAAGTCTACACATCCAAACATAATGAGGAAATTAAAGTGGCTCGGGTAAGCATCGTTAGTGCAAGGCATTGTAAGAGGCACCAACATTACTCTGCGAGGCACCATCAGAGGTGCCAACATTAACCCCCGAGGCGCTGTCAGAGGCACCAATGAAAATGGCCTAGACAAAGCCTTGCACTGTCTACGACCGTGACTTTTCGTAATAACCCGATCGGTTATTTTGAGCATTTGCATTCCGTTAAGCTATTTGAAGTCTTGAGCAGCATTGCATGATGTATTATGACTTGTGTGAATCGTCGGTTTTGATTTTTAGGTTATTCAGAATTGATTTGGAAAAATAAATTTCATGATTGAAGCTTAAGAGTTGACATGTTAGACTTTTTAGCATTTGACCTCAAATTGGAGCTTTGATGGTTTTGTTAGGTCCGGATGGAGATTTTGGACTCGGGCATATGCCCGGATTTACATTTGGATATTCCTAAAAGGTTGCGGCACAAATTGGCAAAAGTTGAAAATTTAAAGGTTTGGAAAGTTCATAAGTTTGACCAGGAGTTGACTTTGAGGATATCATATTCGGATTGTAGTTCCAGGAATTAGAATAGCTTCGTTACGTCATTTGGGACTTGTGTCCCAAATTTGAGTTCATTCCGGGTTGATCTGATATATTTCGATACGAGTCTTGGAAGTTGAAAGTTCAAAAGTTCATTAAGTTTGATTTGAGGTGCGATTCATCGTTTCGATGTTGTTATGCATGATTTGAGGCTGCGAGTAGGACCGTATTGTTTTATGGAACTTGTTGGTATATTTGGGCGGGGTCCCGAGTGGCTCGGGTGAGTTTCGGATGAGGTTCGGATTTGTTTGGATCATTTTTGGCTAAGTTGCTGGGGGCAGATTTGGTGTGATCGTACCTACGGCTGGTTTGCGTAGGTGCGATGGTCGCAGAAGCAACAGAGAAGTTGCAGGAGCGAGAAGAGGCTGGTGAGGAAGATTGCAGAAGCGGAGCATTGAGCGCAGGTGCGGATGCGCAGGTGCGAGGGATTGGAAGCACAGGTGCGAAGGTCTTCGTAGAAGAGGAGTTTGTTACCGTAGGTGTAGAGGTTGTTGTGCAAGGCTAATTTTCGTAGAAGTGAAGTTTTCCTGCAAAAGCGAATGTCGCAGATGCGACCACTTGTCCGCAAATGCAGAATCTGCTGGGCAAAAGCTTTAAAATCGAGGTTTTTGTTCTTTTGTCACATTTTGAGATGTGGGACTCGGATTGAGGCGACCTTTGAAGCAATTTTCATCACAAAATATGTTCTAAACTTGGTTTTGATTTTATTTCATGAATCTATCTTTATTTTTGGCAATTGGTTGATGAATTTTAAGGAGAAATTGGGGTTTTTTGCCTAAAGCTTTATAATGTGAATTTTTGAGTTTTGAACATCGATTTGGATTCAGATTTGAGTGAAACTAGTATGGTTAGACTCGTAATTGAATGGATTGTCGGATTTTGTGGGTTTTGTTGGGTTCCGATGTACGAGCTCAGGTTGGACTTCTGGGATGATTTTGGGCTTTGATTAAAGATTTAACTTTTATCAACTGGGTTTGTGTCCTTGGGCATTATATGATGCATTTGAATCGCTTTTGCCTAGTTTCAAGCCGTTCGGAGGTCGATAAGCGCGTGATGGCACCTTTAGGGCATCGTTTGGCTTGCTCGGTATTGGATTTAGCTTGTTCGAGGTAAGTAAGACTTCTAAACTTGGTGCTGAATGTATGAAACCCCGAATTATGTGTTATATGTTTGGTGTTGAGGTGACGCACATGCTAGGTGATGGGAGTGTGAGCACTCACTATGTGAATTGTGACTCCGTTATTTCTATGGTACTGTGTAGTTACCTGATCATATCGGTAACCATGAAATCTCTATGTATTAGAGCTATTGAGGTGTGACCCATTTTAGAAACTATGCCTAGGCTACATGCTTATCTTGTTGGGACCCACTGACATCATTTATGCTGTTGAGTTATCTGCTTACATTGCATTTACATACTCAGTCATACACATTCATATGCATATCATATCTCAGTCTCTGTTGCCATTTATTGATACATCATATCATTATTTCTGGGCTGATTATACATGACATTAAGAGCCTGAGAAACTGGAGAGATTGATGACTGAGTGAGGCCGAGAGCCTGATGGTGAGGATGTTTATGGGATCGGACTGCATGCCGTAACATATTTTATTGATTTATGATAGGAGCGGGGTGTACACCGCAACATGTTTTACTGATTTATGCCATGATTGGCTTGTTATAGCGCTTGGGCTGAAGGAGCCCCTTCAGAGTCTGTACACACCCCTAGTGCGCGCAGGTACCTATTGAGTGCGAGTGCTGAGTGCCGAGTGATTGGGAGGACTGAGTGACTATGAGGACTGAGTGGTTGTAAGGACTGCGTGACTGGGAAGACTGGGTGAATTGATACTTTGAGAGTATGCATATAGTTTTATCACCGAGTTGCATCACATTTGACATGCTCACTTGACATACATGCATAGATATACATTTTCCTCATGTTGTACGGTATCACGTCATTCATGACTTCTCATATATATTGACATATAGGCATAGAGACGTATTTTCCTCATGCCATTTGAAAATGTAGCATTTATCGTGGAAAGCTTTTGGGAAAAAATTACAGTTTTCAAACTTACTCGTATTTTTTGGCAATTTCGGTAAAAGACTTGGGTTTTCACTGATAAAAGCAAAAATATTTTTGGGAACTATAAAGAAGCTGAGCTTTTTATCTCTGAGTTACTTGTTTTATTACTTGCTTTATGTTGTTATGAACTTTTGTTGGCTATTGGTGTTGGACCCGACCTTTGTTCCAGATCGTCACTTCTTTCAACCTAAGGTTAGGTTTTGTTATTTTTGAGTACATTGGGTCTGTTGTACTCATACTACACTTCTGCACCTTACGTGCAGATGTTCGCTGCTGATGTTGTTGTGATCGACGAGAGCTAGAATTGAAGAGGTACCTGCGTTCCGGTTGTAGCTGCCTCTTGTTCATGGTAGCTTAGATTTATAAAAATCTATTTATGTACGTTTCGAACAAATGATGTATTTATTCATACCGGCTTTGTAAATTCTAATCTTAGAATCTCATAATTTTTACTACCAGTTCTTGAGAAATGTATAAGATTCAGATAATATTTTTACTTAATTGTCTTATTAAATATTATTGGAATTAGTTAGTTATTAGTTGGTTTACCTAGCTGGTTGGGTTAGGTGCCATCACGACTAGTTGAATTTTGGATCGTGACAAGTTAGTACCAGAACTCTAGGTTCATAGGTCCTACAGGTCATGAGCAAGTGTCTAGTTAAGTCATGCGGGTCGGTATGATGACATCCATACCTATCTTCGAGAGGCTACATGGCATTTAGGATATACTTCCCATCTTTCTTTCTTTATTGTGTGGCATTGATTCAGCTTGAAGCGTAACTCTTTGAATTCCTTCCATGTATTCGTATGCACATGTGAGCGCACGGTATCGGCTGTGCACCGGCAGTTTGTGATTCCATGGATGATGTGCGAGGTATGATTTTTGTGTGCTGATGATGGTCTAGTGTGGAGGACTTGAGGCCGGGTTTAGACTGCAGCTTACACACGAAGATTTCAGTTGTGTGAGCATGTGTTTTTGGACTTACGTTTGGTAGTGTCCCTATAAGTGGAACTTGTGGCTCGATGAGTGGCTGTATGGCTACATGATGAGTATGATGTGACTGCAAGATGTGTTCCTATGGTTTGAATGCGACGAGAAAAGTTTTCTTGAGATGTAGAAAAGACTATTGGGTGCTTGATTTTTGTCTTGATGTGACATATAGTCTCGAGTCATGAGTGTATTGTAGGATCTTTTGCGTTGCTTATTTGTTGAAAAAATTAGATTCTTGTTGATGAGTTCAGAACTAGGAAGATTAAGTGATTGCGGTAGTAGTTGTGACTGTGGAAGGGTATAGAGAGATGCCAGTTTGAGGCAAAACAGGTGGGTTATCTCCTACAGGGTGTCCTGAGGTTGTGTGGTCCCTATGATATTTTATAGAGAGTTCTCTTTTATCAGTGAATGATATGTGTTGCAATTTGAGTTTGGATCGCTTATGGAAGTTGGCTTGACTATTACAAGGGCAAGTGCGATCTTAGCAGATGATTTGAGGTTTTATATGGTTTGTGTTACATGAGCTTAAGAGGGATTGAGTTAAAATTCGGTGCGAGATTGTGGAAGTAATAGAGTATGGTCATTTTGAGTTATCGAGTGTTTTGTTATATGGCTTTGAGCCAAGTGGAGGAGCCTGCTATCGACAATCTGAATGCATGGTTATGTGTTGTACTGGGTTCGGGTTGAGGCATACTTGTGAATCAAATATGACTTGCAGAGGTTAAGAGCGAGGATGGCTCGAGTAAAGGAATTATTGTATATGAGTTATGTTACACTTTATGGGTATACGAGAATCATGTAATGATTGATTTGTTATGTGTGAGGGATGGGCCACAGGTCGTTTGGCTCGTTTGGGCGGTGCATTTGAGATTTGAGCTGAATGGATGACTCCCGAGAAGGTTCTAAGGGGTTTAAGATTGATACGTAGCAATTGAGAATTTTTCTGGATTTGTATATGGCTAGGATATGATATTTATATTGGATGGTTTCAAGACTCGCGACATTTCTATATCACTATGGATATTTCCATGTAATAAAGGAAAAGAACAATTTTAAATTCACGGAAGTTCTCTTCAGTGTGGGTGTCTCAATTGTGGTACTTATGGGGTGCTTAAGAGGGAATATAACGACTTATAGATTTTAAGGCGTGTGGTTTTATGTTAGGACATCTTGTGTTAAGTTTTGGGTAAGGATCATGGTGTTCTGGCAAGGAAAAGTATCAACTTAAAGGCAATTCAGAAGAAACTCGGAGAAATAGGACAGATTTGTAGTAGATTGGATCAGCAGAGTAATGGATATGATTGGTTCTTTGGGTACTTATGATGTGGTTAGTCTCTACAGGTGTTTTGTGGCAATAATCTTGGGTTTGGCGACCTACGTGGCTTGGTTGAGTTAGGGAGATTCAGTTCCGATGGCCTGGTTATATGAAAATGGGTTTCGAAGAGTTCTCAATGATTTCTATCATGAGTTGAGGTGGATATTTCATACTAGCGTGAGGAACATGTTGAGTATTGGGATTTTCTCCTAGATGAGATCAAATGGAAGGTTTCTGACTGGTCAGGTATGTATTCTTCTTATGACTTAGAGTTGATTATAAGATTCTTGTACTTTTCATATGATGGCATGATAGATGTGGTGTGTTGTGTGGGATGGAGTTTGCATGTGCAAGGTCACGAGTCAGTTTCGAAGGAAAGGTCATGAATTCTTAGGCAACACAGATGGTTTCAGATGACTAGGTGAATGATAGTACTTTTTGGTATTGCTTGAGGAGAGTGTACATTTCAGAAGGTGTGTTTTGATTTACGGATGCTTTATTGGTATTGCGGTACTCTTTTGGTTGATCGACTGCTGATATTCAGATATTGCTATGTGTCATAGAAGAACTATAGAAGTATTCCTCAGGGGATGATCATGTATGAGAGATGTGTTAGACATTCGGGCGGTGGAGTTGGAATTATGTATGGTGATTGGTGTGTTTTATGGATTTGGAGACCGTGTCATTTTCTTATCTGTGGTTATGCTCATACACCTTGGGTACTTGATGTCGAATTGCACTTTGTATTGATTTTGAGCATGGTGGCTTGAGATATATCATATGGGCCAGTGTTTGGATGGGGTCATGCATTGCAACATAGTTATATTGAGATATGATCCTTTGTGTTAGACTCGTGTGTCTTGGTCCTACTAGGTATGATGGGTTCGTAGCATTTTGGTTGTGGTGGTACTTGTTGAACTTGGGGGATGGTTTTCTCGTTTGAGTTATTTTCCATGTTTGAGTACATTTGAATTGTTGCGTATTGGTGCACGGATTGCACGGTTGTGACCCTGGGAAGTATTGTTGTGGTAAGTCAGTAGAGTAGTTAGTATTTGATAAGATGAGGTCGTTGGATCTAGGATGAGTACTATCGGATTTGATTGCAGTATATTTGGTAGGGTAATATCGGAAGTCGGCTTAGAAATTGCTATAGTTCTTGTCGACGGAGAGGGAGCTCTATGACTTGTTGATCTGATAAGTGGTTAAGATTTCTGTGTGTTTTTTTCATCATTGGTGGTGTACAAAGGTTCAGAACAAGATTTTAGTTGATATGAGGTTTGTTACCGGTGTTGAGTTGGTTATCGAGTAGCTATTGCAGTCAAAAGTTATTGCTATGAGTATTTGAGTTATGTGGTATATCATGTGATTGTATCTTGGGTTATAGTTATGGCTTGATGCAGCTTTTTCAGACTTATACATTGTGTAGATGCGAGATTTAGGTCTTACAGAAAATTCGGGATGTTGGAAATTAGATTCTAAGGTTTATGGGCTAAGGTTGAATTAAGAATCTTCAGTTAGGTTGTGTTGTCAGGCTTATATGGACTAGGGTGATGTGGGATCACCCTCGGGTATGTGCATGATAAGGTTACACGACGGTTTGATGGCTTTGGAACAACTCTTGGCACGTTCGAGGATGAACACATGTTTAAGTGGGGAAGAATGTAACGACCGACCGATTGTTTTGAGTATTTGCATTCTGTTCAGCTATTTGAAGTCTTGATCAGCATCGTATGATGTATTATAACTTGTGTGAATCATCTGTGTTGATTTTCAGGTTATTCATAATTGATTAGGAAAAATGAATTTCATGATTGAAGCTTAAGAGTTGGAAGAGTTAACAGAGTTAGACTTTTTAGCATTTGACCTCGGATTGGAGTTTTGACGGTTCTGTTAGGTCCATATGGTGATTTTAGACTCGGGCGTATGCCCGGATTTGAATTTGTATATTTCTAGAAGGTTTCGGCACAAATTGACGAAAGTTGGAAATTTAAAGGTTGTTCATAAGTTTGACCGGGAGTTGACTTTGACGATATCAGATTTGGATTGTGGTTCCGGGAATTAGAATAGCTTTGTTACATCATTTGGGACTTGTGTGCAAAATTTGAGTTCATTCCGGGTTGATTTGATATGTTTCGGTGCAGGTTTTGGAAGTTAAAAGTTTAAAAGTTTATTAAGTTTGATTTGAGGTGCGATTTGTTGTTTCGATGTTATTATGGAACTTTTTGGTACATTTGGGCGGGGTCCTGAGTGGCTCGGGTGAGTTTCAGACGAGGATCAGATTTGTGTGGATCATTTTTGGCTAAGTTGATGGTTGCAGATCTGGTGGGATCGCACATGTGGCCGGTTTGCGCAGGTGCGATGGTCGCAAAAGCGATAGAGGAGTCACAGGAGTGAGAAGAGGCTGGGTGAGGAAGATCGTAGAAGCAGAGCATTGAGCGTAGGTGCGGATGCATAGCTGCGAGGGATTGGAAGTGAAGGTCTTCGCAGAAGCGGAGTTTGTTACCGTAGGTGAGGGGTTGTTGGGCAAGGCTATTTTTGCAGAAGCGAAGGTCGCAGATGCGACCACTTGTCCGCAAATGCAGAATCTGCTGGGCAAAAGCTATAAAATCAAGGTTTTGGTTCTTTTATCATATTTTGAGATGTGAGACTCGGATTGAGGCGACTTTTGAAGTAATTATCATCAAAAGGATTGGGATAAGTGTTCTACACTTGGTTTTGATTTTATTTCATGAATCTATCTTTATTTTTGGCAATTGGTTGATGAATTTTAAGGAGAAATTGAGGGTTTTTTTATCTAAAGCTTCATAATGTGAATTTTTGAGTTTTGAACATCGATTTGGAGATGGATTTGAGTGAAACTAGTATGGTTCGATTCATAATTGAATGATTTATCGAATTTTGTGAGTTTTGTCGGGTTCCGAGGTGTGGGCCCGGCTTGGACTTTTAGGATGATTTTTGGGCTTTGATTATAGATTCAACTTTTATCAATTGGGTTTGTTTCCTTTGGCATTATTTAATGTATTTGAGTCGCTTTTTGTTAGTTTTGAGCCGTTCGGAGGTCGGTACGTACGTGATGGAATCTTTGGGGCATCGCTTGGCTTGCTCGGTATTGGATTTGGCTTGTTCGAGGTAAGTAACACTTCTAAACTTGATGATGAGGGTATGAAACCCTGAATTACGTGTTATATATTTGGTGTTGAGGTGACAGGCGTGTGGGCATGCACCATATGAATTGTGACTCCGTTATTTTTGTGGTACTCTGTAGTTACCCGATCGTATCTGTAACCATGAAATCTCTACGTATTAGAGCTATTGAGCTATGACCCATGTTAGAAACTATGTCTAGGCTACATGATTATCCTGTTGGGACCCACAGAGGTCACTTATGTTGTTGAGTTATTTTCTTATATTGCATTTACATACTCAGTCATACGCATTCATATGCATATCATATCTCAGTCTCTGTTGCCATTTATTGATACATCACATCATTATTTCTGGGCTTATTTTTCATGACATTGAGCGTCCGAGAGACTGGAGAGATTGATGACTGAGTAGGGCCAAGGGCCTGATGGTGAGGATGTTCATGGGATCGCGCTGCACGCCACATCATGTTGATTTATGATGGGAGCGGGCTGCATGCCACAACATGTTTTACTAATATATGCCATGATTGACTTGTGATAGCGCTTGGGTTGAATGAGCCCCTCTAGAGTCTGTACACACCCCCAGTGAGCGCAGGTACCTACTAAGTGCGAGTGTCGAGTGCTGAGTGATTGGGAGGATTGATTGAGTGACTGTGAGGACTGAGTGGCTGTGAAGACTGAGTGACTGGGAGGACTGAGTGACTAGAGGACTGAGTGAATTGATACTTTGAGGGTATACATATGGTTTTATCACTGAGTTGCACGCATGACATACATGCATAGAGATGCATTTTCCTCATGTTGTACGGTATCACGTCATTCATGACTTCTTTACACATATTGACATATATGCATAGAGATGTATTTTTCTCATGCCATTTGAAATGAAGCATTTACCGTCGAAAGCTTTTGGGAAAAAAATTAGAGTTTTCAAACTTACTCATATTTTTTGGCAATTTCGGTAAAAGACTTGGGTTTTTACTAATATACTTGAAAAGCGAAACTATTTTCGGGAACTATGAATAAGCTGAGCTTTTTATCTCTTAGTTACTTCTTTTATTACTTGATTTACGTTGTTATGAACTGTTGTTGGCTATTGGTGTTGGATCCGATCTTTGTTCCAGCTCGTCACTACTTTCAACCTAAGGTTAGGTTTGTTACTCTTTGAGTACATTGGGCCGGTTGTACTCATACTACACTTCTTCACCTTGTGTGCAGATGTTGGCTGCTGATATTGCTGTGAACGTCAGGAGCTAGAATTGAAGACGTACCTGTATTCCGGTTGTAGCTGCCTCTTGTTCATGGTAGCCTTAGATTTATAAAAATCTATTTATGTACGTTTCGAACAGATGATGTATTTATTTCATACCAGTTTTGTAAATTCTAATCTTAGAACCTCATGATTTGTACTACCAGTCCTTGGGAAATGTATAAGATTCAGATAATTTCTTTTACTTAATTATTTTATTAAATATTATTAGAATTTGATAGTTATTAGTTGGCTTACCTAGCCGGTTGGGTTAGGTGCCATCACGACTAGTTGTATTTTGAGTCGTGACATTTTTCATCCACTTGCACATCTTTTTTTATTGCTCCATTTTGTAGCTTTGAGGTATCATTTCGTGCAACTTTTCTCCACTCATGTCCAAGCATTCCTACACGTAAAATAAACTCTATTAAGCTCAATTGTCGCACATATTATAATCCAAACAACAAGCAAGTAGGATAAATAACGTCAAAATATATAAAATTATAGCACGACACCAACTCTTGTGGCATAGAAATTCTCAATTTCAAAAGCAATGCAGTAAGAATTTGTAACTCACTGAGACGGTGATGAGACGTATAAAACCAAGTCAAGCTTTTTATGTAAACTGGATTTTATGGAAGAAAAAGTTGGATAAAAAAACCTCAATAGACTGTTCTCTACTTCTCTTTCCATATTCTCTCGTATAGTTTATAGTAGCATTTATAAAGAGAGACCAAGAAATCAAAATTTTGATTCAGTTTGATTTCCGATAAAAGAATGTTAGTTTGATGGTGATCAAGACGATCGGTCTAATGGTGGTGGAAGAATAGATGATGTTGGTGAAGGAGGAGGTTATGTTGGTGGTAGAAGTAAGAGGGATGATAAAATGGGATAGCTGCGATAAGATGACATGCCACATGACATCCACCTCAGCGATATGCCATGCCACGTGAGATAATTTTGTCATGGTGGAGGGTCCTAACGGCAGAGGAGTCCTTTTGCACTAATTTTATGACCTTAAGGCTATAATGGACCAATAGTATAACGAAGATATAAGTGAACATTTTTGAATAGTAAAAAGATATTTTTGACACTTTTGCTAATTTAATAATTAATGAGACGAACAAAGGGTTGACAACGATAATGTTCTGATTGCTATTTCGAATCAAAAGTAGGTATTTAATCATTATTTTTTTGCTTTTCAATAAAAAACTTTGCATAGTATTTATTGGTAGACGTAACTAATTAAGTGAATTCTATAATAATTAATAGCTAGAGTTCAATGGTAGCAGTCATTCTACTAAATTATATGTAATATGTGATGTAGCATCAATAACATCACCTTACTAAACCGCTTGTGGCACTATTAATGATATTACCCTGTATCAAAGATTTAGCATAACGAATAATTTATTAACAACTAGTTTGATTGAAAAATGCAGTAACTTTTTCTCGTCGTGAAATGGCATATAATATAATTTCAAAGCACGTAACTTGTATTCACAATTTATCATGTAGCGTATAGGTCCGTGTCAGTCAAAATCTGCTGAAAAAAGGATGTGAGTATAATAATGTAGTAAGCAGCATCTAGGATTTAAACTTTATGGATTCAGATTCACAATTCTATCACATTTCATCTAATTTAATGATTTCAAAATGTATTATTTGTACATATTTAATAATATTGTTTACCCTAAAATTCGAGTAACAATTAAACTTATATTGTGATTTTAAGAATACGTGACCCCAATACCAATTGATAAACAAAGAATTAAATAGATAAATTGGAGAGTAAAGTAACTCAAACCAGTATGCAAGCCAAATCTTGACCTCGACCTATGATAGTCTCGAGGTATGATAATAGGAATAACAAATTATAAAGCAACTCTGATGAACAGTAAATGAAATAGCAAGAAAGTAATGAGCATATATTTTCTTATTAGTGAACAATGAATCCTTACTAATAAATGGGATCCCCCTTTATATAATAGGGGAGTCCTAAATAAGGTACACTCCTAATTATAGTAGGAAATCATATTTGAAAACTGTTTAACCGCCGAAGACAAGTCCATTCCGAAATTCACGCCGTGATTTTCGTCCCGTTGCGGGTATCTCGCTCATTCTGTTACTGAATCATACCAGCATCATCTCGAAGCATGCCTTCTTATGACCTCGGTAAGTGATATCGACCTCGATATTGGAAAGGAACTTCGACCCCGAGCTCGACGTCCTGGCCTTCCAACGTGGTATCACTTTTTCCATCGAAGAACGAAATCGGGTAGCCCCGATTTCCACCATATACATGTAATCCCCTCATTTCTTAGAATAAAATGATAAGAAACGACTTGAGTCTCGATTTTATGGAGACCTCGATAGTGATGTCATCCTCATGACATAAGCAGTCGAGATAACCGAAACGTCCCATCGGTACAGTTCCCCAAATCATTAATGACTGTCAGTGGGTGGTCAGCCACTAGTGCCATTGAAACGTTACTGTGGATCTATAAATACTGGTTCTTTATTTGAATCAAAACTTTACTTCAATCTTCATCAAGTTTTTCCAAGTCTTTTCCTCTCTCTGTCTCTTCTCTTTCACCATCCGTTGAGTCAATTTCATTAGTACCAAAATCGAATTTTGCCTCTTTCTGCTTCATCTCATCTGAATCAATGGCGAAAACCTCCAAAACTGTCCCACAAAAGGAGAAAGCTTCTTTTTCTTCTTCCCGGCCGGCCGTTGACAAAACGCCGGTGGACCCGCTCCTTCACGAGATTGTTCACGCCCTTGTGTCCTAAAAACGACTTCAAATTCGAGAACCCTCCGTCGGTCCCTGGACGATGTGAACACGTATCGAGGCATATTTGCTCGATAACGGTGAAACAACTCGAAGTCGTGAAGGAAGACTGCAATTGGGGGCCCAAGGTCGTGGTACAGATCTCCGCCCTCGAAGAAAGTATCACCAATCACGTGGAGGGGTTTCTAAGTGTTTACACTTACCCATTCACGTTGGGTCCTCTTGACCTAGTTATCGTCGATTTTTGCAAGATGTACAAGGTTACCCTCGGCCAAGTGCATCCCTCGTTCTGGCGCATAGTGATTATGCTCCGCTTCTTCTCTGGTAAGGCCAAGGTGTTAATATTCACTCTTAGCCACCTCATACGGCTGTATCGACCTCGACTTTATCGAGGATTAATCAAGCTTCAACACCGATGAACGAAGTGCTTTTTTGCAAGTACCGGCGAGGAAAAGGACCAAGGTTGGAAGAGTCGGCTTGTGCGGGTAAGGACCTGTAACCTCATACCTAAGGAAAAACTATCGTTCCCCGAGAAGTGGAACCCCGATCGTAAGTATTAGCCATTAATCTTCGTAATTTATTTTTTGCTTTGTGTAACACTTTCATCTGTTATGCAGTGGTTGCCTGGATGCCTCAAGCGGTCCCCAACCTTGAAGATTGGGTTCAGAAGCTGGCTGCAACTTCCTCCCATGCCGAGCGCTGCTAGCATGACTTGGCAAGGGAAGATGAGAGGCTAAAAATCATGGTAAGTTTATCCTGTATGATTACGACGTCCTTTTCTAAAACATTTCCTTTCACACATACTTGACTCCTTTTTACACAGGCCTCGGGGATGTTGCTGAATTGAGGCCTGCCCCGCCTGGGGAAGAGGTGGTTCCCAAACTGGCCAAGCTAAAGAAGAGGAGAAGGGCCTCGCCTTCTGATACCCCGGAGCCTAAGAAGAATAGGGCTCGTAAGCCGAAGGACGACTCTGTTGTTTTGTCTGTTGGCATAGCCCAAAAGCTATGAGATGAAGAGGAGGAGAGGGAGGATGCCGGTTGTGAGTCGGTGCCTCGAAAGAGGGGAAGCGTCGAAACTTCTAAGGTAGTTGGGCTGGTGATGGTCAAGGAGACTCACCCTCGGACCGAGGAGATCTCGGAAGGTACTCCGAGCAAAGTCCCCGAGTCATTGGCGGGCCCAGGATATTTCCTGCCATGATGAGCAACCGGCGAGTGTGCCCGAAGTGTCCGGTTTCGGGTCCCTTCAGAAGGGAAAGAGTGTCCCAAGTAACTTGCTTGGGGTAGTCCATATTGATAACTCGCCGCCCGGCCCTAAATCTTCTGAAGGGAAACTTCGAGAGGCTGGATTTATAGAGACCCACGATGTGGGAACAACCCACGACGGGGAAGACATATTCCGTGGTTGCCTCGCAGGGGTCGATGATGTTTCAGACCTAGATGCGATGATGGTTTTTGACGAGGCCCATCGTATCCTGAACCAGATAAACTTCATTCCCCGTTAGTACGTTTTCTTTTATTTCCTTCTTGCTGATTTCTTTCCTTTCTCCATAGGGCGTGGTGCTTCATTGAGAAGCGTTTACCAAGTCCTAGGCTGAGATGAACTGGTGTGAGGCTGATCTCAAGAAGCTTATCTAGGAGAGAGACGCCTGAAATGCCTCTATGTGAAGAAAGAAGAGGAGATCAGGGACCTCCGAGCTGACCTAGCCCAAGCTCGTAAAGAAGAGGCCGAGCTAGATGAGCATGTAACTATCCTTCTGAAAGAGTACGGTATCGACTCAACCGTGGAAGCTAATACTTCAATATCTCAGCTGCAGCAAAAGCTGGAAAGGATCGAGTTGGTCCAAGGAGAAGTCGATCAGATCAAAGCCAACTACAATCGGTGGAAGGAGAACACGGACTACCTTGCTTCGGAGAAAGAGGCTGCCTTGGCCAAATTGTCATCGGATGAGGTCCAACTTTGGGGCGTCAAAGAGAAAAGTTCAGCCCAGGCCAAAAGGATCAAGGATCTTGTAGTCGAGCTTGCTGAGGCCAAGGCGGAGGTCGGGAAGACGAAGATCGCGACTGATAAGTCCAAAGCTGTGTATTTGGCCGATGCCGAGGTTGATCAGGTGCAGCTAAGGGAGGCTTCCGATCCATAGCAACGGAGCAATGACTTGGCGAAGTGCCAATCTCGGAGGGATACCCTTAAGGAAATCCATGCTCGAGGTTTTGACCTCTCTAAAGAGATAGCTCAAGCTAAGGTGCCTGAAGCTGATGCCAGGTTGCTTGTCTCCTCCAATGATGATGACGATGATGAAGGCAGCGAAGACGAGTCTGATAACGACGAGGGGCTTGAAGGAGAAGCTGCCTTCGAGGGAGAAATCAGCCCCGGGCATGGTGAGGATTTTATATTTCTTTTCCTTTTTTGTAAGACGTCTGTCAGTTTGTTATACATATCCCTCTTCCAATATATAAAAGAAAGTTTCTCTTGAATGCCTTCTCGATCTTTATAAACATGTTTTCTGCCTTGTAATTTTTTTAGCACAATACTATGCTTTGAACGGCGTGTTCGAGACTTTGGTCTTGGGTGGCTTCCTCAAAATCACCACAGTCGAGTTCGAATAAGATTCGAAGTTGAGGCATAGGCCCTTTAGGGTTTGTGTCGGATAATGGTGAGTCCCTGTGCTATAGTCAAGTTATTTTTTATTTGGGCTCGGGATAGTCGAACCCCTGGGTTCGGATGGAGTGAGAACAAGATCTCGAACTCTAAGTGTATTGGCCCTTAGGCTCTTTAGATCGAGCCTATATGGCCTCTAAAAGATGGCTATTATTCCCCTCTTTTGGCTTAAAATATTTAGTGAAAATTTATTTATGCCTTAGCATGTATTTTTTACCCATTGGGTTTTTTGAGGGTTCGATGCCGATTGAAACCCCTCTGCTTTTTGTGCCTTACACGTTTGTGTTAAGATAATTTGATACCTCTTAAGTTTTTTTGAGGGCTGATTTTATCGAAGCCCTTTTGATTATTTGCCAAGGGTATCCTTTTTTAACCGGTTTTTCAAAGAATTTGAAGGCCTATTGTAATTGCGGGATTCGAACGTCTCCGGGACGCATTAATTTGGCCGTAGCCTTTCGGTATGCCTATTTGGCCCCACGAATGATGGACTTGGCCTATAGATCGAGGGGTGCCTCTTTGAGGTCTTATGAATTCGAGTTTAGATAACTCGAATATGTCGATAGATCGAGGGGTGCCTCTTTGAGGTCTTATGAATTTGAGTTTAGATAACTCGAATATATCGATCGTCGATGACAGTCTCCGAGTGTTCGAGGTATATTTACGCTTGGCCCTTGAGCCATTTCTCACAAAATTATAAGTACGAAGCTCGTATAGTAGAAAGTTTTCTTTGAGACACAAAATGTTTGATATAGAAAGAATGATTCTTGAAATAATTTATACATGCGTACATGTTTTTCCATCGGGGCTTGACTAATCTATATGGACATTTTCATTCGATCGTTTGGCTCATTACAAATTTTCCCTATCGAGACCCTTTGACATGAAGTATTTTTCTCGAAAATATAACCTCCGAGAGTGATGCCCTCCAGTATTCGAGGTTGATTTAAAAGAAGCCTTGGATACTGTTGAATTTTTCTCAGGTAGCACATAATTGTTGCCTCGTTAAAAACCTCGCCGAAAAAACTCATTTGGGATAAAAACCGATCTAAGGGAAAAAGAGTGCAACGCTTGCTTTAAAACCTAAGGTCCTCATGTTGAAGAGTTTCTCAACGTCTTCGATCGAACACCTGTAATAAGTTAGTATCAAATACAAACAGAAAGGGGGAAAGTCATACCTTAGAAATAATACCGTTTGAGGAGTGATACATTCCAATTGTTTGGCAATTGTGCCTTCTATTGTGCCAAGTTTGTAAGATCCTTTTCCGATGATACCGAGGACCCGATATGGTCCTTCCCAATTCGGGACTAGTTTCCCTTCTATTATAATATCTCTCGATTCTTTTCTTTTGTGCAGCCATCTGAACGAGCACATCTTCTCGTTTTTCATCCAATAGCTCGAGGCTAGTAGTCATAGCCTTGTGATTTGACTCTTCCGTTGTATGTCGAAATCTGGTGCTAGGTTCCCTGACTTCGACCAATATTAAGGCCTCAAAATCGTATACTAAAGAGAACGGGATTGCCCCCGTACTGGACTTTGATTTTGTTCGATCCCAAAGGACTTCGGGTATCATTTCTCTCCACTTCCCCTTAGCATTGTTCAACCTTTTCTTTAAGTTTTGAATGATAGTCTTGTTTGTCTATTCGGCTTGTTTGTTCCCACTAGGATGGTACGATGTTGATAACATCCTTTTTATTTTGTTCTCCTTGAGGAATTTTGTTACCTTGCTGCCGATAAATTGTTTTCCATTGTCACACACTATTTCAGCGGGTATCTCAAATCGACATACGATGTGATCCCAGATGAAGTCAGTAACCTCTTTCTCTCTTACTTTCTCGAACGCCTGTGCTTCAACCCATTTTAAAAAATAGTCAGTCATAAATAAAATAAACTTAGCTTTACCTGGGCCGTTGGCAGAGGGCCGGTGATATCCATCCCCCATTTTATGAATGACCACGGGAATAAGACTCAATGAAGTTTCTCTCTGGGCTGATTGATCATCGGTGCAAACCTTTGACACTTATTACACTTTTGAACAAACTCCTTAGTGTTTTTTTCCATGTGATCCCAATAGTATCCCGCTCTAATGATTTTGTGAATCAATGATTCGACGCCGGAGTGGTTCCCACAAGTGCCTTCACGGATATCTCGTAAAACATAATTAGTGTGTCCCGGTCCCAAACATACTACCAATGGTCCATCGAATGTCCTTTTGTATAATGTTCCATCCTCTTCTAATGTGAATTGGGCAGCTTTAGTTCGTAGGGCCCTCAACTCTTTAGGGTCCGATGAGAGCTTTCCGTTCTTCATCTATTCAATATATTTATTCCTCCAATCTCAGGTCAAGCTTGTAGAGTTTATCTCAGCATTACCTTCCTCGATCACGGATCTCGAGAGTTGAACGATAGTCCCCGAGCTACTCTCATCTTCCTCGACCGATGACCCCAAATTTGCAAGTGCATCGGCCTTACTGTTTTGTTCTCGAGGTACGTGTTATAAATTCCATTTCTTGAAATGGTTCAAAGTTACCTGCAGCTTGTCCAAATACCTTTGCATTCTATCCTCTCGAACATCGAAGGTTTTATTTACTTGGTCCACTACTAGTACACTTGGCTTCAATGACTTCTGCTCCTAAGCTTTTAGCTAGCTCGAGACATACAATCATGGCCTCGTACGCGGCTTCATTGTTAGTCCACCTAGAAGTTTTGACAGACTGCCTAATAGTTCTACCCAAGGGTGGTTTCAAAACGATGCCTAACCTAGGCCCCTTCACATTCAAAGCACCGTCTGTGAAAAAGGTACACACCCCAATGATGTGCCTGATTTTAACAAAAGTTATTTTTCAACTTTGGGTACGAGGGTTGGCGTGAAATCGGCCATGAAGCCCGCTAAAATTTGAGACTTGATGGCCGTTCGGGGTTGATATTTGATATCGTACCCACTGAGTTCGATGACCCATTTGGCCAATCGGCCCGATAGTTCGGGCTTGTGCAAAATATTACGAAGTGGGTAAGTGGTTAACACGCATATGAGGTGACATTGGAAGTACGGATTTAACTTTCTAGAGGCGCTTATCAATGCAAGTGCCAACTTCTCTAAGTGTGGATATCTAGCTTCTGCTACTCCTAAGGTTCGACTTACATAATAAACGGGAAATTGCGTATCTTTCTCTTCTCGAACTAGGACACCACTTACCGCAATTTCCGGTACTGCCAAGTACAAGTAAAGTTTCTCATATGCTTTTGGAGTGTGAAGCAGTGGTGGGCTCGATAGGTATCGCTTTAATTCCTCTAATGCTTGTTGGAACTTCGGGGTCCACGCGAAATCGTTCTTCTTTTTGAGCAAAGAGAAAAAATCTGTGGCTTCGATCCGATGACCTCGAGATGAATCGGCCTTGTGAGCACGTGATTTTTGCCCTATATGAAATACTCCTATAAAATCAAAGAAAATAGACTTTTCCGATCATTTGCCATTTTATAGGAATTTTTGTAGAATTTTGTTTAATTGTTTGCTTTTTGTGCATGTTTAAGTTTTATTTAAATTATGAAAAATACCAAAATATCATGCAATGCATTTAGAATTTATTTTTACATTTTTAGTATTACTTAGTTAATTATTTGTTTTATTAAAAAATAAAAATCACAAAACAATGCTTCATTTTTACACTTTTGCCTTTTATTTTTAGGTTATTGATTTTTCTCTTTTAATTTAGGATTAAGTAGCTTTTATAATTTTTGTAATTAGTTAATTAGTTTAATTTCACATTTTTAGATAATCTAGGATTTTAATTTTAGGATTTTTAATTAAAGAAGAAGAAAAAGGAAAAACAAAGGAAAAGGAATGAAAGAGGGGTTTTAATATGAATTGGGCTAATTCTCGTACCCAAATCAGGCCCAAATCCCAGCCTAAAAAATTACCCAAACCTGTCCAAACCACCCAGGCCCCAAAACCGACCCGACCCGCCTGGTCCAATAACCCATTCCCCTCTAATTAAATCCAACCCTAAAAACTTTATCCATTAGACCCCTATACACAGAGGAACAGCGCAAAAGAGCTCCTCTCTTCTTCTTTCATCTCTCATCTTTCACACACAAGAACAAAACCAGCAAAACCCAAGTCAACCTCTATTCCTTCACCTCTCACCTGCATAAAGAACACAGACACATTAACTTTCACTCTGCTCTCCTCTAAAGAATACACTGGCAGAAAGCTTTCTGAAAAAAAAAAAAAATCTATTCAAGACTGTTGGTTATTTGTTTCATTTTCTGGGTTATTCGACATTATTCTGGTGATAAAAAGGGTTGTCAAATCTGCTATTACTACTCTTGCTGAGCTCCAATCTTTCTTTTTCTGGCTGCTATAGTGCTATTTGGATATTCTAATCTACACTACTGTTGTTAAGATATGTGTATGTGGCTTTCAAATAATATAATCACTATTAAATGTCATGCTGCTATGAAATCTCAGTTGTTTATTCCTTTACGTGTATACTGAATGTTTCTTCCATGTTCTACTGCAAAATTGGAGTTTGGTTTGAATTATCTAGTTGATTAATGTCGAAAACCATATTGAAAGTTTGAATAAATAAGAAACAATCATGAAAATGTTTTGTGTTTGTTTTATCTTTGCTTGAGCTTTTGTAAGACGTCTTTTTTGAAATAACACTGATATGATTTTTTTTTTTTTTTACAAAAAAAAAAGAAAATTCAAAATGATACTCATGTCCAAACGGCTTTGTTTGGACTTTGGACAAAAGTGTTTGATTGTTGAGTATTTTGGTATTATTGGTGTATTTTTGATTTATATGAATCTAAAGTCGTGTGTACTAGTAGGAAGGCACATATTCTTTTATTAAATATGATATGGAACAATTTGTACATGTTAAAAACGATGTCTTGGTCGCACATTTTGTATATTTGGGTCATGAGTGTTAATTAGATTTAAAAGGAATTGGGTTTGTTTAATGAAATATGTAATACTGAAAAGGGCTAATTGTACCATGATTAATTTTAATTTGTCTGGGCCAAAATGACTTCTGTCAATTTAGTAAGAGCAACAGACCCATGTTCCACCATCTCTCCTTAACTCTTGGCCTCAATAATCTCAAAAATAGTTTAAGAAATAATTCATGAACATCGTAGCTTGTTTTAGGCGCGATTTAATAAACCATCATGATTATGAATACAGTTTCCGTGACATAGTTATGATGTCTAATTTCCAAATTCGGGGGTGCATTTCATGTGACCCGATTATAACAATTTCGAATAATAAAACCTTTTGAAATAAATTGAGGTGTGTCATGCCAAACAAAATCTATAATCCATGGCCCTCATAAGATTAGATTCAAGAACTACCACTCATAGAAAAGGTTTGAGGCGTGCCATGCCAAATAAAATTCATAAGTCCATGGCCCTCATAAAACTAACTAGCTTTTATAGAAAATTTGAGGTGTGCCATCTTCATTAAACCACTCATGGCCCTCATGTAATTAATACTAACTCTTTTTGAAATCGGGGCGTGCCATCAATTGAATTTTCCATGGCCCTCGCAAACTTTGTTATTAATTTGAACCTTCATAGTTGCTTTAGGCGCGTTCTTTAAATTGATTTTCTTTTAATTATTAAATTCGGGTGTATATTTCATGTGACCCAATTTCAATTCTTAACAATGTTAAATAGAACGTGTCGCAAACCGCAGGTGCATTTCATGTGGCATGGTTCAAGGCATGTTTTAAATGACGATGAATTTTCCTAAAAGCGTTCCAAATAATTTAAAGCAGTTAATAAGTTAAAAATGCACCATAGGCTAAAAACATATAATAAATCGGATAATAGGGCAATTTTAATAGTTTAAGCGACCGTGCTAGAACCACGGAACCTGGGAATGCCTAACACCTTCTCCCGGGTTAACATAATTCCTTATCTAGAATTTCTGGTTCACAGACTTTAAAAAAATAAAAGCCAAATTTCCTCCATTTGGGATTTTAAAATAAACCGGTGACTTGGGACACCAAATAAACTATCTCAAGCGGCGATTCTGAGTAAATAAATAATCTCATATCGAATAATGTCGTTTAAAGTGGAAAAACTTCCTTATGCCCTTCGGGCGGGTAAAAAGGAGGTGTGACAGCTCTGGCGACTCTGCTGGGGACAAGAACCCAGAACCTCTGGTTTAGGGTTCAAGAATTCGAGATTAGAATACTTGTTATAGTTGGCTTTATTCATTATCTAGTTTTATTTACATGCTTGGGCCTAATGTGCTAAATGTTACTTTTTACCTCTTTGATATGGTTGAACTGTATATAAACTGTTACAAAACTCTCTTCTCTCTGAGTCTTCTAAGTCATCTGGGAAGTGTGCACTTCATGTGACTTCTTTTTCTGTTAGAGTCATATCCCAATTTTAGAACGAGGTTCGAACAAGTTGCAAAGCCGGTGAAGCTTCTGTATTCCCGGTACGCTGCCCCCCTCCCCCCAGCTCGAGTTGTCCGCTCGGGTAGGCCAGGTTTAGAACAATACACCCAGGTTTTAAAACCTAGAATAACATAGCCTCATGCCGGATCCCTAATAGGAACGTTTGTTTACAACACATGCATCTGACTTTGGGGACTCAACACAGGGGTTGGGTCCATCTAGGATAGGTGTACCCAAATTTATAAGACCATCCTGATGCATCTTACGTGCTACTTGCGCATCTGTTTGTTCCGGCTTGCATGTTGACCGGCTTCTAGAGTAGGGAAAAAAAATAAGAGTGAGAGGTGGGTATTTGAAAAAATTCAAAACTCTACCAAAATTTTGAAAAAAAAAAGAAGAAAGAAAATAAGCCAATGTTTTCAAAAATCATGTTTCTTTTATTCCGTCAAAACTGAGCAAACTACGCGGGTCTGATTCTCAACAGATGTGATATACGTAGGCAAACCTCATCGATTCCGGCCCACAATTTTCAAAAATATTTTCTTTTTTCTTTAGAAGTATTTCTTTCATAAATTCAAAACAAAAGTCCAAAAATTCAAAAATATTTTCTTTCTTCTTTAGAAGTTTTTCTTTCAAAATTCCAGAAAATAAAAAGTCAAAATTCAAAAAGAAAAAAGAAAAAAAATCTTTCTTCTTTAGAAGTCTGTCATTGCAAAAATGCCGAAGAAAAATCAAAATCCAAAAATATTCTCTTTCTTCTTTATAAGTCTTTCTTTCGAAAAAAATAAAATAAAAGATTCAAAATATAAAAAAAAGTTAGTTTATTTACTTTATTCCTAATCTTCCCGAACTACGCAAGATCTGATTCATGTTCCCACATGATACGTAAGCAACCTACATCAGGTTCGATCAACCATTAAAAAGAAAAATGATTAAAAAAAAGAAAAAAAAGAAAAAAAATGAAAAAAAAAGTGAAAAAATGTTGATAATAATAAGGACCGACTGAGTCCATTCTAACATGTTTTTGTTTTGAATTGTGAAGAAAGTTGAGGTAGTCAGTTTGTGGTAAGCTGGAAACACAAGATCTAAGGAAAAATGATAACTGGCATAAAAGCTGTTACAAGTGCTCAAGAGACTCAGGGCCGAGGGTTCAACAAGAGTCTACTGTGGTTGAAGAAAATAGAATGCTGAAACAGCAAATGACCAAAATGTGTCAAGCATGGGCCTATGGCCAAGGACAGCCTTGTAATGAGTCACAATTTGCTACCCAACAAGAGCAGTATCACTCTCCTGAGTACCACTCGTACTTGTTTGATCTTCCTGCAAACATTAAGAAGCCTGCCTGAAAGATGGCACAAGAAGAAATGACCCAAAGAGTGAAAAGCTTAGAACAACAGTTGAAAAATATGCAAGGGTTGACAGGTCAGAAGAGTACCGCCTTCAAGGATCTATGTATGTTCCCCGATGTCCACTTGCCGCCTGGTTTCAAGACTCCTAAATTTGAAAAGTATGATGGGCATGGAGACCCCATAGCCCACCTGAAAAGGTATTGCAATCAACTAAGAGGCACGGGAAGAAATGAAAAATTGGTAATCACTTATTTTGGGGAAAGCCTTACGGGAGTAGAATCCGAATGGTTTATGGATCAAGACACATCTCGCTGGTACGTTTGGGATGACATGGCACAGACCTTTGTCAAACAGTTCCAATACAACATTGACATTGCCCTAGACCACAATTCACTTTCAAACCTGAAGAAGAAACCAACTGAAAATATTAGGGAATATGCCATTAAATGGAGAGAACAAGCAGCTAGAGTTAAGTCACCCATGGATGACCACGAGCTAATCATTGTCTTCCTTCAGGCTCAAGAGCCAAATTACTTTCAAAACATGATGTACGCATTTGACAAATCCTTCTCGGAAGCAATCAAAATGGGAGAAATGGTAGAGAATGGCCTTAAGACAGGAAGAATTATAAGTTAAGCAGTTCTCAATGCCGCAACTCAGGCTGTCCAGATTGAATCCGATAATTTTGGTGACACGAATGAGAAAATTAAAGAAATCATGATGACATCTGGGTCGAGAAGAGGTCCCAGGAGAACATCTCGAAGGTATGGGCAGCCTCCTTAGGTTTTCCATGACTCCCCTAAGCACTATTATCCACCTCAGAACCTTCAACACTCTGTTGCTCCACCTCAGTATGTTGCCCAGCCACCAAATCACCCAAGAAGACGAGCACGACCATCACAAAATCTCCACCAGCCTCCACAAAATTTTCAAGTGCCCTACGACCCACATCCAAGCCAGGGGTATAAAAGGGAACAAAGGTTGGAAGATAATTTTACACCAATAGGAGAGTCCTATGCAAGCTTGTTTGAGAAATTAAAGCATTATGACATGATTGAACCTATTCCTCCAAATCACGTGAACCCACGTGCGAGAAGCTTTGACCCTTCTAAAAGGTGTGATTACCATTCCAATACCCAGGGGCACAATGTTGAAAGTTGTCGGGATTTGAAAAGAGAAATATAAAGGATGATCCAGGAAGACCTGATTGTGATCCAAGATAGTGATACCCAGAATATCACGCAGAATCCTTTACCTGTACATGATGCACACTTTGTGGGCCTGGGCCGGGTATGATAAAATAGCCCACGAGCCCGGGACCGGCTGGCGGGCCTGGGCCGGTCTTACCGGGCCTAACGGCTACTTTAATTTTTTTTTTAAAAAAATAGCAACGGTCAAAAATTAAAAAAGTAGTCGTTGGGTTGCAATTTTGACCGTTTGGAACTTTCAAAAATAACCATTTGGCCCCCAAACTTTATTTTAACCCCAAACTTTATATAATTACACTTTTTCCCAATTTTCAACTATAAATACCCCCTCATTCTTTCATTTTTACTCACCAATTCATTAATCTCTCTCAATCTCTCTCAATCTCTCTACTATAATTGCTTATTTTATTGTTGAAATTTCGTGAAAAATTGTGAAGTTGGTGAATTGAAGTATTCAAATCTTCAACGATTTTCAATTTTCAAGAAGTTGTTCGGCAATTCATTAAACGCGTTCCAACTCTTAAGTTTTAATATTATAGTTTTGTTAGTTTTATTTAGTATAATTACAATTAATATGGCATTTTCTTTGAAAAATATTTTTGGTGGTAAGGGTAAAGCTAAAACTGGTGAAAGTAGTGGCCAACCTATTACCCTTCCCCTGGCTCCCCGACCCAGACCTAGTAGACGTCCTGCTGCTCCTACAAGTCATTGGATAGATGAGGAGTGGACAATGCAAAAACACATTATTGCGTATAGAATAATTAATTCATGTCACACAGATAAGTTTATAGCTAACACTCTTGCAGATATTTGTAGATATTTTTGCTTTAGAGATAAAATAATGACAATTTCTATGGATAATGCTTCTAGTAACACTAGTGCTATATGCATACTTACAACAACACTAAATCCTGTATTTAGGAATATATTCCATGTTAGATGTATTTGTCATATTTATCATTTAATTGTCGGTGATGGTATGCGAATTTTAAATTTAGAAATTGAAAAGGTTAGAATGGCTCTTAATTGACTTTTTTATTCAAACCGTAGAAGTAGACTTACAGAATATTTTAAAAAATGTGATGAATGTGGCCTTAGAGAAAGAAAGGTTCCTAAAGCTTGCCCGACTAGATGGAATTGTATGTACGAAAGTTTAGTAGTTGCATATGAATATAGAAACCCAATTAATGCAACGTTTAATGCTCGGGTAGGTGGTGAGGATGATGATGAAATGCTTACTACTCAAGATTGGACGAATGTTAAAATTCTTATAGATTTTTTAGAACATTTTCAAATTGCTACAAATGCATTTTCTGGGCAATATTATCCTACTATTTCAAACTGTTTAGTTTATATTGCAGCACTATGTGATTTGTTTGTTGAATTTTCGGAGGGTGGGGAAATTTATCAACTTGCTATAAATGAAATGAAAGAAAAGTTTAAATATATTTTTTCCCTATCCCTCCTATTTATGGTGTTGCTGCAATGTTAAATCCTACAATGAAATTAGGAGGTCCTCATTTTTGGTACTCAAATATTTATAAGGTTTTAGATCTTTCAAATGAGGAATTTGCTACACTTGCAGATGCAAAAGCCTCAATTAAAATCAATGCTCAAATTATTTATAATGATTATCAACTTGCCTTAGAGCATGCTAGGCCAAATGTTCCAACCCCTACTTCGTCTAGTTCACAATCGTCTAAAAGAGCTGCGGACTTAAAAGCACTTAAATCTTGGACGGAGTTCAGGGGTTCTCAAGGTGATAATTATGATGAAACTTCACATCTAAATGAGCTTCAAGTTTATTCGTCGCAGGGACTTGAGAAGGAGAATCCAGACGACACTTTTGATCTTTTGAAATGGTGGAAGGCAAGGGTTACATTTTCCGGTTCTTGCAAGGATGGCTCGGGATATTTTATCTATTCAAGCTTCAACTGTTGCATCAGAGAGCGCTTTCAGTCAAGCAAGACTTCAAATAGGTGATCATATAGTGTCAATGAGGGAGAGCTTGGAAAAATCTGTAATGTTCAAAGATTGGATCCGCTCGGAAAGAAGAAACTTTGGAATTGCGGAATCACAACCGGCGATAGATGAAGCTTATGAAGAAATGATGGCGGAACTTGCGGAGGATGCTGCTTCGCCCGGAAGTGGTGATGAACAAGCTTCTTTTCCACCACCACCAATGCAACCTCCTCCGAACCTTGAAGGATTTATGAAATTTGTTAGAGATACAATGTAGATTATGGTGTAACTTGTACTTTGGCATATCTTCTTTTAGTTTTTTCCCTTTTAATGGTGGTATTAGTACCTTATTGTGCTCATTCCATTGGGGGGAGGAAGACTAAGAAAGATATGCCATTTTTGGTAATAAAAATTATAAGACATGCCCTTGAATATCTCTTTGCAATATTTTTTTATCTTTAACTTGCAATTATTTATAAGCTATATAAGGTAATATGTATACATAACATATAATATATACTATTAGAAAATATATAAGGGAATATATATACATAACATACAATATATACTACAAGAAAATATATAAGAGAATATATATACATAACATACAATATATACTACAAGAAAATATATAAGGGAATATATATACATAACATACAATATATACTATTAGAAAATATATAAGGTAATATATATACATAACATACAATATATACTACAAGAAAATATATAAGGTAATATATATACATAACATACAATATATACTATTAGAAAATATATAAGGGAATATATATACATAACATACAATATATACTACAAGAAAATATATAAGGTAATATATATACATAACATACAATATATACTACAAGAAAATATATAAGCTATAATATATATACATAACATACAATATATACTACAAGAAAATATATATACTATTGTTTTGTAATTTTACGTTTTCGTCAAGCACTTTAATAATTAGATTTATACATATATATTTTTTATATAGCCATGATATGGTTTACAAGAAATTGCCTTAAACAAAAAAAAATTAAAAAAAAAAGCCCGAAAATAAAAAAGCCCGTTAGGCCCGCTAAGCCCACGAGCCCGACCCGTTTAGCCCAGGACCATATGGGCTTAGGCCCATCACGGGCTGGTTCCACCTGTTGAGCCCACGAAGCCCGGAACCGTGAGGCCCGGGACCACCAGAGCCCAGGCCCGTTAAGCCCAGCCCATTTGGCCCATTTAGGCCCGGGCCCGGCCCAGAATACAACATTATTCTGATGAGCAAATTTGTAGCTAAATGTCAAGCTTAACAATTGAAAAGTCATTCTCTCCTTACTAGGAAGGAATCTTGGTAGCTTATTTTGATGTTTTTTCTATTATCTGGGTTATTTCAGGGTTGTGATCCAAATTTTATTTGTTTTATTGAGTCAAACCCTTCTATCCCTCTGTTCTATTTGTGTGAGTTTTGTCTATCTGTTTTGTTGCTATTTTCATTAGCTGGGTTATTTTAGGGTTGTAACTCGGATTTTAGGTTGTTTGTCTTGTTGTTTATTTAATAAAATACAATTTATCTTTTTGTGTCATCCCATCTTAGTTCGTTTCCCGCTAGTTTTAGTGATATGACATGCATGCGGAATTTTCGGCCAGATCTTTGAAAATTGATTTAATCTTGAATTGGATAACTAAGAAAAAGACACTTTTGAGGATGAAAAGGAGTTGAAATACCTTGAAAATAAGCCCGAGTAAAATTCAAGTGGAACTAAAATAGTCAGACCCGTGGACGTTAAGAATCTTTACCTTCAAAATCATTATGAAGTTCGGGTTGAGGAAGAATCAATTGAAGCCTGTTGGAAAGTTTGACATTAAGGGATGGAAAATGTCTTGTGACCTCGACACACCAAGAAGACAGACATGTTTGTCAATGATGTGATTGAGAAAAGATAATATGTTTGGCGTTCTCGAGGCTGGGAGACCCTTTTTTTACTACCCAAACACTTTATACCCTTTTTTACCCCATTTAAGCCTGTGTTATTTTCTTTGACCACTCTCTTTTGGAATCAATTTTAGAGTTAAAAGCCTAATATAAAATAAAAATGAAAAAAAATGATGAAAAAAAGAAGTCCATGCCCCAAGAGTACAAACTGGGGAAACTCTTAGAAGGTTAAAAAAAAAGAAAAAAAAAGTCAAAGTTCCATGTCCCTACAAAATAAAAGCTGGGGCAATTTGTTTTGAAAAGACAAAGAAAAAATGCAAAAAAAGAAAAAAAAAAGAGAAAAAAAAACAGAAAGAAAAGATGAAGTCAGATGTTTGAACTACGGTCGACCTGATTCCTTAAAAAAGGATATGTAGGCAGCCTCACGGTTCGGTCCAACCAAATAAGAATTCAAAAAAAAAAAGAACAAAGAAAAATTCTAAAAAAAATCCCCAATAGCTGAAACTGGGGCAGAGATTTTATTTCACTTTTGAAAGAGTCGATTGCAAGAGTTGTAAGTCCACAACCCCCTTTACTTTGAGTCTATTTTGAGCCTTCATGACGTCCTTTCTTTCCAGCCCTATCTAAAATCCTTCAAATAAAGACCTCCCGATATGCCTTCAAGAAATGCCAAAAGAAGCATGCAATGAGCAATGGTTGTCACGCGACATAGAACACTGTTAAGTTGCTCACAAAAGAAAAAAATAAAAGAAATGAGAGAGTCTTACTAGTGAAAACCCTCATGGGCACAGTAAGGAGACGGTAAGTAGAGATGAATAAATGGGAGAAGCTTGTTGGTGAAAACCCCTAGGGGCACCACTTGTCGAAAGTGAGTCGTGAAGTTGATGCAAAGGATTGACACGAACAAGCCCGACTTCAAAGTCATAAGAATGGTAAAAGGGAAGATTTGGTCAGTTTGATAGATCAGCTGTTAAGTCCAAAATGAATGTCATGATTATTAAGGCTAGTTATATAAAAAAAAACTTTTCTTTCTGTCCTTCCGACAGGGGCATTTCTTGTTAATACTTGTTTCTTTGCATCATTGTGTCTTTCACTCTGAGTCAGTCCTTGTGAAAACAAGCAAGAAAAGATTTCAAAATCTGCTATCAGCTTTTCAGTTGCATAAAGTAAATTTGGCTGACACACTCAATTGTTACTATCAACATGCCTTGAGGATTCATGCAAAGGCTTCCCCAAAAAGACTCTTGTCAGCTTACTTGGCGCAAGAAAGATAACTGGTGATTCTCTCTGACAGACAAATTGCTCAAAAAGCAGGAAGTCATTCAAGATATCGGAAAAGATCACCTAAGCAATGATCTCCAGTTGGGATAAGGCTGATTGAGATGCAAATATAAATGGTATTGGGTGTAAAACGATTAGAGTGGGTGCAGAACAAAAGTCTCTTGAGATCGATTCAAGCTGATCGAGCAAAAGCCAAGCTGCCCAAGACTCAAGGCCACAAACCAACCACCATTTTCAAAACTGATCAATTTTTCTTTGTGACATAGGAACAAAGCAGTGCAAGGAAAGTGATTCAAAAAAAAGAAAGAAAAAAAAAACAAAACAAAAAAAGAGAAGGAAAAGAAAAGAAGAGAAGACACTACAAAGCAAAGTTTCTCAAATCTTTGCCTTTATTTGTCTTGTTATTATGCATAAAATCTTGCCATTGATTTTTACATTTTTTCCTCCTAGGATAAAAAGTCCTAGTCTGATGGATTTTCCTCCCAATCAAAATCTTAGTCTGATGAATCTTTCTCCTAAGATAGAAAACCTAGTCTGATGAATTTTCTCCTAGGATAGAAATCTTAGTCTGATGAATTTTTCTCCTAAGATAACAAAAAGAGGACCTAGTCTGATGAACTTTCTCCTAGGATCAAAATCTTAGTCTGATGAATTTTTCTCGTAAGATAGAAAACCTAGTCTGATGAATTTTCTCATAGGATAGAAATCTTAGTCTGATGAATCTTTCTCCTAAGATAACAAAAAGAGGACCTAGTCTGATGAACTTTCTCCTAGGATCAAAATCTTAGTCTGATGAATTTTTCTCCTAAGATAGAAAACCTAGTCTGATGAATTTTCTCCTAGGATAAATGTCTTAGTCTGATGAATTTTTCTCCTAAGATACCAAAAAAAAAGACCTAGTCTGATGAACTTTCTCCTAGAATCAAAATCTTAATCTGATGAATCTTTCTCCTAAGATAAAAGACCTAGTCTGATGAATTTTTCTCCTAAGATATAAAACCTAGTCTGACGAATTTTCTCCTAGGATAATTGTTTTTAAAAAAAAAGAGAAGTCTGGATTGAAAAAAAAATAGAGGTCAATTTTAATTTTCTTAAATTATCAATCTTTAGTTGTCTTGAAATCAGGACCCTCCTGGATAATGGGATGTAGTTTTAAGTTTTCGGGATCCTCATAGACAATGAGATTTAGCGTAAGTTTTACCTTTAGGAAATAGAATTTAGCTTTCAAATTTTCACTCTTAAGTTGAGATTTAATTTTACTTTTCAGGACCCTTCTGGGTAATAGGATTTAGATTTTAAATTCATAGAATTCTTTTGGATAATATGATTTGATTAACGCTCATAGATGTTCCCAATATCAAACTGGGGCAGAAAAATTTATTTTGTTTTATCTGTTTTGTTGTAATCAGGCGCCCACCTGGAAAACGGTTCAAGTTTCGAAGGAAGACAGGTCAAATTCAACAATCAGGCGCCCACCTGGAGAACAAGGGAAGACAGTTCAAGTTTCAAGGAAAAACGGTTTCGAATGAAGACAGTTCAAGTTTCAAGGAAAAACAGTTTCGAAGGAAGACAGTTCAAGTTCGCAATCAGGCACCCACCTGGAAAACAAGGGAACTCACTTCAGAATGCAATTCAAGTCAGCAGCAAAAGAAGCTCGCAACAAGAATGCAGGTCAACAAGGGTTCGAGATGACCAAAAGTAGAAGTATCAACCCAAATAAAAGAAAAGAAGAAACAAGAAAAAAAGTTGAACTCAAGGTACAGAAGCGGAGAAAAGATGCGGACTACTCAAAATTTGATTGAAGTCACAAGCTTCGCATGTCCCGCCTTAATCTGAAAAACTGAAAAGAATGAACCAGCGGTTGCAGCTAACGAGCATCAAGATTCAGATAAGAGTCTGCGGGAAGAACCATCCAAGACTCAAGATCAAACTTTAGAAGGTTTATAGATAGGAATATTGTAACTCGTAGTTGATAGGTTTAGCTAGTTTAGCTTTTTATTTTTCATTTTGGTGTAATAAGTAGCTCAGCAAGAAGAAACAGCGGCAACGACAGTGAAATCACAGTTTTTCGGTAGTTCCAGCTACCAAAACTTTCAGAACTACACTGACCTGATTCCTTTATAGCCAAGGATATGTAGGCAACATCCGAAGCAAGGTCCGGTCAGTTTTTTTTCAAAAGATGCTTCTCATAGAGTTTCCAAACGGGCAAAAATCGCTCGTAATTGCTCATTTTGTCTTTGTCCGAAAACCCTTCGTGTTTCCGAGCAAAGAGGGGTAGCGGTGAGCACGTGATTTTTGCCCTATATGAAATACTCCTATAAAATCAAAGAAAATAGATTTTTCCGATCATTTGCCATTTTATAGGAATTTTTGTAGAATTTTGTTTAATTGTTTGCATTTTGTGCATGTTTAAGTTTTATTTAAATCATGAAAAAATACCAAAATATCATGCATTGCATTTAGAATTTGTTTTTACATATTTAAGATTAATTAGTTAATTATTTATTTTATTAAAAAATAAAAATCACAAAAAATGCTTCATTTTTACACTTTTGCCTTTTATTTTTAGGTTATTAATTTTTCTCTTTTAATTTAGGATTAAGTAGCTTTTATAATTTTGTAATTAGTTAATTAGTTTAATTTCATATTTTTAGATAATCTAGGATTTTAATTTTAGGATTTTTAATTAAAGAAGAAGAAAAAGAAAAACAAAGGAAAAGGAATAAAAGAGGGGTTTTAATATGAATTGGGCTAATTCTTGTACCCAAATCAGGCCCAAATCCCAGCCTAATAAACTAACCAAACCCGTCCAAACCACCCAAGCCCAAAAACCGACCTGACCTGCCTGGCCCAATAACCCATTCCCCTCTCATTAAATCCCAATCCTAAAGACTTTATCCATCAGACCCCTACACACACAGAGGAACGACGCAAAAGAGCTCATCTCTTCTTCTTTCATCTCTCATCTCTCACACACAAGAACAAAACCAGCAAAACCCAAGTTAGCCTCTATTCCTTCACCTCTCACCTGCATAAAGAACACAGACACATTAACTTTCACTCTGCTCTCCTCTAAAGAATACACTAGCAGAAAGCTTTCTGAAAAATCAAAAAAACAATAAATCTATTTAAGACAGTTGGTTATTTGTTTCATTTTTTGGGTTACTCGACATTATTCTGGTGATAAAAAGGGTTGTCAAATCTGCTGTTACTACTCTTGCTGAGCTCCAATCTTTCTTTTTCTGGCTGCTATTTGGATATTCTAATCTACACTACTGTTGTTAAGGTATGTGTATGTGGCTTTCAAATAATATAATCACTATTGAATGTCATGCTGCTATGAAATCTCAGTTGTTTATTCCTTTACGTGTATACTGAATGTTTCTTCCATGTTCAACTGCAAAATTGGAGTTTGGTTTGAAGTATCTAGTTGATTAATGTCGAAAACCATATTGAAAGTTTGAATAAATAAGAAACAATCATGAAAAAATTTTGTCTTTGTTTTAACACGACCCCGGTTCGCCCTCCATGAACCATCGTGACAGCACCTAGTCTCTACGACTAGGTAAACCTAAATTTGCGGAAGATAAACAACTTGCGGAAGTAAAACAATTTAAAAACAGAAATAAAGCAATAAAAGTGTGTAAATGTGCCGCTCGGCATACACCATGTTTAACTCTCAACAACAAACATAAATCCAAGACCCGAAAACCCATGAATCACAAGCTAAGAAAGAAATACTACATAGCTCTAACTCCGAAATTTCTAATAAAGAACAGAATAGTACGGAGGGCTAAATAGTAAAGGTAGGAATAGAAAGGGGTACTCAGTTAGTGCCAAGCCTAACCTCGGTTGGGTAGTGACGAGGAAGGTCAGGGCCTTACTGAGGTTAAATAAAATATAAAGATTAATAGCATAAAACGGAACATTGTAAATGAGTGCAATATTAAAATAACACAGGGTGAAAAGAACAGCAACAACTATAAAGAACTAGGTAAACATGGAAAGGAAATACAGCTCAGCACCGATAGTAACAATCAGGGATCTCCCAGGATACCGTCCTGTAGTCCCATCTTTACATATTAGTGAATATCCCGGGATACCATCCCGTAGTTCATCATATATATTTCCGAAGGATCTCCCGGGATACCGTCCCGTAGTCCAACTCATAGTGCGCGGGGATCTACCGGAATCCCGTTCCGTAGTCCCAAATGTAAATACCTAGTACTAGCGGAATCTACCGGGTGCATTTCCGTAGTTCCATATAACTGTGCAGGGGGATCTATCGGAACTCTAACCCGCAGTCCCAAAGTAAATGTGCAGGGGGATCTATCGGGAATCTAACCCGTAGTCCCAAAGTAAATCTACAGGGGGATTTATCAGGAAGCTAACCCCCCAGTCCAAAGTAAATGTGCTGGGGGATCTATCGGGAATCTAACCCGCAGTCTCAAAGTAAACAGACAAGAGGGAGCTACCGAAATCCCACATCCGTAGTCCCAATGTAAATACACAGCAACAACAAGAAAATATTCAGAGAAGAGAAATTTCATGTTAAGGCAACAAATAATTCTAGCCTAGCAAGCTGCACAGAGTTCAGGTAAATAGATTGAACAATTAAAGCAATTAAATCACTTAGACATACTTTCCTAAGCTAACAACAGGTTTAATAGTACAAGTAATAAAAGCTGGAGAAGGAACATATTAATAAGTACTTAAAGAAAACTAGATTTCCAACAATTTGCACATGTACGCACTCGTCACCTCACGTACAAGGCATTTCATTTACAAAATATATCAATCCTATGGGGAAGGTCTCCCACACAAGGTTTGGCAAGCCACTTACCTCGATGCCTTGAACATAACTCAATATTAAATTATAGCTTTACCCCTTGATTCCACTGCCAATTCGCTCGTATCTAGCCACAAGTTACTTAATTACATCAAGAAACGCTAAATGAATCAATTTGAATGCTTGAAAATGAATTTTTCAAAGTTTTACCCAAAAAGTCAAAAATTGCCCCCGGGCCCATATGGTCAAAACTCGAGGTTTGAACCAAGACCCGATTACCCATTCCCCCACGAACCCAAATATATAATTTGTTTTGAAATCGGACCTCAAATCGAGGTCCAAATCCCCAATTTTTTTTGAAAACCTAGGTTCTACCCAAAATTCCCAATTTTTCCCATGAAAATCATTGATTTGAAGTTGAAATCATGTTAAAAGATGTTAATGATTGAAGAAAACTAGTTAAATACGACTTACAATTGATTTGGAGAAGAAGGAATCCTTGAAAAATCGCCTAAGTGTGTTTATGTTTGAGGGAATATGAAAAATGAGTTTTAAAATCGGCTAAGTATAAAAGTTGCAGGTCTCAGTTATGGGAATTGCGAACTGGGGTTCGCAATTGCGAACCCTTCAGAAATGCTGGACCTTCGCATTTGCGACTTTCGCATTTATGACACATTGGTCGCATTTGCGATCACTGGCCAGGCTGGGAAGTTTCGCATTTGCGAAATAAATGTCGCATTTGCGATAGCAAGGGCATCACATTTGCGATGATCGTCCTCGCATTTGCGAGAAGGAGCTGGCCTGGGCTTACTTCGCAATTGCGAAAAGCCACTCGCATTTGCGATATCGCATTTGCGAAGCCTGCAGGCCTACTATGCTCAGCTGCAATTTCTACAATTTTCTAAGTTTAAAAATGTATCCCATGGCATTCAGAAAACAATTTTCTTTGAAAATTCATTTCTCGGGCTTGGGACCTCGGAATTCGATTTCAGGCATACGCCAAAGTCCCATATTTTCCTACGGACCCTCCAGGACCGTCAAATCCCGTGTCCAGCTTCGTTTACCCAAAATGTTGACCGAAGTCAAATTAGCTCATTTTATAGTCAAAATTTATCATTTTCACAGATTTTCACATCTAGGCTTTCCGGCTACGTGTCCGGACTATGCACGCAAATCGAGGTGATGCTAAAAGAGGTTTTTAAGGCCTCAAAACATAGAATTTTGTTTTAAAACAAGAAAAGGTCATCACATTCTCCACCTCTAAAACAACTATTCGTCCTCGAACGGATAGAAGAAGGAATTACCTGAGTCAGGGAAAAGATGAGGATAACGGCTCTGCATATCGGACTCGGACTCCCAGGTCGATGCCTCAGGAGGCTGAACACGAACAGAAGGAAAACTCTTCGATCTCAACTGACGAACCTGCCGGTGTAGAATAGCTACCGGCTCCTCCTCATAGGACAGGTCCTTGTCCAACTGGACAGTGCTGAAATCTAACACGTGAGATGGATCGTCGTGATATTTTCGGAGCATGGATAGATGAAACACTAGATGCACGGCTGATAAGCTCGGCGGCAATGCAAGCCTATAAGCCACCTCTCCCACTCGATCAAGAATCTTAAATGGACCAATGAACCTAGGGATAAGCTTTCCCTTCTTCCCAAATCTCATCACGCCCTTCATAGGCGACACTCGGAGCAACACCCGCTCACCGACAATAAAAACCACATCTCGAACCTTGCGGCCTGCATAACTTTTTTGCCTGGACTGAGCTGTACGAAGCATATCCTGAATAATCCTGACCTTGTCCAAGGCCTCCTGAACCAGATCCATACCCAACAACCGAGCCTCTCCCGGCTCAAACCAACCAATCGGAGACCGATATCGCCTACCATACAAAGCCTCATACGGAGCCATCTGAATACTCGACTGGTAGCTGTTGTTGTAGGCAAACTCTGCTAAAGGCAAAAACTGATCCCACGAGCCTCCGAAGTCAATAACACAAGCTCGGAGCATATCCTCAAGAATCTGAATAGTGCGCTCGGACTGTCCGTCCATTTGAGGGTGAAATGTTGTACTCAACTCCACCCGAGTACCCAACTCATGCTGAACGGCTCTCCAGAACCGTGATGTGAACTGGGTACCTCTATTCAAAATGATGGAAACTGGAATACCATGCAGACGAACAATCTCTCGGATATAAATTTCTGCTAACTGCTCCGAAGAATAAGTAGTACACACAGGAATGAAATGAGCGGACTTGGTCAGCCGATCCACAATCACCCAAATAGCATCAAACTTCTTCAAAGTCCGTGCTACAAAGTCCATGGTGATCCGCTCCCACTTCCACTCCGAATCTCTATCTGTTGAAGCAACCCACCCGGTCTCTGGTGCTCATATTTCACCTGCTGATAGTTGAGACACCGAGCTATGAATCAAACTATATTTTTCTTCATCTGCCTCTACCAATTGTGCTACCTCAAATCCTGATACATCTTCGCGGCACCCGGATGAATGGAATACCGCGAGCTATGTGCCTCCTCCAGAATCAAATCCCGAAGTTCCTCAACATTGGGTACACAAATCCGACCATGCATCCTCAATACCCCATCATCACCAATAGTCACATCCCTAGCATCACCGTGCTGAATCTTGTCCTTGAGGACAAGCAAATGAGGGTCATCATACTGCCGCTCCCTGATATGATCAAATAAGGAAGATTGATAAACCACGCAAGCTAGAACCCAAATGGGCTCCAAAAGATCCAATCTCACAAACTGGTTGGCTAAGGCCTGAATATCCATCGACATAGACCTCTTTTATGCTGGTAAATAAGCCAAACTCCCCAAACTCTCTGCCCGGTGACTCAAAGCATCGACCACCACACTAGCCTTGCCCGGGTGATACAAAATAGTGATATTATAGTCCTTTAACAACTCTAACCACCTCCTCCGGCGCAAATTTAGATCCTTTTGCTTGAACAAATGCTGCAAGTCCAATGGTCAGTATAAATCTCACAGAGAACCCCGTATAAATAATGGCGCCAAATCTTCAGGGCGTGAACAATGGCAGTTAACTCAAGGTCGTGAACATGGTAGTTCTTCTCATGTATCTTTAACTATCTGGATGCATAGAAAATCACCCTACCGTCCTGCATCAACACCGCTCTGAGGCCAACCCTCGAGGCATCACAATAGACCGTATAAGACCCCAAACCTGTAGGCAGTATCAAAATTGGGGTTGTGGTCAAAGCTGTCTTGAGCTTCTGAAAGCTCGCCTCACACTCCTCTGTCCACTGAAATGGAGCACCCTTCTAGGTCAACCTGGTCATAGGGGCTGCAATCGATTAAAACCCCTCCAAAAAACGACGGTATTAGCCAGCCAAACTAAGGAAACTAGGGATCTCTGTAGCTGAGGATGGTCTGGGCCAACTCTGCACGACCTCTATCTTCTTCGGATCCACCTGAATACCCTCACTCGATACCACGTGGCCTAAGAATGCCACTGAATCCAACCAAAACTCACATTTCGAGAATTTAGCATATAACTTCTTCTCTCTCAGAGTCTGAAGCATAGTCCTCAGGTGTTGCTCATGATCTTCCTGACTCTGGGAATACACCAGAATATCATCAATAAAGACAATGACGAACGAGTCAAGATACGGCCGGAACACACTGTGCATCAAATGCATAAAGGCTGCTGGGGCATTGGTCAGCCTAAATGACATAAAAAGGAACTTGTAATGACCATACCGAGTCCTGAAAGCGGTCTTCGGGATATCTGGCTCCCGAATCTTCAACTGATGGTAACCTGAGCGCAAGTGAATCTTAGAAAACACTTGTGCGCCCTGAAGCTGGTCAAACAGATCATCAATACGAGGCAAAGGATAACGGTTCTTCACTATAACCTTGTTCAACTGGCAATAATCAATACACATACACATAAAATCATCTTGTTTCTTTACAAACAAGATAGGAGCAACCCAAGGTGATACACTAGGCTGAATAAAACCCTTATCAAGCAATTCCTGTAACTGATCCTTCAACTCCTTCAACTCAGGAGGAGCCATACGATACGGAGGAATAGAAATGGGCTGAGTGCCTAGCAACAGATCAATGCCAAAATCAATATCTCTATCAGGCGGCATGCCTAGAAGATCAGTTGGAAGCACATCGGGATAATTCCGTACTATAGGGACTGAGTCAACAGAAGGGGTATCAACACTGACATCTCTTACATAAGCTAAATACACGTCACAGCCCTTCTCAACCATACGCTGAGCTTTAAGAAAAGAAATAACTCTACTGGGGGTGTAATCTAAGATACCTCTCCATTCAACACGTGGTACACCTGGCATAACCAACGTCATAGTTTTGGCGTGACAATCAAGAATAGCATAATGGGGCGACAACCAGTCCATGCCCAAGATAATATCAAAGTCAACCATGCTGAGTAACAATAAATCGGCTCTGGTCTTAAAACTACTAAGAGCAACCAAACACGACCGATAAATGCGGTCCACAATGAGAGAATCTCCCACAGGAGTAAAAATATAAATAGGGGAACTCAAAGAATCCCGAGGTACACCCAAATGCGGAGCAAAATAAGAAGAAACATAAGATTAAGTAGAGCCTGAATCGAATAGAACCGATGCATCTCTGTGACAAACCAGTATAATACCTGTGATGACAGAATTAGAGGTAACAACTTCGGTACGGGCAGGAAGGGCATAGTATCTGGCTTGGCCTCCCCTTCTAGGGCGACTTCTACCTCCTCAACCTCCATCTCTAGCTGGCTGAGCAGGTGGGGTAGAAACTGGAGCTGTAACTATAGCTTGAGAACTCTGCGGGGCATGTTGTGGCTGAGAAGTTTGTGGAGGTGCACCCCTCCCAAGTCTGGGGCAATCCCTCACCATATGACGGGTGCCGCCACAATCAAAACAAGCTTTGGGAGGACGTGGAAGTGAAAAATGTGCGGTACGGGTACTCTAAAACCCCTGAACACCTGAAACACTGTAGAAAATATGAGATGCAAACTGAGCTGGCTGACCCGCAAAACCTCTACCATGTCGTACTCTTCCTCGAAAATAAGGACCAGTGGATATCCCCAATCTACAAGGTCTACTAACTCCCCTATACTCTCCCTCCTGACCTCGTCTGCCCTCTCTCTCCTAGACCCACCTGTCCTCTACTCGGCGAGGGGGTCCTCACCAGCCACTGAACTGGGACCACAGGTTATGTCGCAATGACACTTGGAACCTGACCAATGTGAAATCGCTGCTCTGGAGTAGGGGCAGTGGAAGTCTGGGTCCCTCCCTCGATCTGTGAAATAGTTGGTACAACCTGAATCAACCCCGCCTGAATTAATGTACCAAACATGCTCAGGAACTGTGCTAATGTCTCTTAAAGTGCTGCAGTAGTAATAGCAGTAGGTGTGTCAGGTGCTTAGACTCCGGCTGGATCTGCTGGCGGTACCTCGGCGGCAGCTTGCGCAGGTGCTCTGGCTTCACCACGTGCGCGTCCTCGGCCTCTACCCCAACCTCGACTTCTGGCGACTCTCGCATGGGCGCAGATGCCTGATCATCTCTGGTAGCACGTGTCGTCGCCATCAGTGAGAGAATAGAAGATAGAAGTTTAGAATTGTGAAATCAAAAATCTCGCACGACAAGGAATTCAAATGAAGTGGAATTTTCCTAATGGTTACATAGCCTCTCGTAGATAAGTACAGACGTTTCCGTATCGATCAGCGAGACTCTAATAAACCGACTTGTGATCCATGACTCTTATAAACCTAGAGCTCTGATACTAACTTGTCACGACCCCAGTTCGCCCTCCGTGAACCATCGTGCGACACCTAGTCTCTACGACTAGGTAAGCCTAAATTTGCGGAAGATAACCAACTTGCGGAAGTAAAACCATTTAAAAACAGAAATAAAGCAATAACAGTGTGTAAATGTGCCGCTCGGCATACACCATGTTTAACTCTCAACACCAAACATAAATCCAAGACCCGGAAACCCATGAATCACAAGCTAAGAAAGAAATACTACATAGCTCTAACTCCAAAATTTCTAATAAAGAACAGAAAAGTACGGAAGGGCTAAATACTAAAGGTAGGAATAGAAAGGGACTCCTTGGTCTGCGGACGCGGCAGATGTACCTCGGAGTCTCTAAGCAGTCGCCTCCCTCAATGATAGTAGGCCTGATCAGCGGTACCTGGATTTGCATATGAAAATATGCACAGAAGAGGCATGAGTACACCACAGCGGTACTCAGTAAGTGCCAAGCCTAACCTCGGTTGGGTAGTGACGAGGAAGGTCAGGGTCCTACTAAGGTTAAATAAAATATAAAGATTAATAGTATAAAATGGAATACTGTAAATGAGTAAAACAGTAAAATAACACAAGGTGAACAGAACAACAACAACTATACAGAACAAGGTAAACATGGAAAGGAAATACAGCTCAGCACCGATAGTAACAATCGGGGATCTCCCAAGTTACCGTCTTGTAGTCCCATCTTTACATATCCAGTGAATCTCCCGGTATACCTTCCCGTACTCCATCATATATATATATATCTGAAGGATTTCCTGGGATACCGTCCCGTAGTCCAACTCATAGTGCAAGGGGATCTACCGGAATCCCGTTCCATAGTCCCAAATGTAAATACCCAGTACTAGAGGAATCGACCGGGTGCATTCCCGTAGTTCCATATAACTGTGCAGGGGGATCTATCGGGAATCTAACCCGCAGTCCCAATGTAAATATGCAGGGGGGTCTATCGGGAATCTAACCCGCAGTCCCAAAGTAAACAGACAAAGGGGAGCTACCGGAATCCCACATCCGTAGTCCCAATGTAAATACATAGCAACAACAAGAAAATATTCAGAAAAGAGAAATTTCATGTTAAGGCAACAAATAATTCTAGCCTAGCATGTTGCACAGAGTTCAAGTAAACTGATTGAACAATTAAAGCAGTTAAATCACTTAGACATGCTTTCCTAATCTAACAACGGGCTTAATAGTACAAGTAATAAAATCAAGAGAAGGAACATACTAATAAATACTTTAAAAAACGAATTTCCAATAATTTGCACAAGTACGCACTCGGCACCTCATATACAAGACATTTCATTTACCAAATATATCAATCCTAAGGGGAAGGTCCCCCACACAAGGTTAGGCAAACCACTTACCTCGATGCCTCGAACACAACTCAAGATTCAATTATAACTTTACCACTTGATTCTACCGCCAATTCGCTCGTATCTAGCCACAAGTTACTTAATTACATCAATAAACGCTAAATGAATCAATTTGAATGCTTGAAAATGAGTTTTTCAAAGTTTTGCACAAAAGGTCAAAAATCGCCCCCTGGCCCACATGGTCAAACCCGAGGTTCAAACCAAAACCCGATTACTCATTCCCCCACGAACCCAAATATATAATTTATTTTGAAATCGGTCCTTAAATCGAGGTCCAAATCCCCAATTTTTTTGAAAACCTAGGTTCTACCCAAAACTCCCAATTTTCCCCATGAAAATCATTGATTTGAAGTTGAAATCATGTTAAAAGATATTAATGATTGAAGAAAACTAGTTAAAAATGACTTACAATTGATTTGGAGAAGAAGGAATCCTTGAAAAATAGCCTAAGTGTATTTATGTTTGAGGGAATATGAAAAATGGGTTTTAAAATCGGCTAAGTATAAAAGTTGCAGGTCTCAGTTATGGGAATTGCGAACTGAGTTCGCAATTGCGAACCCTTCAGAAATGTTGGACCTTCGCATTTGCGACTTCCGCATTTGTGACACATTGGTCGCATTTGCGATCACTGGCCAGGCTGGGAAGTTTTGCATTTGCGAAAAGCCATTCGCATTTGCGATATCTCATTTGCGAGATGCGAAGCCTGCAGGACTACTATGCTCAGCTGCAATTTCTGCAATTTTCTAAGTTCAAAAATGCATCCCATGGCCTATCCAAAACTCACCCGAGCCTTCGGGGCTCCCACCCAAATATACACACAACATCAAAAATATCCCACGAACTTATTCATGTAATAAAATCACCAAAATAACCTCAATAACAACGAATTAAACCTCAAAATCATAGAATTTTCTCAAACTTCTTAAAACATCAACTTTAGTAATTTAGGTTCGAATCACGTCAAATGACATATGTTTTTCACCAAATTTTACAAAAATGTATTAAATCATATATAAGACCAGTACCAGTGCCGGAACCAAAATACGGGCTCGATACCATCATGTTCTAATCAAATTTCATTTCAAATTTCTTTAAACAATTTCAAAAAATAATTTTCTTTGAAAATTCATTTCTTGGGCTTGGGACCTCGGAATTCGATTCCAGGCATACGCCCAAGTCCCATATTTTCTTACGAGCCCTCCAAGACCGTCAAATTATGGGTCCGAATTCGTTTACCCAAAATGTTGACCGAAGTCAAATTAGCTCATTTTATAGTCAAAATCTATCATTTTTCACAGATTTTCACATTTAGGCTTTCCGGCTACGTGCCCGGACTGCACACTCAAATCGAGGTGATGCTAAAAGAGGTTTTTAAGGTCTCAGAACACAAAATTTTGTTTTTAAACAAGTGTATGAACTTTTTAGGTCATCACATGTTTTATCTTTGCTTGAGCTTTTGTAACACGTCATTTTTGAAACAACACTTACTTGATTAATTTTTTTTTTTAAAAAAAACGAAAATTCAAAATGATACTCATGTCCAAACGGCTTTGTTTGGACTTTGGACAAAAGTGTTTGATTGTTGAACATTTTGGGATTAATGGTGTATTTTTTATTTATATGAATCTAAAGTCGTGTGTAGTTGTAGGAAGGCACATATTCTTTGATTAAATTTGATATGGAACATTTGTACATGTTAAAGACGATGTCTTGGTCGCACATTTTGTATATTTGGGTCATGAGTGTTAATTAGATTTAAAAGGAATTGGGTTTGTTTAATGAAGTATGTAATACTGAAAAGGGCTAATTGTACCATGATTAATTTTAATTTGTCTTGGCCAAAATGGTTTCAAAATGATACTCATGTCCAAACGGCTTTGTTTGGACTTTGGACAAAAGTGTTTGATTGTTGAACATTTTGGGATTAATGGTGTATTTTTTATTTATATGAATCTAAAGTCGTGTGTAGCAGTAGGAAGGCACATATTCTTTGATTAAATTTGATATAGAACAATTTGTACATGTTAAAGATGATGTCTTGGTCGCACATTTTGTATATTTGGGTCATGAGTGTTAATTAGATTTAAAAGGAATTGGGTTTGTTTAATGAAGTATGTAATACTGAAAAGGGCTAATTGTACCATGATTAATTTTAATTTGTCTGGGCCAAAATGGTTTCTATCAATTTAGTAAGAGCAACAGACCCATGTTCCACCATCGGTCCTTAACTCTTGGCCTCAATAATTTCAAAAATAGTTTAAGAAATAATTCATGAACATCGTAGCTTGCTTTAGGCGTGATTTAATAAACCATCATGACTATGGGTACGGTTCCTGTGACATAGTTATGATGTCTAATTCCCAAATTCGGGAGTGCATTTCATGTGACCCGATTATAATAACTTCGAATAATAAAACCTTTTGAAATAAATTGAGGTGTGCCATGCCAAAAAAAATCTATAATCCATGGCCCTCATAAGATTAGATTCAAGAACTAACACTCATAGAAAAGGTTTGAGGCGTGTCATGCCAAATAAAATCCCTAAGTCCATGGCCCTCATAAAACTGACTAGCTTTAGAAAATTTGAGGTGTGTCATCTTCATTAAACCACTCATGGTCCTCATGTAATTAATACTACCTCTTTTTGAAATCGGGGCGTGCCATCAATTGAATTTTCTATGATCCTCGCAAACTTTGTTATTAATTTGAACCTTCGTAGTTGCTTTAGGCGCATTCTTTAAATTATTATTTTTTTTAATTATTAAATTCGGGTGTACATTTTATGTGACCCAATTTAAATTCTTAACAATGTTAAATAGAATGTGTTGCGAACCGCGAGTGTATTTCATTTGACGTGGTTCAAGTCATGTTTTGAATGACGTTGAATTTTCCTAAAAGTGTTTCAAATAATTTAAAGCGGTTAATAAGTTAAAAATACACCATATGCTAAAAACATGTAATAAATCAGATATTAGGCCAATTTTAATAGTTTAAGCGACCGTGCTAGAACTACGGAACCCGGAAATGCCTAACACCTTCTCCCGGGTAAACATAATTCCTTATCTAGAATTTCTGGTTCGCAGACTTTAAAAAAATAAAAGTCGAATTTCCTCGATTTGGGATTTTAAAATAAACCGGTGACTTGGGACACCAAATAAACTATCCCATGTGGCGACTCTGAGTAAATAAATAATCCCATATCGAATAATGTCACTTAAAGTGGAAAAACTCCCTTATGCCCCTCGGGCGGGTAAAAGGAGGTGTGACAGGCCAAAAGCAGCTATCCGTCCAGTTAGCCTTTGCACGACCTTTACACTGTCCACGATGTTGATGTCTTGGATGACCTTGATTTTATCGGGGTTGATCTCGATTCCCCGATTCAACACCATGAAGCCCAGGAATTTGCCCGAACTGAGCCCGAAAGCACATTTCTCGGGGTTGAGATTCATGTTACATTTCCTCAATCTTGAACGTTTCCTGCAAATGAGCGAAATAGTCTTTTGCGCAGGGACTTAACTAGCATGTCCTCGAACATTTTATTTACTAGGCGTTGGTAAGCAGCTCTAGCATTTTTTAGCCCGAAGGGTATTACGTTATAGCAATATGTTCCATACTTGGTGATAAATGAAGTCTTTTCCTGGTCTTCCCGGTTAATTTTAATTTGATTATACCCGGACTAGGCATCGAGAAAGGTAAGGATCTTGTGGCTAGTCGCGCGTCGATCATGCGTCGATGCTAGGTAGTGAAAAAGAATCTTTGGGGCATGCCTTGTTTAAATCTTTATAATCTACACACATTCTAAGTTTGTTCCCTTTTTTAGGGACTACGACTACATTGGCTAGCCATTAGGGATATTTTACCTCCCGAATGGACCCTATTTTGAGAAGTTTAGTTATCTCGTCCTTTATGAATGCGTGCTTTACCTCAAACTGGGGCCTTCTCTTTTGTTTCACCGATTTGAACCTGTGGTCAAGGCTTAGCTGATGCATTGTTATCTGCAGTGGGATCCCTGTCATGTCTAAATGGGATCAGGAAAAACAATCTATGTTATCAATAAGAAATTGAATAAGCTTTTTCTTGAGTTCAGGGGTTAATCCCGTTCCCAGATATACCATTCGCTCGGGCATGTAATCGATCAATACAACATGTTCCAGCTCTTCGACCGTTGATTTGGTGCCGTTAGATTCTTTGGGCACAATAAAAGTTCGATGACTTAGAAAATCCTCTTCTTGTTCTTCTTTTATCCCCTACTTTCCAGATTCGGTCGAGGCTGATGGCTGTGATTCCCATTTGGCTTCCTATTTACCTTTGATGCTCGACCTTTTCGAAGTTGATAGTTTGATATCGGTGTTACCTCATCGACTGCAAACATTTTCTTTGCGGAATGTTGCTCCCTGTATACTGTTTTTAAATCATTCGTCATCGAAAATTTTATCATTTGGTGGAGAGTCAAGGGAACTGCCCTCATGTTGTGGATCCAAGGCCTCCCGAGTAGGGCATTATACCTCATGTCACCCTCGATCACGTGGAATTTTGTATCTTGAATGGTTCTAGCCACGTTCACCGATAAAATAATCTCTCTTTTATTTGTTTCACTGGCCATGTTGAAGCCGTTTAAGACCTAAGTTGTAGGCACGATTTGATCGTGTCAGCCGAGTTACTCCACGACCCTCGATCGGATGATCTTCGCCGAGCTACCTGGATCCACTAAAACACGCTTAACTTGAACCTTATTTAATAAGATAGAAATTACCAGAGCGTCAATGTGTGGCTGATAAATGCCTTTTGCTTCTTCATCATTGAATGATAAGGAACCTTCGGGCACATAATCTCGGGTTTGTTTTTCCCTAGTGGTTGACACCTTTGTGCGTTTGAATATGGGTCCCCGTGGAATATCAACCCCACCGATCATATGAATGACATGCTGGGGTTCCTACTATTCATTTTTCATGTTGGCGTCCCTTTCTCTGAAATGATTCTTAGCTCGATCACTGAGGAACTCCTGAAGTTTGCCCTCATTGAATAGACATGCTACCTCCACCTTCAGTTGCATGCAATCCTCGGTTTTGTGACCATGCATGCTATGATACTTGCACATCAAATTTGGGTTTCTTTGGGAAAGATCGGTCTGTATGGGCCTGGGTCACCTAGTATCTTTGATCCTTCCGATTACTAATACAATGCCCGATGCATCAATGCTAAAGTTATACTCTTATCACTGAGGTGCCTCTACGGGATCGGCATTCTTATTAATACCACTTTTGCTCATACGTCCCCGAGAGTTCTGTCCTCAATCGTTTCTTCGATCACTCCGGGCGGGATTGCATCCTGACTATTGTTCCTTCGATCTGCGGTATATGGTTGATATCGTTCTCTGTTCGACCTTGGCTCCCTATTGACGTCCCTCGGGATTTTAACTGCCAACCTGTTTGGATGTACTAAACCGGAAGGGGCTCCTAATTGGTCATCCTCGACCCTGATCTTCGATTGATATCGATTGTGCACATCTGCCCAAGTTACAGCTGGATACTCGACCAAATTTTGTTTCAACTGTTGTGATGCTATCGAACTCCGTTCATTCAACCCTTGGGTGAAGGCTTGAATGGCCCAATCATTTGTGACCAGTGGAAACTCCATGCGTTACATTTGAAATCGGGATACGAATTCTCTCAACATTTCGTTATCCCTTTGTCTAATCTTGAAAACGTCCGATTTTCTTGTTGCGACCTTTATGGCCCCGGCGTGTTCCTTCATGAAAGAATCTGCTAACATGGTAAATGAGTCAATGGAGTTTGGTGGTAGGTTGTTATACCAAATCATTGCTCTCTTTGACAAAGTTTCCCCAAATTTTTTCCGCAAAACGAACTCGATCTCATCATCTTCTAAGTCATTTCCCTTTATTCTGCACGTGTACTAAGTGATGTGTTCATTAAGATCGGTGGTCCCATTGTATTTAGGTATATATGGCATACGGAACTTCTTAGGAATGGGCTTCGGAGCCGCACTCTGAGGAAAAGGCTTCTACACGAACTTTTTTGAATCTAAACCCATTAGGATTGGGGGTGCCCTCGGTATCTGATCCACTCGAAAGTTGTATGTTTCCACTTTTTAATCATTATCTTCAATTTTGTTCTCTCCCGATTCAATTCTTTTGGTGAGCTCCTCGAGTATTTTTATTATTGAAGGGTCAATACCTGATTCTTTTACCATTCGACCTTTCTAGAACTAGCTCGGTACGGCGAGTGATTTTTGGCTCGACCACACTGGGAGTCCTATGTTGATTTTGCAATTGAGCAATAGCGACCTGCTGAGCCTGTAGCATCTCGAATATTACCTAGAGGCTAACTCCTTCGTCTTCTCTGCCCTGTGTACCTTGGCCACCAAATCGGCCTTCTCTGCGTACACTCCCTTCGGGGTCTGTGCCTAGGGCCGCATTTAGAGCAACGTGCGAACTGATATCGACTGGATCGGCGACTGGTGCTCCTCCAAGATTAGCCAGTGGTACCCGGCTCCTGGAACAATATATATTATTGTTTTCCCCGTGAAATCCGAGACCATCAACACCGTGTGCAGGTGCGTTTCTTAAGTTTGACATGCTTTAACCTAAGAGCAAAAATAATAGACAAGAACAAGTGTGAAAATAATGTGTGTGCTATCAGAATCAGCACTGAAACAGTCATAATTATCCTTAGCCCCACTGAGGTCGCTAAACTGTTTTCCCTAAAATTCGAGTAACAATTAAACTTATATTGTAGTTTTAATGATATATGATTTAATCCAATACCAATTGATAAACAAGGAATTAAACAGATAAATTAGAGAGTAAAGTAACTCAAACTAGTATGCAAGCCAAAACTTGACCTCGACCTATGATAGTCTCGAGGTATAATAATAGGAATAGTAAATTATAAAAGAACTCTGATGAACAGTAAAACGAAATAGCAAGAAAGTAATGAGCATATATTTTCTTATCAGTGAACAATGAATCCTAACAAATGAATGGGATCCCCCTTTATATAATGGGAGGGGGAGGGGAGAGGTCCTAAATAAAGTACACTTCTAATAATAGTAGGAAATCATATTTGACAACTGTTTAACTGCCGAAGACCAGTCCATTCTGAAATTCACGCCGTGATTTCCGGCCCGTTGCGGGTATCTCGCTCTTTCCGTTACCGAATCATATCGGTATCATCTCGAAGCATGCCTTCTTATGACCTCGGTAAGTGAAATCGACCTTGACCTCGACATTGGAAAGGAACTTCGACCCCGAGCTCGATGTCTTGGCCTTCCGACGTGGTACTACTTATTCCATCGAAGAACGAAATCGGGTAGCCCCGATTTCCATCGTATATAAATTTTTTGGGCAAAAATACAGGGTATGAGCAAAAGCTATGGGTTCAGTTGAACCCGTAACTTATACACTAGATATGTCTCTGGTAAGCATCATAAACCGTCACTAAAACTTAGGATAAGTCATCTATAAAGAACAATACCAATGCAAAAATAAAACATCATATAAAGCATAAGCGTGTAAATCATACTTAAATTTTATTCATACTGAGAACATGTTTGTAGATCTTTTTTTACAACTCATACTTACATCTTAAACGTAGCATGGTTCATATCTATGGAGATTATCTTCAAAACTCTGACACTTATTATGTTTACATCACGGCATGGTTCATATCTATGGAGGTTATCTTCAAAACTCTTGACACTTATTATGTTTACATCACGGTATCTGATCGATCACCTTGCCCAATTGATTAAAGTAACGCTCACTATATTATAGTAAAAACATGATAAGGAATTTTGCAAATTCAGTATTATGAAAAGGGCTTGGTTGTGGCATGTCATACGTCAACCATTACCTAAACGACATAACGAACAATCATCATCCCAACTGACACGTGTGGCAGGGGCAGATCTAGTATTATAAAATATGGCTTCACATGAACCCATAACTTTTACTTTACACATAAATTTATCCGAGAAAAACTCACTTGAATTGCTGATTATTAAACTATGAACGTAGAACTCAAATAAGGTAATGCCTGAAGTCTGAACTCATAGAATAAAAAACGTAGATCTGTCTCTACATGATGTTCTGAATAACACCAAGTTCAAGACAGACGAATATCCACTCAAGCATCTAAAAGTTTCTTCCCTATGACATCTCATCGGGATTTTGGATTAAAATGGTGGCTTACGATTTTATCCATTGTCAATCCTATTTTTAAAGGATATATAGGCGAACGATATTTCGTAAAGGATTTTTTTGTGTTTTTAATACAATATAGATAAATGTATAAATAAATAGATAGTTATGATATGATAAATGATGATATAATATATGGTATGCATACTTTGAAGGTCAGTCTCCCCCCCCCCCAACGTTTGGAGGTGTTGAAGGCTGTGCAATTATACAAGTCAGAGTCCAAAAAGGCGAGTTAGAGAGGAAAATGGATCCTCAGCCTTATGCATCTCAAAATACAATACCACCCAAACCCCCAGACATTGATCAAAATATTCTCCAACTTAACAATCCTATGACTAAACCAACCTTCAAAGAAATGTTAACCATTTCAAATCCAATGCTCTTCAGACCTATTGACAATCAACCCACCATGGAATTCCCAAATATTGGCTCAGAAGAACATATGATTGATCATACAACATTAACACACACGGGGTATTAAGTTCATCTCACTCACAGAAGAAGAGAAGCAATGAATTTACGAGCCATGGAAAAATTCCATCATTGAACTAGTGGTCAAACGCATGTTACACCACTACTTAAAGGAAAAAATTCAAGAACTATGGAGGCCAACGGAAGACTTCCAATTGATTGATCTCAGAGAAGACTACTACATCATTAAATTCAAAAGAAAGGGAAATATGGATAAAGCTATACAACAAGGACCTTGGTTCATTAACAGGCACTTTCTCTCCATTACAAGATGGAGGCCAAATTTTGTTGCTACCAAAGAGAAAGTAACTAATTCGGCAGTATGGGTTAGACTCCCCCAATTGCCTACTGAATTTTACAATGGGAAAATTCTGGAAAAAATTGTTAATGCAATTGGCCGGCTACTAAAAATAGACGTTTGTACATCAACCACCTTGAGGGGTCGCTATGCAAGACTATGTGTGGAGCTCCCGTTGAAAATCTCAGTCTAACCCTTTCTCTATGTTGGCCACCACAAACAAGTAATCCATTATGAAGGAGAAAATTTCCTTTGTAAAAAATGTGGACGACTAGGACACATAGCAAAACAATGTACTTACATTACTCATAAAATCAAAGACAATGAAGAAACAAGCATGAAGCAATCAACAACAACAAAGGTAGAGGAGAATCAAGAAGAATGGAAAACAGATTCTTTTACTAAAGGAAAGCAACAAGGTGCAAGAGGTAATCAAAAACACACCAATGTAAATCCGATCAAAAAATTCAATGGCCCAGGTATCTCAGTTAAATTGTTCAATGCTAACACTGCTAAGTACTTAGATACACAATTCTTGCAATATAAATCTAAAGATCATAAGAATACTTCTCCTTCATTACATACAAACAATTCAAGATCTACGACCATTATGGTTGAAGAACAATCCAACTTGACAACAAAAAATAACTTTTCCCTTCTAAGTGAAGAGCCAATGATTTTGGAAGAAACCACCAAGGGAGAAAAAATTCTAAAAGAAAATAATAACAATTGTCATGCAATTGAACAAATGTCATCATCTAACAAGGACATTTACATGTTGGAAATAAACATGTCTTCCTCTATTAGTACTACTAATCACATTAAGAATGTTGTCATGCAAGATTACCATCTAACGGACAATACTACCCCTACTAATAAACGTAATAGAATTGTCAAAAATAACCTTACTAACAGGCAAATTGGTAAAAACCTACGATTACCCAAACCCTCAAGCAAAATCTTTCCTCAAGATCCGATAATATCTCCACCCCTAAGCATGCCATCCAAATGGCAAATGAGAAAGATAATAATGGACAAGTGTTCGCCAACCTTGAGCACGCAAAGGATATGGAAGATCATCCTATAAAACTCAACCTTGGGGGACTCAAACGCCATGCAAAAGGAAACTCCAATCATTACTCTATCAACCAATCCCTCCCATATATCTAATAGCCCCTCCCTCACGCCTAAGTTAGACCCTTTAAGTACCCAAAACCCTGTCCATAATTCCAGTATACCATCATCTCTAAGGAGGAGACACAGACTCCTTCAAATCCTTCGCCAACACAGAAGTGCCATAGAAAATCTTTCACCTCTATACCCTCAACTAGAGAACCCACAAATAATTTACGTTCAACCACCACAAGCACAGGATTACCAACCTATGTCATGGATGGAGATGGACATGATGGGCCATGCATGGTTGTTCAATGTCCTGGACTCGATCATCATTCTTCACGACACTCAATACCTAGCCCAAGTAGTGATAGAAGGCATGAGGTTAGCCATGAACAACTACCTCAATCAGGCTTGGCTCAACAATATCCTTCAACCCTTAGTACCCTCAGTGAACCCCCAACTTGTCCATGCAATGAGGAACCAATGGAATTTACCACCACACTTCAATCCGATCTACCCATAAAATGCTCTCCTGGACATGCCATTCTTCATAACGGAGACTTTAACTCAGCTGAATCCCATAATCCTGCCATAGGAACAACCTCAACCAACCCAGGATCCACCAGTCCCACCACCTCATCAACAACCTCCATCTCCACCCCACAACCAAGTGCAGGTACCAGAACCAGTAGAGGCAGAAATGGAGGAGAAGGAGGAGGAACCCCTCAATCTACTCTTAGAAAGAGTCCTAGAAATCTCAAGTCTCGACGGAGTAAAAGTGTTTCTCTTCACGAAGAGGCAGAGAAGAGGCACGTGCTCAGATGCCCACTAGCATTATACAAATGCTCGATGGACATAAGACCACCTCATGATCCAACAATGGGCAACAGAGCCATGATCCTAGTTCCATCCTTGAGAAGGAACCTAGTCCTAGGGGTAGTGAGGGAAAATAGGGATCCGGCAAACTCGAATCTTAATAACCCTATGAATCGATCTACAAATATCATTATTTGGAATATAAGGGGAGGGAACAATGATAATTTCAGGAGAAACTTCAGGGAAATGGTAGATACCTATAGGCCTTGCATTGTGGCACTGTTAGAAACTAGAATGTGAAATCATATGGAGTTGCTGGATGATTTTGGGTTCACAGAATTGATAGAGGTGCCAGCGGAAAGCCAAGCAGGAGGTATAGTGGTGCTGTATAACCATGAAATCGTGACTATCCAGAACTTTATTCGAAGGGATCAAGAAATTCATGCAACAATTGAGGTAACTCCTACACGTAAATATTAGATTTTTAGTGCTATTTATGCTAGTACAAATATGATCAGTAGAAATATGATGTGGGATAATCTTGAGAATATTAGCAAGACTTATAATGGTCCATGGTTATTGGGGAAGATTTTAATGATGTTTTAGGTTCAAATGAGAAATTTGGTGGCAAGTGTATAAATGCCAATAGGGCTAATTATCTATGGTCAAAAATTAACAATTCCAACTTAGTTGACTTAGGTTATAAAGGTTGTAAATATACTTGGTCCAACCATAGACATAAAAATAGAGGTCTCATTATGGAAAGGCTTGATAAGGTATTAGAAAATGAGGAATGGATTAATCTCTTTCCAAAAAGTTCTATTATCCACCTTCCTAAGACCCATTCGGACCATAATCATATCCTAGTAGAATTAATCCCTAAAATTAATTATCTCCACAAGCAACCCTTTAGGCTTGAGACCTTCTGGTGCAAGCATCCAGAATTCAAACCTTTAGTTCAAAACAATTGGACAAATACTGACTATAATAGGGCTAGCCATAATTTCATAGAAAAAGTTAAGGTTTGGAAACAACAAAACTTTGGTGATATAATGGGAAAAAAAAAGAAAGCTCCTAGCCGCCTTCAAGGAATTCAAAATTTCAAGCATTATCTTGATAGTACTTTCCTCCAAACCCTAGAAACTAATCTAAAGAGATTACAATGACTTACTAAAAATCGAAGAAGACTATTGGAAGCTTAGATCAAGGGTTATGTGGCTGAATGAGGGAGATCTAACACTAAATTTTTTCACATCTCAACCTCCAATAGAAAAAGAAGAAATAAAATTAACTTCTTTAAAGATGAGGAAGAAAATTGGATCAATGATCCTCATCTAGTCATTTCTCATGTCCGTAACTATTTCACTAATATTTTTACCACTACTCAAAACAAAGCAAGTTGGGTTAGTCCTCTAAAAAATATCTCTCAAAATTCTTTAAACCTTAATTCTCTAGATAACCCCTTGCTTGATATTGAAATAAAAAAGGCTCTCTTCTCCTTTAAACCTTTCAAAGCGCCTGGTCCGGATGACCTCCACCCTTTCTTTTCCAAAAATATTGGTATATTATAGGACCCTCCGTCACAAACTTGTGTCATGACATTTTTAGGAATCAGGAAATCCCCCAAAACCTTAACAAAACTTACCTCTGCCTAATTCCAAAAATCCCCAATGCCAATAACATTAAAATATTTAGACTTGTTGGCCTATGTAACACCATTTACAAATTAATCACAAAAATCCTAGCAAATTGACTCAAACCTTTCCTTGATCAGCTTATTAGTCCTTTTCAAGCGAGTTTTATAAAAAATAGGAGGGTGTTTGACAATGCTATTATCATTCAGGAATTAGTTTCAAAATCCATAAATTAAAAGGAAAACAAAGTCACATGCTCCTTAAAGTTGACCTAGAGAAAGCTTTTGACCGGTTGGAATGGTCATTTGTCCATCACACATTATCTTACTTCAATTTCCCTCAAAATTTTAAAAAACTCCTCTTAAGCCGCATCTCAACTAGTTCCACAACTGTTCTACTTAATGGCTCTATTAGTACATTTTTTGAACCAAGTCGGGGAATTAGGCAAGGGGATCCTATATTCCCCTATATCTTTATCCTTTGTCTTGAAATGTTGTCAAGATACATAAACCATCAAGTTGATATTAGAAATTGGGATCCAATTACCATAGGGAAAAGAAGTCCCAAATTTTCCCACCTTTTCTTTGCGGACGATCTCACCCTCATGGCTAAAGCCAATATAAAATCGTGCCATGCAATCCAAAAGGTTTAGATTTTTTTTTTGTGATCTATCAGGGCAATGTATCAATACATCAAAGTCCAAAATTATCTTTTCTAACAATTGTCCCCAAACTCTCATGAAATAGATTACCAATAGTTTGAGTATTAAAAGAAGTGTCTCCTTTGGCACATATCTAGGTTTTCCTATTTTAAACAAATACCCTAGCCAAAAGATTATGAATTCATAATTGATAAAATGAGATCCAAACTAACGGCTTGGAAAATGAATTTTATCAATATAGCTGGCCGGACAACACTCTCCCTCTCTTGTCTAAACTCAATCCCTAACCATTATATGCAATAAACCCTACTTCCTACAAAAATTCTTAACAAAATTGACAAAGTTAAAAGGGACTTCATATGGGGAACTACCAATGAGAGGAAAAGAATTCACCTCATCAAATGGTCCACCATTTGTCAACCAAAAAGCAAGGGAGGCCTTGGACTCCATAGAGCAAAAGATAAAAACCTTTGCAATATTGCTAGCCTAGCCTGGAGAGTCCTACAAAACCTACCACTCCATGGGCAAACCTAATCATTAGTAACTATGCTAATAATTTTACCACAAATAAAAATTGTTTTGTCTGGAAAAACATTCAAAAGGGGTGGGATTTATGTTCACAAAGTATTATTTGGCAGCCCCACCACCAATCCAACATGAACATTTGGAAAATTTATTGGATTCCGAATTTAGGGAGTCTTAGAAAAACAATAGAAGGCTGTTTATTAAGAAAGAATTACTCAATAAAAATAAAAAACATCTTTGACGGTAAAAATTGGAATTTTGGCAACATATCCCTCAACCTTCCCAAAGAAATCATGGATAGCATCTCAAAGGTTAAAATCCGTCTTAAAAAACCAAATTGTGACATCCCAATATGGTCCCTCACTACGAAAGGCTTCTTTACAAGAAAACCTTGTTATACTATCATGGACTCTAATGAGGACAGGGGAATAGATTTTAAATGGATTCGGGATCTAACATGCCTAAATAAAATTAAATTCTTTCTATGGCAATGCCTTCATAACAGAATTCCCTATAGACAATACTTAGCTAAAATTGGTCTAAATATTGACCCAAACTGCCCTATATGTAGAGATCATATAGAAGAATCCATAATGCATATTTTCTTCACCTGCCAAGCCAGTAAATATTTTTGGGACAGCCTTGGATGGCAAAACTTCTATAAGGAGCATGGTGATCATTCGTTAATCCAACTAAAAACTTTGACTACCCGTTAGAAAATAATTTTTTTAAATTAGAATCTCTTCTTCCCTTTTGCTATCTAGCATATTTGGATAAACAGAAATAATAACAACCAAAACAGTACAAAAAACCCTATCAATATCAACCACATCATTGCTAGGGCTACTAAATTTCGCCTCTTAACTGAAAATAGTATTCTACCTTCTCCAAAAATCCACATCAATGTCAAATGGAATAGGCCCCCAAAGGGATGGTTCAAACTAAACGTTGATGCAAGTTTCAACAAATATTTACAAAATTGTGGCCTGGGTGGAGTAATCAGAAATGCTAATGGTCATTGGATAGTTGGCTTTGCAAAATCAGCTCATGCACGTGGATCACTACATGCTGAGATCAAAGCATTACTAGCAGGACTTAAAACAGCTCTTACTTGGGGGATGTTCCCTCTCCAAATTGAAACAGATTCGACGGAGGTAATCCTGTCAATCCAACAAGGTAATGATCTTTATGCTAACATTATCAGTAAATGCAGGTTGTTAATGCACCAACAAAAGCAGGTAATCATCCAGCACGAGTTTAGGCAATGGAATAAGGTAGCTCACCAACTGGCACAGAAGGCAACTACTGATCTCAAGAAGAAGAAGAAAGTTTTTATGGAACCTACAGATGATGTAAAAAATCTAGTAGAACGTGATTTACTAGAACAATATGTTTTTGAAAAACCACTGTCTTATGATGCTTGTAAAAATTTAGCAAGCCTAGGTAATCAAAGTGTCATGTGCGACACTAACTATGAATCTCATGTACTGTATGTTCCTTAACCTTTAATATATATATATATATATATATATATATATCCTGTTTGCTAAAAAAAGGTCAGTCCCCACATAACTAATTAGGCCCAAGCTTCGGTACTCTTGCGCAACAAGTCCTAATATTCATTTATGAAGTTTAGCTATATCAATTACGTGAAGATGGGATAAACCATACTTGCAACTATAGTTGTATACGGTCGAAATCAGGTATGTCCGATTTCGTAAGCTCCGGGAGTTGCTTCGAGAAAAAGCTCAAAACAGACCTGGCTCAATCCCGATGGTGGAGTATAGAAATTGAAAACCGAAGTGCTCGATAAAAACTAAGACCGAATATGACCAACCTCGGGATAATACCATTATGGTTTAATAACAGAAAGAGCCACATTCCCACAACGACCCTAAGATCCCGGCGTAAATTTCGGAACGAATTTGTACTTGGCGATTATATAGCCGTCTAATAAGATTCCCTACTATAATTAGAAGTGTACCTTATTTAGGACCCCCTACTATATAAAGGGGAGCCCATTACTATTCATTGAAAAAGGAATATACATTCTTCACTTTCTTGCTTACTATTCACCAGAGTTGCCTTATAATTTTGTTGTTCTTGCTAACCTATCTCGAGGCCACCATAACTCGAGGTCAAGACTTGGTTTGCACACTGGTTTGACTTGCTTTATTTCTTCAATTTAGATATTTAATTTCTTGTTTATCAATTTATATTGGACTAAATCACGTATTTTTAAAATCACAATATAAGTTTAATTATTACTCAGATTTTAAGGTAAATAGTTTGGCGCCCACCGTGGGGCAAAGGATATAGTGATTATTTCAGTACTGATTCCGATAACAACTTGTTCTTGTCAAGAATTTTTGTTCTTAGGTTAAAACATATCAAACTCATAACACGCACCCGTGCATGGCGATGATGATCTTGGATTTCATGGGGAAAATGATAATGTAATTGCTCCGGGAGCCTGTGTACCACCAATTAACCCTGGGGAGGTGCCGATTGCCGATCTAGTCTATATAAGTTTGCACATTGCTTTGAATGCAGACTTAGGTGATGATAAACTATAATTGCGTATTTTAGTCGCATATTACACTCTAATTTACTGCACTTTAATTGAGTTTAAGCTATAATTGCTAGTATTTTGCACTAACTGTGTGTTTTATGCCTTGTCGGAGTGATTCCGAGCTATATAGATGTTATGGAATAAATTCAAGTGATTTGAAGCTTTGAAGTCTGATTAAAAGCCCAAGGAATTAAGCCGGGATCGTGTTCAGGGGTCAAATTTGATAGTTAAGAACAAACGAAGACTCGAGTAGGCATATTTCGTATTGTATAGTAAAATAGACATAACTCTTTGCACCAAACTCTATTTGGACTATATAATATATGGTTGGAAAGCTAACTCAAATAACTACAATTTCATGTTTTACATCCTTTCAAATTCCAAACGGAATAGGGTGAAAAATGCAGTCAAAACTACAACTGCGAACCTAGACGCGGACTGAGGCAGTGAACTGGGAAAATATCGCGCCCGGACCGCAACTGCGAGCGTCCAGACCTAAAAAGTTATCCTTTTTCGCATAGGAGAAGGTATAATTGTTTGGTCCCGACCCTACTTGGTATATATACATGGAAAAATGATATTTTAAGAGGTTGGACATACTTTTGATACAGATTCGACCTAAGGAGGCAGAGACACAATAGGAGCAAGGCGGAGAATTCTTCTATGAGTTTTTCCTTCCTCTTCTTATTTTTCATTGTTGGTTATGACTTTTAGTATTGTATTTTTACATACTATTTTGTTATCTAGGGTTTTGATAGAACCTTTTGTAGGATGAATTCTTGTTATATTTCTATATAATTAAGCCGTTGGATTTCTCTACTTGTTCAACTACGTGTTTGTTGATGTTGATTGAATGGCCATCAATTGACTGCGCCTATTTAGTGTGTACTGCTTGAGTAAGAGTATATATTTAGGTAGTTGTTGAACTACATCACTCCTAAAGTATGTAAGGAATCAATACAGCGAGTTTAAAGGTAGGCTTAGAAATAACAAACCCCTGACGTGGTCATAGAGAGCGGTTAGATAAAGCCAACTAGTGTAGTTCGAGAGAATATATCTACTAAATTGTTGCAGTTGCTCGAGAGAAAATTACGACACCTAAAGTGCTCACGATCAGTGGAGAATACTTAGGCAAAATTATAGAAGACGTAGCGGGAAGGATTCCGACAATTGGGGAAATCATAACTCTAGAACTCCTAAATTTAATCTCCAACTCTTAGTATCTTTAGTTGTTAATTTACTACTTTAGTTTCTTAGTTAATTAGTTAGATATAAAAATCTTAATATTATAACTTAGGAATTGTTCGAGCTTGTCTTCCGAGTGATATGGAACAGTTATAGTGAAACCTTAGTTCTCTGTAGGATTCGACTCTGGACTTTAGACCGGATTATATTTGCAGTGACCGCTTATCCTTTTTAGGACTAGAGTTGGGCGTGATCAAATTTTGGCGCCGTTAACGGGGAACTAACATTGTATCTGTAGGTGTACATATTGTTAGGTTGCAAGTTTGAACTTATATTTTTGTTTTGTTGTATTTGATTTTTTTATATATTTTTGTTTTACTTGTTAATTTGAGAAATATGACATCCTGGAATTATGGGAGTTTGGATGTTGGTAATTCTACTTTTAATCTTCCTTATGTATATTATGAAGAAAACCACCCATGGCAAAATTATCAAAATATTCCCGAGAGCGAGTTATGTGTACCAACTCAATCTTATGTATGGAATGTATGTGATATGTGTAGTGGTCAAGATGGTCATTTTTATTGTTGTGCTTATATTTCTTATATTCCCTCAACCCCTTACTTTGATGGTTCTTCTTTTTCTTGTGAAGTTAATAGCAATAAAGAACCCAGGGATGATGACTTGAAAGAGATCAATGATATGCTAAGGTGTCTTGTGGAAAAGAAATAATGAGAAACAACTGCACATATAAAGTCAAGATGCTGATATTCGCAACCTGGAGGTACAAGTGAGTAAAATAGTTGAGATAGTTAACACTCAACAAGCCAATATTGTGGATATTAGCCAAGAAGAGCATGAATTAGATGCCAAAATAGAGGTGCAAATGGAGGAGGTCAGAGTAGAAAACCAACAATCTAACCAATTAGAATTGGAAGATGGCGATGTTGAAGAAGTGAGACTAGAGTCAGCCAAGGACATTGGTGATATAAATTTTGTTGACTCTAGTATTATTGTTGTTGAGGATACTGGAAGTCCTGAAGTTCATGTGTGTGAGTGCATTGGTCCACACTCCAAGCATTTTTTTCACATTATGTTTGGATGATGATATTGAAATAGAGTCATCCGAACCAATTGAAGAGTCAAAGAATGAGGAACAAGGTGCATATATTTTGGAATTCTTCTTGCCAAAAAGTCAGGATTACATACCTCGTACAAAGGCCAAGGAGAGCAGAATACTATATTATTTCCTAGGGCCACTTAGTTTTGTTCTACTGCCCCAAAAGCATAATCAAAAGCTTGAAGCAAAACTTGGGATTCAATTCATAAGCTCGAGGTGGAGACAAAAAGTGATTCATGTCGTACCGCGATATTAAATCAAGCGCATGTTGGGAATGTAACGACCGACTAGTCGTTTTGCCTTTTAAAACCCTGTTCCCTTAAATAAAACTTCCCGCGCTTGCTTTAGCTAATTTACGACTTGTGGGGATGGCTGGTTCGGGATTTGGAAGAATTTGGAGTGAAATATGCCCATTTGATTCCTTAGGATTTTCTTAACAGGCTAAGTTTGACTTTGGTCAACATTTTGAGAAAATGGACTCGGATTCATAATTTGACGGTCCCAAAGGGTCCGTAGGAAAATATGGGACTTGGGTGTATGCCCGGAATCGAATTCAGAGGTCCCTAGACCGAGTAATGAATTATTATTAAAAAATTTTAATCTGAAGTTTTTAAGGATTTAAAGAAACTAATTAATGATAGATCGCATGGGTATCAGGCTCGTATGTTGGTTACGAAGCCCGGTACAGGTCCAAAATAACATTTAACACTTGCCCGCAAAATTTGGTGTCAATCCAAGTAGTTTAAGAGCGTTTTGGCCCGTTAGAGGAAAATTAAGAACTTGAAGTTCATAAGTTTGATTCAATTGGTTTTAGGGGGTGATTCTTAGATTTAGCATTTTTTTCGGGAATTTTGAAAGTTCGAGTAGGTCCCTTTTGTGATTTCAGACTTGTCGGTATGTTCGGGCGGGGCCCGGGAGCCTCGAGCGTCAATTGGATGAGGCTCGAGTGAAGTTGAAATTTTTGAGAAGTGCTAAACCTACTACTTCTATCATAACCGCATTTGCAGTTGGTGTACCGCAGGTGCGAGACCGCAGATGCGATCCATCTATCGCAGATGCGGCCCAGGGAAGGCCAGGCCAAACTGCAGAAGCGGCTCTCGAAACGCAGAAGCAATCCCAGCCCTTTTTGCAGATGCGGTCCCCTAACCGCAGATGCGAAAATCGCTGAAGCAATGAGCTTCATTTAATACGGTTCTATGTCAATTTTTACCACTTTTCACTCCTCCAATGGCAATTTAAGGAGCTTTTGAGAGAACACATACACCTAGCATCTTGAGTTAAGTCTATCCCACTAATTCTTAGTTTAATACTTGTGTTTAGGTAGATTAACCACTAGAATTCAGGTAAAATCAAGGGGTTAGAGCAAAACCTAGGGTTTTTAATAAAAGTTAGATTTAACCACGAAATTTGTTATGGAATGAATTAGAAATCATATATTATTGATCCTTAGGTTATAGAGAACAAATTCCTTCGATATATTTCGGAATCCGGGCAGGTGGGCCCGGGGTCGGATTTTAGGAAACTTGTTTTAAAGGTTGGGAAATTGCTTAAATAGTTAGAATTCGATCTTGTGAGTTTATATTGACTAGTTCCTACCTCATTTAACTAGTTTGGGATCGTTCGGCTCCGAATTGAGGGCTTGGACTCGTTCTTGATATTGGAAGTTCACTTTGGAGCGAGGTGAGTCTCCTTTCTAACCTTGTAAGAGGGAATTGTCCCCATAGGTATAATAATTGAATTAATTGATATTATATGTGGGGGCTACATACGCACTAGGTGACGAGAGTCCGTGTGTAGCTACTATTACATTATGTCCGGGTAGTCTAGGGCCCAAAAGCATGCTCTACATGATATTCTTGTAACTTAATGATAAATTCGGATTTGTATAAATTATGTTGATTAAGGTAAATGAGACTAGTAGAGGAACCTTATCTTGCTTGGTCTTTTAAAAGAGAACTTGAACATTCTTGTGAATAACTACTCCCCAGATATACATTATTGTTTGCTTGTTGATGAGTTTATGTATATTTGACCGCGTCGCATGTGTGATTTGCGAGCGGGGTAATAGATGCATCTATGGTTCGAGCCGTTCGACCCTCGGCAGTGCACAACTTACTTTTATGTTGGATCGGGCCGTACGTCCCTTGGTGTTACTTGCGTATGATTTACTTAGTATTTCTCTGTGGACTGAACTTCATGTATGCCTTGAAACGTAAATGGATACCCATGATATTATTTGGAAGAAGAACTGTTATTCCCTGTCATACAATGTTAATAAATTGTGCTATCCATGCTTATTATAAATTCTTTTTCTCATATTATTTGACCCTATTAAGTATCAAGTCGACCTCTCGTCTCTACTTCTTCGAGATTAGACGGGATACTTACTGGGTACATATTGTTTATTTACTCATACTATACTTCTATACTTAATTTTACAGGATCTGAGGCAGGTGTATCTGGCTATTAGTCTGGTGTGCATCACTGAGCGGATTTCGAGACTTCTACGGTGAGCTGCTTCCCTTTCCATGTCGTTCAGCAGCCTGAAGGAGTCTCTCTTATGTGGTTTTGCTGTCTATTCTGTTTCGGACAGTAGGATAGTGTGATTGTTTTGTATATTCTACTAGTTGCCCATAGCTTGTGACACCAGATCTTGGCACACACATTAGTAGACTGTATTATTTTTGGGATTGTATGGTTATTTTTGGCTTTACTGATCATTCTGATTTTATTTCAACTTATGGAATCATTGAAGCTATTTTTGGATAAAAGTAAATGAGAGCTTATTTAGTATTTTCCGCGTTGGCTTGCCCGACAATGGTGTTGGGCGCCATCATGACCTATTATGGAAATGGGTCGTGACAACATGGTATCAGAGCACTAGGTTCACACAGGCCTCACAAGTCATGGGCAAACCTAATAGAGTCTTGCGGATCGGTACGGAGACGTCTGTATTTATCTTCGAGAGGCTCTAGGGTGTTAGGAAAAACTACTCTTTATTTATTTCCTATCGTGCAGTGGTTGTTATGCTAAATTTCCCTCTTATATTCTCTCACATATGGTGAGGACACGCACGGCTGATGTTCCAGACCCAGGCGGAGCTTCTCCCCCCGTTGCTAGAGGCCGAGGCAGAGGCCGGGGGAGGGCACCGGCCCGAGGTAGGGGAAGAGGGCATCCCAGAGTTATCCCAGTAGTACCACCAACAAATCCCGCGGGAGATCCTACCATCGAGGAGCAGGGCGAGGTGGCCGTAGCTGAGCCTACCCCGACAGACTTTATGATAGCACCGGGATTCCAGGAGGTCATGGGCCGTATACTATGGTTCATGGATTCTATGACTCAGGCTGGTTTATTTCCAGCAGATCCAGCTACATCACAGGTAGGAGGGGGAGCACAGACCCCTAATACTCAGGCTCCTGGATATGTAGTTGCAGTGCATCAGACTCCGGGTGCACTACCCGCAGATGGGGCCCAGCCAGTTGCTCCAGTAGCACCCCAGCTCAGACCAGTTGCGGACGGTGACCTGCTCAGACCAGTTGCGGACGGTGACCTGCAGAAGTTATTGGATAGGTGGACTAGACTTTACCCTCCTATCTTCGGGGGTGAGCATCATGAGGATGCCCAGAATTTCATCAACAGGTGCAGGGACAGACTGCATAACATGAGAATATTGGAGTCGCATGGAGTTGACTTCACTACTTTTCAGCTGGAGGGCACGGCCCGTAGATGGTGGCAGTCCTATGTTCTTGGTAGGCCAGAAGGTTTTCCTCCCCTCACCTGGTGTCAGTTCACCCAGTTATTCTTGGATAGGTATATTCCACCCTCTGAGAGGGAAGAGCTACGGTATCAGTTCGAGCATTTTGAGCAGGGCCAGATGTCTATGACCGATTATGAGGCGAGGTTTTCTGAGTTGTCTCACCATGCACTCATGATACTTCCTACGGATGCCGAAAGAGTGTCCGAGCTAGCATGGCCCGGGAGGTGGAGATGGGTACTGAGTATTAGCTAGTGGTAGAGATTTCTTGCAAGACTGAGGGGTATTGCCAGAGGGGTAGAGAGCAGATTCAGTAGGACAAGAGGGCCCGGCTTTCGGGAGAGTTCAGAGGGCCCTAGCTAGGGATAGAGGCCACTTCGGGAGGGGTCAGCCCAGCAGGCCCCCGTATTTAGAACCACCACCTCCTTTCCGAGGTGCTCCAGTGAGACCTTATTTCAGTGCAGTGCCAGAGAGTTCTTACCGCCCACCAGCTATTCAGGGTTCCTCCGACGGGTATTCTGGTCATCAGGATTCTTCTAGTGCTCACTTCAATGCCGTGCCAGAGAGTTCATATCGCCCACCAGCCATCCAGGGTTCTTTCAGTGGTTATTCGGGTCAGCATTCCCAGACTTCAGGATAGCAGGCTACGCTATCGAGAGTGTGCTACGAGTGTGGAGATCCGGGTCACATGAAGAGGACCTGTCCCAAACTTCGGGGCAAGGCAGTGCAGCAGGGTCAACAGCCTATGATTTCAGCACTGGTTGCCCCGCCACCTAGAGGTGGAGGGCAGATTGGTAGGGGCCATCCTAGAGGTGAAGGCCAGACAGGTAGAGGTCAGCCAGCTATTGCCCAGTAAGGTGGAGGCCAGCCAGCCGGCGCTCCAGCCAGATTCTACGCCCTTCCGACCAGGCCACATGCATTGGCCTCAGATGCCATCATCGCATGTATTACTTCTGTCGGCGGTAGAGATGCTTTGGTATTATTTGATCCAGGGTCTACTTATTCATATGTATCATCTCTGTTTGCTCGTTTCCTGGTTATTTCTCCTGAGATTTTAGGCACTCTTGTTCATGTGTACACTCCTATGGGTGATTCTGTGGTTGTGGATCGGATCTACCGATCCTGTATGGTCACATTCTGTGGTTTCGAGACTAGAGCGGATCTCCTATTGCTTGACATAATCGACTTTGAGTCATCATGGACATGGATTGGTTGTCTCCATATCATGTCATCCTAGATTGCCATGCCAAGACTGTTTCATTAGTGACGCCAGGGTTACCTGTCACACCTCCTTTTTCCGCCCCCGCGAGGGTGCGTGGGAGTTTTTTCCAATTAAAGGACAGTCGAAACGGAATTTATTTCTTTATTTCAGAGTCGCCACTTGGGAGATTTAGGGTGTCCCAAGTCACCTATTTTAATCCCGAATCGAGGAAAAGAATGACTCTGTATTACAGTCTGCGCACCAGAAATCCGGATAAGGAATTCTGTTAACCCGGGAGAAGGTGTTAGGCATTCCCGAGTTCCGTGGTTCTAGCACGGTCGCTCAACTGTTATATCTGGCTTGATTATCTGATTTTATACAAATATGGACTCATGTGCAAGTTTTATCTTTTTACCGCTTACATTATTATATTTTTTAAAGAATGTGAACATCGTTTAAAAACATGTCTTTGGATTGGGTCACATAAAATGCATCCACGATCCGGAACGTATTTTTATTCAATGTTTTGGGATTTGGATTTGGGTCGCATAAATGCATACCCGTGTTTAAGAATGTATTATTATTATATCGCGCCTAAAGCAATTAGCGATTTATTACTTTGGGGTAGGGCCGTGAAATTTGCTAAAACGACTCCTCCTTAATTCTAAGCAATTAAATGTACATTTATTGAGGGCCCCGCAATCTATACATTTTATTAAGCGAGGCTCATCTCATTTATTTTCCTAAATGGATAAATCTTAAAGCGACTACATTTTGCTATTTAAAATTAGTCTCTAAAATGAATAAAGAAAATCCTAATTAATTACGTTTTTTTATTATTATTATTTAAGAAAACATGACACGCTAATTGCTTGATTCATACAAATATTGATGAAAAAGGAATTTTATTCTTAATTTCGAAAATTATAAATTAAATAAAAATTCAACAACTAATATTCAAAATAAACAAATATAGCTAGATTAAAACTCAGCATTGTTATTTTTAAAAAAATATTATTGAGATTAATTATTCACAATCATTTGAAACTAAATTTAACCATAATTACTAAAGCTTATTAGAAAGTTTATTAGACTTAAACGTTCTTCTAATATTGCTTAAGCTCAAGTCATGCCTTAATGCCTAATTTACGATGTTTAATTTAAAATCGTGTCTTAGCTAAATTTAGCTACTTGTTCATGATCAACCTATAATCTTGAAGCCTTCATAACTAGTGAATTAACCTATTTTGCCGAACCGATTTATTACAGACTAACTTATGATATTATTTTCTTATTCCAGTTATTATTTAGTAATTCATGAAATAGCTTAAATACAATCAACAAAAGGAACAAAGAAAAAAAACGAAATTAAAACTTCAAATTTTCATTCTTCATATGTATTCACGCTTCATATTTCGGATTACAATAACCAGCTTTTCAGTTGTGTACCTGATATTGGAAGCAAAAGAAAATGAATATGAGAATCAGCAGCAGCAGTAAAATCAGTACAACACAGCAACAATAGCCCAGCAACAGTAACAAACCAGTGGAGTAGTAATCCAAAAAAAAACAAAATCTTCCAGCTTTGATGAAACAACAATTAATTCTGATTTCAAACAACAAAAGAAAGCAGAATATTTTTTTTTAGTTTTTATTTTTATTTTTTGAAAGCTTAAATATTTTTCGGAATTTTCTATCTCTTAAATGTTCAGCCCTTTTCTCTCTCTTATTTTCAGATTTGTTTCTCTCTCTCGTATCTGTGTATTTTTTCTCTTATCTGTTCTCTCTCTCTCTGGTCTTGTGTTCAAGACCTCTTCTTATAACTCATCCCATAAACCTTTCAATTAATTAAAATCAACATTTTTTCTCTACCCAACCCATTATCTTCCCACTCATCCCCATTACATTAAATAAACATATCACACCACCCCATTTCATTTTGTCCCTCATGCCTAACATAAAATAATGCAAGATTCCCACTTTAAATTAAATCTTGTCCCCCCTTTATATTAAATAACCATATCACAACCCACCCCATTTTATTTTGTCCCCCATGCTTCATATAAATAATTACAAAATGTACAATTCCTAAACTACCCCTCTGACCCTATTGCAAATTACTATTTTACCCCCGAAAGTACTATAAATTACCAAACTACCCATCAGCTATAACACATCAATTAATCAAACTTAACCAAAATATAGACAATATGATCAATTTCTAACAATGTTCAAACAACAATATGAACACGGATGAACATCATAACAACAATATCACATGAACACGATTTTAACAACATTTCAACAACAAATCACATGAACACAAATTGAACAACAAAGAACAACTAAAATTTGATTGAACAATATTTTAGCAACAAACAATCCTATTTTCGGATTCAACAACTACAACAAACAAGTATATTTAGATTTCTAACTTCAATCATATTGAACTTAAAATCAATTCTAACAACATTACAACCAACAATTCCTATATTAAACTTTATGAGACAAATTCAAGAAATAATCACAAATGGTAAACAAGAAATCAAGCTATACAAATTTCGGATTCAAGAACAATCAAACAAAGTATGAACATGAATTAAATCTATTTTAAACAACAAACATGATGGATTTAAACGATTAAACCAACATATTTCTCTAACACAACTAAATTCTTTAAACAAATAACAAGATCGACGAAGAAACAATTATGAACTTAAACTTGAACTTAACAATATTAACAATTTCTAACAATACATAAACACATGAAACAAATTGAAGAAATAGTTAATTAAATTTCAATTTGAATCTAACAAACATCAAACTAACAAATATTCATTTAAACAATAATACAAACATGAAATGAATATGAAAACAACTAATTAAACTTCTATTTTGAAATCTGAAAATTAATTTAACAAACAACATGAACATGAACAAAACCAAAAATCAAATATCTAACCATAGACATGAATAAAACAAACATTCGCCGATTTTAGATTCGAAAAATATCAAAACAAAATACGGACAAAATAAAATTCAAAAACTACTAACCGGATTGAAACAACGAATGACTAACCAACGACGAACGACATCGACCAAAACTCATCCGTGTATGCGAGGCCGAAGTGAAGAGGACGAAGGTGAGGCGGTGTCGGGGGCAGCTGAAGCCACTGCCGCGACAAAGCAGCAGCGGCGACGACCTAGTAGCGGCGTCCAAAGCATCAACTCGGAGACGGCTTCCATGGCGACGCTCACTGAAGAAGATGAAGAAGAACAGCAGCAGCTGAGGCTTGTTTTGGCCTCAAACTACTCGACAGAAGCAGCTGGCCTCAAGCTCATCCATGGCGGAATGAGCTGGACGACAAAGGCAGCGACGGGCTTGGCCGTGACGAGCAGCGGCGATGGAAGCTTCGAACAACAGCTGACTCGTCGAGGGCTGTGTTCGTTTGGTTGTTTGGTTGAGACACAGAAGAAACATGGTCAGCCATGAGCGTCGAGCTCAAGCTTGAGCTCGACGAGCTTCGTCAATGGCGGATAGGGCTAGGAATTTCGGACGAAGAAGAAGAAGATGAAGACGATGTAGCCATGGGTGGTCGGAGAGCAGCTTTGTTGCTGCGTCAACTGTTGGACGGTGGTCGACGGGCGGACATGGGAGGGTAACTTGGAACTTGAGGAAGAAGAAGAAGATAGGAGGGTGGCGGATGATTTTGCAATTTTTAGGGTTTTCTTCATTTTGTTTTTTTTGTTTTGTTTTGTAAAATGTAAGACAAAGGGGTTTGGGTCTTTTGGGTTATGGACTGGGTCGACCCAGTTCGAAATGGACTGGGTCGTAGGGAAGATTGGGCCATTTTTTGGGCCTGTGGCTTGAAATTGAAGAAGAGGCCCAATTCCGACTTTCTTTATATTTTCGCTCTTTTTTCTTCTTTTATTTCTCTAAAACTAAATTATAAAAATACTTAAACTATTATTAAGAATTAAATTAAGTTATAAAAGCGCAAATTAACTCCCAATAACAATTAACGCACAATTAAGTAATAATTAAGCATAAAATTGTATATTTGGACATTAAATGCTAAAAATGCAAACGATGCCTATTTTTGTAATTTTTAATTTTTGTAAAACAAATTTAATTACTAACAATTGTAGAATTAAATCCTACATGCAAAATGCGACATATTTTTGTATTTTTTATTAATTTAGCAAATAAACACGCACAGACAAATACAAATAATTATTCAAAATATCACAAAATATCACAAAATTGCACACCAAAGAAAAATCATTTTATTTTTGAATTTTTTGGGAGTAATTCTCATATAGGGCAAAAATCACGTGCTTACAGCTGCCCCTCTTTGCCCGAAGACACGAAGGGTTTTCGTGCAAAGATAAAGCGAGCGATTTTTGCCCATCCGAGTACTCCGTGTGAAGCATTTTTTGAAAAAGATTTGACCGAACCTTTGCTTCAAAGGTTTCCTACATATCCTGGGCTAAACAGGAATCAGGTCAATGTAGTTCGGGAAATTTTGGTTGCTGGGAATACCGTGAGACTGCAATGTTACTGTTGTTGCATGCTATTACTACTGCTTACCGATCTCCTTGTTACACCTTGCTTAAAAGAAAACAAGAAGCTAGGCTAGAGTACAATTTGTTTTTGTTGCCTTGCTTCCTTGTCTGCTTGCATTTCTTCCGGTGCTTTTCTTCTTTTGACACATGTACTTGAGTTTGTACTGTGACCTCTTGTTGCAACCTTCTGTTTCCTGGTGCCGGGGAATTTTATTGTTTCCTGCTGGGGATTCCTATTGTAACCCTCTGTTTTATTGTCCTCTGACTTGATCTTGAAATGTATGCCTCTTGTTCTATGGGCGGGCTCCCAACTTCAACACTTGAAATTAAAGACTGAATGTATGCCTCTGTTATCTGGGCGGGCTCCCAACTTCAACTCTTGAAATGTAAAGACTGAAATGTATGCCTCTATTATCTGGGCGGGCTCCCAACTTCAATGCTTGAAATGTAAAGACTGAAATGTATGCCTCTGTTATCTGGGCGGGCTCCCAACTTCAACGCTTGAAATGAAAAGACTGAAATGTATTCCTCTGTTATCTGGGCGGGCTCCCAACTTCAATGCTTGAAATGAAAAGATTGAAATGTATTCCTCTGTTATCTGGGCGGGCTCCCCACATCAACAACAACTTTTAAAAATAAGCGTCATTCCTCTCTTCAGGCGGGCTCCTGACTTCAAATACACAACTTTTAAAATAAACGCCTTTCCTCTCTTCAGGCGGGCTCTTGACTTCAACAACAACTTTGAAAATAAATCGTCATTCCTCTCTTCAGGCGGACTCCTGACTTCAAACAATACATCGCCATTCCTTTCTTTAGGTTGGCAAGATTTCAACAACTTTTAAAAACGCCTTTCCTCTCTTCAGGCGGGCTCCTGACAACAACTTTGAAAATAATCGCCATTCCTCTCTTCAGGCGGGCTCCTGACTTCAAACAATACATCGCCATTCCTTTCTTTAGGTTGGCAAGATTTCAACAACTTTTAAAAACGCCTTTCCTCTCTTCAGGCGGGCTCCTGACGTCAAACTTGAAAAGTATGTCTCTGTTCTCCAGGCGGACTCCTGATTTCAACAACAACTTAGGAGGAAATGCCTCTCCTATGGGTAAAATAAACTTAGGAGGAAATGCCTCTCCTATGGGTAAGACTAAACTTAGGAGGAAATGCATCTCCTATGGGGTGAAACTAAAAGAAACTTAGGAGGAAATGCATCTCCTATGGGTAAAATAAACTTAGGAGGAAATGCCTCTCCTATGGGTGAAACTAAACTTAGGAGGAAATGTCTCTCCTATGGGTGAAAACAAACTTAGGAGGAAATGCCTCTCCTATGGGTGAAACTAAACTTAGGAGGAAATGCCTCTCCTATTGGTTCAACAACAACTTAGGAGGAAATGTCTCTCCTATGGGTGAAACTAAACTTAGGAGGAAATGCCTCTCCTATGGGTAAAAATTAAACTTAGGAGGAAATGCCTCTCCTATGGGTGAAACTAAACTTAGGAGGAAATGCGTCTCCTATTGGTTCAACAACAACTTAGGAGGAAATGTCTCTCCTATGGGTAAAAACAAACTTAGGAGGAAATGCATCTCCTATGGGTGAAACTAAAACAAACTTAGGAGGAAATGCATCTCCTATGGGTAAAAACAAACTTAGGAGGAAATGCATCTCCTATGGGTGAAACTAAAACAAACTTAGGAGGAAATGCATCTCCTATGGGTAAAAACTAAACTTAGGAGGAAATGCATCTCCTATGGGGTAAAAGTAAACTTAGGAGGAAATGCATCTCCTATGGGTGAAACTAGACTTAGGAGGAAATGCCTCTCCTATGCGTGAACCATTTCCTTCTTCCTGAATTATTTACTTACCTGTGTTGTCTTCCCTCGAAACTGCTGGGGATTATTTTGCTGGGGATGACTTTTCCTTTTCTTCCTTACCCACTCTGGGTTGCCCGAAACTCTGTCGAGGATGCTTCTACATCTCGATGATCCACTGGGGATAACACTGCTGTGGATAACTCTGCTGAGTAAATATGTTATCTTACTCCTTCCAAAATTACTTCCTTTTGAGTAGGATGTTTCATTCCTCTGCAAACTACTTCCCCTTTTTTCTTTCTTTTTTCGTTTTTTTTTTTGAAATGAAAAGACTGAATGTATTCCTCTGTTATATGGGCAGGCTCCCAACTTCAACCAAAAAATCACCATTCTATTTTTCAGGGGGGCTCCTGATTACTTAAAATTTGAATTGTATTCCCTTATTCTCCAGGTGGGCTCCTGATTGCTGATACTTCCATTGTATTCCCTTATTCTCCAGGTGGGCTCCTGATTGCTGATACTTCAACTGCTCTTCCTTGTTCTCCAGGTGGACGCCTGATTGCTAATACTCCAACTGCTCTTCCTTGTTCTCCAGGTGGACGCCTGATTGCTGGGGATAATACTACTAGGGAAGTCTCCCTTCTTCCCCTCCTTCAAATTCAATTTTTTTTCTTTTTTTCTTTTTTTTTCTTTTTTTTTTTGTTTTTTTTTTCAACACTGCTGGGGATAAATGTGTTATCTTCTCGGGATAACGTTGTTGAGGATAACGCTACTGGGGAATTTTATCCCTTCAAGTCGATGCTTCATTCTTCTGGAAGCTGCTGGGGATGATAATGGCTTTTTGCTTTTCTGAGCACAAGTGTCATCCCTTTATTCTGTCTGCTGGGGAATACTTCCTCCATTTAAACTTATTATGTTGGGGCAACACTGGTTCAAATACCACTTCCCTTGAGACTGGTGCTATCTTTATTCTTCCTCGAATGGGTACCTGACTTCCAGAAAATTTTCCAAATGAAAGGAAAATTTTCTGCCCCAGTTTGACAGTCTCCCTTATGGCATGCATTTCTGTCATCAATGCCATTTCCTTTACCTGTTTCAAATCAAACAAAATTTGTTAGTTTAAAACGTGGTGGTTGGTTGTGATACTCCTACTGGGATGGCTTTTCCTTTTCTCCTTCCTTGCTCTGCGCTCCACAACTTGTTGGGGATGATATTATTTGCTGGGGATAATCCCTTTCTGCTGGGGATATCCCTCTTCTTTTGTGGCATAGCTCGGAAACTGGCATTTCCCCGACCTTTTAGTCTAGTATGAATTTCCCCAAATCATGCTCACTGCTCTTCTTGCTTTGTTCAACGGGCCTTGGCCTTGAGGTTTATAACCTTTGATTTCGGCAAGGGTATCCCTCTTGACACTTGTCAATCCTTTTGTCAATTCCCTTTTGCTGGGGATATCTTTTTTTGACACTGGCCTCGCGTTTGTTCCTCGCTGACTATACCACTTGGATGTACTAGTCAGATCTTATCTTGCATAATTGGAAAGCTGATGGCATATTTTGAAGTCAATTCACACTTGTTTTGACCAGACAGACTCTATTGGGGAGTTTTTCTATGAAAGGAAAAAGATAAAAAGGGAACAGAATAAAAGACAAATGAAAAAGATGACTCTGTAACAAAAGAAACTATAAATAAAAACCTATCAAACGCAGACACCGACTCTAATGGTCATGGCATGCATTTGTGGCCTATCTTCCGTCGTCAATCGTCTTTCAAGACCTTCAATTGGCAATTCCCCATCTGATTCTCAATCTTATTCGACTTGTAGTGCCCGAAGGGTTTTCACTATCAAGTCTCTCTCATTTTGGTTTTTCTCTCAGCTTTCATCGCCTTATGGTGTCCGTGAAGATTTTCACCGATAAGACTCTCTCATTTGTATCACTTTCCAGCTGGGGATTTGGAGTGTTGCCGGTATGACTCTCTCTGCTGGAGATTAGAGTCCTTTCTGCTGTGGGACAGAATGTTATGTTCGCCGGTAAGACTCTCATTTGTCTGACTTGGCATCTTTTGCAGACTGGTCAGAAGGTCTTTCTTTGGACCGTAATGTGGGTTTTTTGGATAGGCTTAGAAAGAAAGGGTATTAAAGGCTCAAAAACAAATCAAATTTGGGGTTCAAAATTACAACCTTCGAAATCATATTTGTTTACAACAAGCGCAACCTTTGCCCCAGTTTCTTGCTTGGGGATTATTTATTATTATATATATTTTTTTAAATTTTTTGTTACACTATGCACACCATGCACACTATGCACACTATGCACCCTATGACCGAGCCGTGAGGCGCCTACGTATCCTCTTTGAGGAATCAGGTCAAACGTAGTTCCCAATTCCTCTTTTTTCATTTGACTTTCTTTTGTTTTTTTTGTTATCATTTTTCTTTTCTTTTCCTTCTTTCGTTTTTTTTTTGATTTTTTTTTCTTTACCTTCCAGGCTCGTATTTCCTAGTCGTTGTTATTGATTCTGAATGAGGGGTATGAAAGAAAAATAAATAAGGCTCAAAAGGGGTGACAAAGGATAAAGTGTTTAGGTAGCAGAACAAAATGCCTTAGTCATTCCAGTCCTCAAAACATGCCAAGTGCAAACAACACAATTGAACATAGATTTATAGTCTCTTCCGATGGTGCTGGACTTGACAATTATGTTAAATACTTGCTTTTCATTTGTCATTTCTAAAGCACTGCTGGGCGACACTCTCACTCTCATGAACGATCCTCATGCCAATTTGGCGAATCTTGCATTTAACGGTTTTCTTTATGTTTTACTTGCCCCAGTTCCACATGACTCGGGCTTCAAATAATCTCAAACCGTTCTTATTTCCTTTAAATGCTTTGATCACCTTCCCAGGGTTTTATGATTAACTTTATAGACTTAAGCCCAAACTGTGTGCGCATGTCATGTCACTAGAATCGGCACTGAACAAAAATGATAAAAGGACCAAACAAAGAGATGACTGGAAATAAAGAAAGACCGGATTTTGTATTAGACTACCGGTGAAATGGTTTAAATAACAAAACAAACAAAACAATCCAGAACAAAATCCTAAAACAAACTGGACAAGACAATATCCGACTTATAACCCTAATAATCCAAACAACATAAATGTCAACAAAATAAGCCACCACAAGCTTCTCTCTTGTTAACCAAGGAACAGAGCGTCCTTCCACTTTATCAAGACTGGCATCTTAGCCACTGAGCTTTGCATCGATACTGTCAAGACCATTACCAGCTTCAATATCATCAACATCCGTTGGCAAGTTCTCGAGGGGGCTCGAGTGCACCATGTCACTGTTATTAATCACAACCCGCCCTTCTTGGATCATTTTCTCTACTTCCCTTCTCCAACTATGACAGCTCTCAATGTTGTGCCCTATGACATTGGAGTGGTAGGCGCATCGCGCTGCCGGATCAAAGCTCCTTGCAAGTGGATTTGGAGTACATGCGGGGAGTGGCTCAATCGAGCCAGCATGCTTTAGCCTTTCAAACAGACTTGCATAAGATACTCCGATAGGGGTGAGAGCCTTTCCTCGTTTCAGCAACCTTTCGTTCCTAAATGCTTGATTGGGCCGGAAACCTGATCCAGGGGGCTTCCGGTAGGCTTGTGAGGGTGGATAGGCCTTCTGTGGAGCTGGGTATTTGGAAAGTGAAGCCCGTCTTTGGGAATCTCGTGGAGAGAAGTAGCATTGGGGAGGGGAGTAGCGTGGACGAGTGATGGAGCTACTCGGGTAGCTAGGAAAGCTGTCATAAGTGGGTTGGGATGGAGAGTATGGGGGATGGGTAATGCCAGAGTTTGAAAAGCTTGGCGGTGGTGGGGGTGGTGCTTTCCCAGTTATCCATGCCTGATACATGTCTGCCACATGTTGTCTCAGCATTTTCACTTCTTCTACCAACTCGTTGTTCTGTTCGACCAATTGTTGTCGGTCATCAGTACCGACCCACCCTGTTCTGAGGTTCTGTGTCATTTGCTTTGCAGGGAGGAGTTACCACAACCAACCACTTTTCTATATATGAACACAACAAAGGGAAGCCATCACGTTAGTGTCAGGGCATTTGACAGATAATCATATATTAGAGATGCAATGAACCTAAGCAGTTAAACCGTTCTATCAGAGATGCAATGCACTTGCGCTTTCCTTTATTTTTCTTTCTTCCTTTTTTTTTCTTTTTCAGTGGTGGTCGAATCTTATGGAGATTGCCTACGTATCATGACCCCGCATGAATCAGACCTTGCGTAGTTCGGACCAATAAAAGATAAACAATACTAATCATTTTTTCGATTTTCATATTAAAACTGGGTTTCAAAGGTTTGAAGATGACCTAAAAACTCGAAAATCAAACCACCCACATATTCTAATTAAAGATTTATAACCTCGAAACAAAAAGGGCAGCTTCTTTTCCCCGTTTGACAAATGCAACCAAACGGCTATTTTTGCAAATGTGGCCCCTTCCAAATCTCACATGAATTTTGAGGTCGGGGAGGATTATTTTGTGACACTTTACACACTTGTTCGTTCTTTTACGAAAATAGCCTTTCGACAATTGAAAGATACTCTAAGGCTATTTCGGCAAGAACGGTTTAAGACGCGGCCGAAGCTGGCTCGGCTTATTTTGACCAAAAATCTAAACGGTATTTACCTGACCGTTGACTCTTTGTTTTTTTTTTCAAATTACAATAAAAACCAGGTGTTGCAACATGGCCCTTCAGCGCCTCGGGGACGAAGATTTTTTAAGGCTGTGTGGGTCAACTGGACCAAATTTTAAAAAATGACCCAAAGGTGGCTGTTTATGCAAAGTCAGCCTTCCGGCGTCCCTTTCGAGAACATTCGGCTATGTCTTGATAAAACATCGTCACCCGACTTCTTTATGACAAAATTAAAATTTGACATATATTTTTTGGCAATTTTTTTTTAGCAAAAAGTGGAGGCTGGACACTACCCGACTTATTTACGACAAAATTAAAATTTTGATACGTTTTTTATTTATTTATTGGTTTTTGGCTATTTTAGCAAAAAGGGGGTTGGACCCGATGAGGGTTGCCTACGTATCTCACATCCGGTGAGAATCAAACCCGCGTAGTTCGGGCAAATTAACCGAACTATTTTAAAACATGACTCTTTTCCATTTTTATTTTTTCTTGGCAAGACAATCTATTTTCCTTTTCTATTTTTGAAAAAGACAAAATAACGATTTTTTTTTCATTTTCAATAAAACAATCTATTTTTCCAAAAATAAAAGACTCTTTTTTTCTATATTTTTTAGTAAAACAAAATAAAATATTTTCCTCTTTTTTTTCAAAATTTCGGCAGAGTTTCGCCAGTAATTGGTCATTGATTTTTTTCTAAAATAATCAATTAGGATGCATCAGAATGGTCTTTTCATTTCAGGTTTCTAGTCCTAGACGGACCCAACCCCTGTGTTGAGTCCCCTAAGTCAAATGCAACGTGATGCAAATAAGCGTTCCTACTAGGGATCCAGCATGAGGTTTCGTTATACTAGGTTTATAACCTGGGTATATGTTCTAGACTGTGTACCCGAGCGTACAACTCGAGTCGAGGAGGGGGCAACTTACCGGGAACCAAAAGGCCATCCGGCTTCGTAACTTATCCGTCCTCTTTCTTATATCAGGTATTGACACTAACAGAATAGGGTGCCTCGACCAGCGAGCTTCTCCCCGGAGGTAAGAAGAGAAGGGTTTCGGCACAGTTTATATGTACAGTTCAAATAATATCAAAGCGGTAAAAGCAGCATTTAGCACATTAGGCTCAAATATGTAAAAATCAGATAAAACCAAATATAACAATTTATCTAAGCTCGAATTCTAACCCTGAACCAGTGGTTCTGGGTTCAAACAAATTTCCCCAGCAGAGTCGTCAGAGCTGTCACACATCCTTTTTCCGCCCCCGCGAGGGTGCGTGGGAGTTTTTTCCAATTAAAGGACAGTCGAAACGGGATTTATTTCTTTATTTCAGAGTCGCCACTTGGGAGATTTAGGGTGTCCCAAGTCACCTATTTTAATCCCGAATCGAGGAAAAAAATGACTCTGTATTACAGTCTGCGCACCAGAAATCCGGATAAGGAATTCTGTTAACCCGGGAGAAGGTGTTAGGCATTCCCGAGTTCCGTGGTTCTAGCACGGTCGCTCAACTGTTATATCTGGCTTGATTATCTGATTTTATACAAATATGGACTCATGTGCAAGTTTTATCTTTTTACCGCTTACATTATTATATTTTTTAAAGAATGTGAACATCGTTTAAAAACATGTCTTTGGATTGGGTCACATAAAATGCATCCACGATCCGGAACGTATTTTTATTCAATGTTTTGGGATTTGGATTTGGGTCGCATAAATGCATACCCGTGTTTAAGAATGTATTATTATTATATCGCGCCTAAAGCAATTAGCGATTTATTACTTTGGGGTAGGGCCGTGAAATTTGCTAAAACGACTCCTCCTTAATTCTAAGCAATTAAATGTACATTTATTGAGGGCCCCGCAATCTATACATTTTATTAAGCGAGGCTCATCTCATTTATTTTCCTAAATGGATAAATCTTAAAGCGACTACATTTTGCTATTTAAAATTAGTCTCTAAAATGAATAAAGAAAATCCTAATTAATTACGTTTTTTTTATTATTATTATTATTTAAGAAAACATGACACGCTAATTGCTTGGTTAATACAAATATTGATGAAAAAGGAATTTTATTCTTAATTTCGAAAATTATAAATTAAATAAAAATTCAACAACTAATATTCAAAATAAACAAATATAGCTAGATTAAAACTCAGCATTGTTATTTTTTAAAAAATATTATTGAGATTAATTATTCACAATCATTTGAAACTAAATTTAACCATAATTACTAAAGCTTATTAGAAAGTTTATTAGACTTAAACGTTCTTCTAATATTGCTTAAGCTCAAGTCATACCTTAATGCCTAATTTAAGATGTTTAATTTAAAATCGTGTCTTAACTAAATTTAGCTACTTGTTCATGATCAACCTATAATTTGAAGCCTTCATAACTAGTGAATTAACCTATTTTGCCGAACCGATTTATTGCAGACTAACTTATGATATTATTTTATTATTCCAGTTATTATTTAGTAATTCATGAAATAGCTTAAATACAATCAACAAAAGGAACAAAGAAAAAAAACGAAATTAAAACTTCAAATTTTCATTCTTCATATGTATTCACGCTTCATATTTCGGATTACAATAACCAGCTTTTCAGTTGTGTACCTGATATTGGAAGCAAAAGAAAATGAATATGAGAATCAGCAGCAGCAGTAAAATCAGTACAACACAGCAACAATAGCCCAGCAACAGTAACAAACCAGTGGAGTAGTAATCCAAAAAAAAACAAAATCTTCCAGCTTTGATGAAACAACAATTAATTCTGATTTCAAACAACAAAAGAAAGCAGAATATTTTTTTTTAGTTTTTATTTTTATTTTTTGAAAGCTTAAATATTTTTCGGAATTTTTATCTCTTAAATGTTCAGCCTTTTTCTCTCTATTATTTTCAGATTTGTTTCTCTCTCTCGTATCTGTGTATTTTTCTCTTATCTGTTCTCTCTCTCTGGTCTTGTGTTCAAGACCTCTTCTTATAACTCATCCCATAAACCTTTCAATTAATTAAAATCAACATTTTTTCTCTACCCAACCCATTATTTTCCCACTCATCCCCATTACATTAAATAAACATATCACACCACCCCATTTCATTTTGTCCCCCATGCCTAACATAAAATAATGCAAGATTCCCCCTTTAAATTAAATCTTGTCCCCCCTTTATATTAAATAACCATATCACAACCCACCCCATTTTATTTTGTCCCCCATGCTTCATATAAACAATTACAAAATGTACAATTCCTAAACTACCCCTCTGACCCTATTGCAAATTACTATTTTACCCCCGAAAGTACTATAAATTACCAAACTACCCATCAGCTATAACACATCAATTAATCAAACTTAACCAAAATATAGACAATATGATCAATTTCTAACAATGTTCAAACAACAATATGAACACGGATGAACATCATAACAACAATATCACATGAACACGATTTTAACAACATTTCAACAACAAATCACATGAACACAAATTGAACAACAAAGAACAACTAAAATTTGATTGAACAATATTTTAGCAACAAACAATCCTATTTTCGGATTCAACAACTACAACAAACAAGTATATTTAGATTTCTAACTTCAATCATATTGAACTTAAAATCAATTCTAACAACATTACAACCAACAATTCCTATATTAAACTTTATGAGACAAATTCAAGAAATAATCACAAATGGTAAACAAGAAATCAAGCTATACAAATTTCGGATTCAAGAACAATCAAACAAAGTATGAACATGAATTAAATCTATTTTAAACAACAAACATGATGGATTTAAACGATTAAACCAACATATTTCTCTAACACAACTAAATTCTTTAAACAAATAACAAGATCGACGAAGAAACAATTATGAACTTAAACTTGAACTTAACAATATTAACAATTTCTAACAATACATAAACACATGAAACAAATTGAAGAAATAGTTAATTAAATTTCAATTTGAATCTAACAAACATCAAACTAACAAATATTCATTTAAACAATAATACAAACATGAAATGAATATGAAAACAACTAATTAAACTTCTATTTTGAAATCTGAAAATTAATTTAACAAACAACATGAACATGAACAAAACCAAAAATCAAATATCTAACCATAGACATGAATAAAACAAACATTCGCCGATTTTAGATTCGAAAAATATCAAAACAAAATACGGACAAAATAAAATTCAAAAACTACTAACCGGATTGAAACAACGAATGACTAACCAACGACGAACGACATCGACCAAAACTCATCCATGTATGCGAGGCCGAAGTGAAGAGGACGAAGGTGAGGCGGCGTCGGGGGCAGCTGAAGCCACTGCCGCGACAAAGCGGCAGCGGCGACGACCTAGCAGCGGCGTCCAAAGCATCAACTCGGAGACGGCTTCCATGGCGACGCTCACTGAAGAGGACGAAGAAGAACAGCAGCAGCTGAGGCTTGTTTTGGCCTCAAACTACTCGACAGAAGCAGCTGGCCTCAAGCTCATCCATGGCGGAATGAGCTGGACGACGAAGGCAGCGACGGGCTTGGCCGTGACGAGCAGCGGCGATGGAAGCTTCGAACAACAGCTGACTCGTCGAGGGCTGTGTTCGTTTGGTTGTTTGGTTGAGACACAGAAGCAGCATGGTCAGCCATGAGCGTCGAGCTCAAGCTTGAGCTCGACGAGCTTCGTCAATGGCGGATAGGGCTAGGAATTTCGGACGAAGAAGAAGAAGATGAAGACGATGTAGCCATGGGTGGTCGGAGAGCAGCTTTGTTGCTGCGTCAACTGTTGGACGGTGGTCGACGGGCGGACATGGGAGGGTAACTTGGAACTTGAGGAAGAAGAAGAAGATAGGAGGGTGGCGGATGATTTTGCAATTTTTAGGGTTTTCTTCATTTTGTTTTTTTTGTTTTGTTTTGTAAAATGTAAGACAAAGGGGTTTGGGTCTTTTGGGTTATGGACTGGGTCGACCCAGTTCGAAATGGACTGGGTCGTAGGGAAGATTGGGCCATTTTTTGGGCCTGTGGCTTGAAATTGAAGAAGAGGCCCAATTCCGACTTTCTTTATATTTTCGCTCTCTTTTCTTCTTTTATTTTTCTAAAACTAAATTATAAAAATACTTAAACTATTATTAAGAACTAAATTAAGTTATAAAAGCGCAAATTAACTCCCAATAACAATTAACGCACAATTAAGCATAAAATTATATATTTGGACATTAAATGCTAAAAATGCAAACGATGCCTATTTTTTGTAATTTTTTAATTTTTGTAAAACAAATTTAATTACTAACAATTGTAGAATTAAATCCTACATGCAAAATGCAACATTTCTTTTTGTATTTTTTTATTAATTTAGCAAATAAGCAAACACAGAAAAATAATCATCCAAAAATATCACAAAAATACTCAAAATTGCACACCAAGGAAAAATCATTTGATTTTGAATTTTTTGGGAGTAATTCTCATATAGGGCAAAAATCACGTGCTTACATTACCGAGGTTGGAGTGGAAGGGTTCCACAGTTGATACATCTAGTCGGGTTATTTCTTTCCTGAAGGCTCGACATATGGTCGAGAAGGAGTGTTTGGAATATCTAGCTTATGTTCGGGACACCACCGCAGAGTCTACGACGATTAATTCAGTTCCAGTGGTCCAAGAGTTTGCCGATGTGTTTTCTTCAAATCTTCCTGGCATGCCACCGAATCGTGATATTGATTTCTATATCGATTTGGCTCCAGACACCCCGCCTATATCTATTCCACCGTACCGCATGGCTCCTAAGGAGTTGAAGGAGTTGAAGGAGAAGCTTGAGGAGTTGTTAGCAAAGGGTTTTGTTAGACCCAGTGTATCACCTTGGGGTGCGCCAGTGTTATTTGTGAAGAATGATAGGATAATGCGGATGTGCATTGATTACCGCCAGTTGAACAAAGTCACCATCAAGAACAAGTATCCGTTGCCTTGTATCGATGATATGTTTGACCAGTTGCAGGGTGCTAGGGTGTTTTCTGATAAACTTGAGGTTAGGGTACCATCAGTTGAAGATTCGGGACTCGGATGTTCCGAAGACTGCATTCCGGACTAGATATGGTCATTATGAGTTTTTGGTGATGTCCTTTGACTTGACTAATGCCCCAACAACATTTATGAATTTGATGAACATGGTGTTCAGGCCTTATATTGATTCGTTTGTCATCGTCTTCATTGACGACATCTTGATATACTCCCGTAGCCTGGGGGAGCACGAGCAGCATTTGAGAGTAGTGCTTCAGACCTTGCGAGGGGCAGAAGTTATATGCTAAGTTCTCCAAGTGTGAGTTTTGGCTAGAGTCAGTGGCATTCTTAGGGCATGTTGTGTCAGGAGAGGGTATTACGGTGGACCCCAAGAAGATTGAGGCAGTTCAGAGTTGGCTACGTCCTACTTCGATGACCGAGATTAGGAGTTTCCTAGGGTTAGTAGGTTATTATAGACGATTCGTGCAGGGCTTTTCATCTATTGCATCACCTCTGACTAGATTGACCCAGAAGGGTGCTCCTTTCCATTAGTCCGATGATTGTGAGGCGAGCTTTCAGAAACTAAAGACAACCTTGACTACAGCACCAGTTCTTGTTTTGCCTTCTGGTTCAGGGATGTATACGGTATATTGCGACGCTTCACACGTTGGATTGGGATGTGTATTGATGCAGGAGGGGCGAGTTATTGCCTATGCTTCACGCCAATTGAAGGTTCATGAGAAGAATTATCTTGTGCACAATCTAGAGTTGGCCACGATCGTTCATGCTCTTAAGATATGGAGGCATTATCTGTATGAGGTGTCATGTGAGGTTTATACGGATCATCGCAGCTTACAACATTTGTTCAAACAGAGGGATCTTAATTTGAGGCAGCGCAGGTGGCTTGAGTTACTGAAGGATTATGACATCACCATTCATTATCATTCGGGCAAGGCAAATGTGGTCGCGAATGCCTTAAGCAGAAAGGCAGAGAGTATGGGTAGCTTGGCATTCATTCCAGCAGAGAACATACCACTAGCTTTGGACATTCAGTCCTTGGCTAACAGACTTGTGAGGTTGGACATTTTGGAGCCCAGCCAAGTCCTTGCATGTGTTGTTGCTAAGTCTTCATTATTAGGCAGATCAAGGACCGACAGTTTGATGATCCACATTTGGTGGTTCTCAGAGAGACGGTGCTTTAGGGAGGTGCCAAGGAGGTTTCTATGGGCGAGGATTGTGTTTTGCGACTCCAGGGTTGTCTATGTGTTCCTAATATTGATGGTCTGAGGGAGAGGATTCTATAAGAGGCACACAATTCGCGGTATTCCATTCATCTGGGACCTACGAAGATGTATCGTGACTTGAGACAACATTATTGGTGGCAGAGGATGAAGAAGGACATAGTGGAGTATGTGGCTAAGTATTTGAATTTCCAGCAGGTCAATCGGATGAGGCTCGAGTGAAGTTGAAATTTTTGAGAAGTTCTGAAGCTGCTGCTTCTGTCATAACCGCACCTACGGTTGGTGTACCGCAGGTGCGAGACGCAGATGTGGTCCATCTATCGCAGATGCAGCCCAGGGAAGGCCAGGCCAAACAGCAGAAGCGGCTCTCGAAACGCAGAAGTGGCTCTGCAGAAGCGGGCTCAAGACCGCAGAAGGGGTCCCAGCCCTTTTAGCCCCTTTTCGCAGATGCGGGACCGTAGATGCGGTCCCCTGACCACACATGCGAAAATCGCTGAAGCAGTGAGCTTCATTTAATACGGTTCTAAGTCAATTTTTACCCCTTTTCACTCCTCCATTGGCGATTTTGGGAGCTTTTGAGAGAAAACTTCCACCTAACATCTAGAGGTAAGTCTATCCCACTAATTCTTAGTTTAATACTTGTGTTTTAGGTAGATTAACCACTAGAATTTAGGTAAAATCAAGGGGTTAGAGCAAAACCTAGGGTTTTTAATAAAAGTTAGATTTAACCACGAAATTTGTTTTGGAATGAATTAGAAATCATATATTATTGATCCTTAGGTTATAGAGAACAACTTCCTTCGAAAGATTTCAGAATCGGGGCACGTGGGCCCGGGGTGAATTTTAGGAAACTTGTGTTAAAGGTTGGGAAATTACTTAAATAGTTAGAATTCGATCTTGTGAGTTTATATTGACTAGTTCCTACCTCATTTAACTAGTTTGGGATCGTTCGGCTCCAAATTGAGGGCTTGGACTCGTTCTTGATATTGGAAGTTCACTTTGGAGCGCGATGAGTCTCCTTTCTAACCTTGTAATAGGGAATTGTCCCAATAGGTGTAATAATTGAATTAATTGCTATTATATGTGGGGGCTACGTACGCACTAGGTGACGAGAGTCCGTGCGTAGCTACTATTATATTAAGTCCGGGTAGTCTAGGACCCAAAAGCATGCTCTACGTGATATTCTTGTAACTTGATGATAAATTCGGATTCGTATAAATTATGTTGATTAAGGTAAATGAGACTAGTAGGGGAACATTATCTTGCTTGGTCTTTTAAAAGAGAACTTGAACATTCTTGTGAATAACTACTCCCCAGATATACATTATTGTCTGTTTGTTGATGAGTTTATTTATATTTGACCGTGTCGCATGTGTGATTCGCGAGTAGGTTAATAGATGCATCTATAGTTCAAGCCGTTTGACCCTCGGCAATGCACAACTTACTTTTATGTTGGATCGGGTCGTACGTCCCTCGGTGTTACTTGCGCATGCTTTACTTAGTATTTCTCTGTGGACTGAACTTCATGTATGCCTTGAAACTTAAATGGATACCCATGATATTATTTGGAAGAAGAACTGTTATTCCCTGTCATACAATGTTAATAAATTGTGCTATCCATGCTTATTATAAATTCTTTTTCTCATATTATTTGACCCTATTAAGTATCAAGTCGACCTCTCGTCTCTACTTCTTCGAGATTAGACGGGATACTTACTGGGTACATATTGTTTATGTACTCATACTATACTTCTATACTTAATTTTATAGGATCTGAGGCAGGTGTATCTGGCTATTAGTCTGGTGTGCATCACTGAGCGGATTTCGAGACTTCTACGGTGAGCTGCTTCCCTTTCCATGTCGTTCAGCAGCCTGAAGGAGTCTCTCTTATGTAGTTTTGCTGTCTATTCTGTTTCGGACAGTAGGATAGTGTGATTCTTTTGTATATTCTACTATTTGCCCATAGCTTGTGACACCAGATCTTGGCACACACATTAGTAGACTGTATTATTTTTGGGGTTGTATGGTTATTTTTGGCTTTACTGATCATTTCTGATTTTATTTCAACTTAAGGAATCATTGAAACTTTTTTTGGATAAAAGTAAATGAGAGCTTATTTAGTATTTTCCGCATTGGCTTGCCCGGCAATAGTGTTGGGAGCCATCATGACCTATTATGGAAATGGGTCGTGACAGGGATGCAACCCAACTTTACTGCTTTTTTTATTTATTATTATTGTATTATTCTTGTAGTGTCGATTTTTGATTTTTAGGAGTATGGAACGCAAAGTCATTGGAAGGATGCAACAGCAAACCAGATGGTTGGAACTAAGTGTGAGGTACACGCATGAAGGACCAGGCCTTGGAGAAATCTGAGTATCCCATGAGATACTAGTGCTTCGGCCTTTGGCCTACCAGGGAGTTTCTTTTACCCTCTTGTATGTATGGATGTTCATTAGGGACAATACACAATTTAAAGTGTGGGGTGAGGAGATTGTCTCGGTGACTTTCTATGCTATTTTAGTTATGTTAGTTTAGTTGAATAATTTTTTTTAAAATAGAAAAGATTGGACTTTTCTCGATGATGGATCTATTAGACAATTTTCTTGAGGGATTTAAGTCTAAAGAAAAAAAAATTATTTTGTTAGGTAGTGTAGCAATTCCCCCTTGATTTTTCTTTGTGTCGCGGTTCATTTCCAATGGTTTCGTTTGAACCAGGTGTAGTTAGTTTTTTTAGGAATAGGAGCCATGGTGTTGTGTTTTGAATTGAAGAAATATCTCTTGACTTTGTTATGCCTTGAGAATAGTGAGTACTTTGGTTGTGACGCTTAGGCTCAGTTTTTGACTCTTGTATAAGTACCTTAAATTGTATGATTTTAAATTTGCTTAACTGCTTTGACTAGAGTGTCTTGATGATTCCAATCCTGAGTGAGTTATGGGCCATGTGTGTGTGAGGTTTGTGTGTCATTCTGTGCATTACATTTGATGCCTAGAACTTGCCCTGTGTGTTTGCAAAGCGAAATAGTAGTTTTGTTCAGTCTTGAAAATAATATAGGCGTTTCTTTATTGAGCTAGATATGTATATTTTACCCGCCTAATTATTATGTATCGTAGTTAACTCCTTTGAGTATGTAACCCTGTTTCTTTGGCAACCACATTACAAGCCTTACCCTTTTTTTGAATTAACCATATATTTGAACCTTCTAGCCTCTCATGAGCAGTTGAAGTGTTATGAACTATGTAAAAGTTAAAGTGTGGGTGGTTGGTTTGGCTTTTGAGTGGGACTAATGAAATAAGGAGAAAGGTGCACTGTTTTGAAAAAGCAAGAGCCACATAAATTTTAAAAAATGAAGAAAACAAGTTGTATTGTTGTGAAAAAAAGAAAAAAAAACTCCTTGATAAGTGGTGACTCTTGATGTAATTGTGCATAAAGAAGTATGGGGTAAAATACATTGATGTGAAGTCGGAGTTTGGTTTGACATAAGTATGTGGTTTGAATGTTAAAGTATATGTATTAAAATGCTTAGGGAGGTATAATCACTCTTATATCTAAATATATCCTTCCTGTCCCACGGCTACATTACAACCAAATAAAGTCCTACTTGATCCTAGACTGAATAAGCTCGATTAGCAGAGTAGTACACTACGGGTAAGCCTATGGTGCATCTTTTGTGGCATATGAATGTTATTTCTGGGAGTGAGTGAATTCTTTTTATCTTAAGTTCCTAAGTGTTCTTAAATTTTATTGTGTGGAACTACTCTCTTTTGTTGTATGAGGGAACTTGATTCATGAAGGAAAGGTAATGTCAATGACCTCTATGTTAGAGTAAGTGGGTGAGTTGTGAATAATGTGTGGTACTTGTGAGTCAAATCTTGAGGTGAAGATGTTACGATTTTGTGCTTAGTCTATTTTAAATATTCTTGGTGGGATGAGTTAGGAGAATTATTTAAACAAAGGTCATGTCTATATAAAGTGTAGTTTGATTACTCGAAGACAAGTAATGGTTTAAGTGTGGGGTGTTGATGATAGGCTATAATTGTGCATTTTAGTCGCTTATTATACTCTAATTTACTGCACATTAATTGAGTTTGAGCTTTAATCGCTAGTGTTTTGCACTAACTGTATGTTTTATGCCTTGTCGGAGTGATTTCGAGCTATATAGATGTTATGGAATGAATTCAAGTGATTTGGAGCTTTGAAGTCTGAGTAAAAGCCCAAGGAATTAAGCCGGGATCGTGTTTAGGGGTCAAATTTGATAGTTAAGAACAAACGAAGACTCGAGTAGGCATATTTCGCACAGTCTAGTAAAATAGACATAACTCTTTGCTCTGAACTCTATTTGGAATATAATATATGGTTGGAAAGCTAACCCAAAGGACTACAACTTTCATGTTTTACGTTTTTCCAAATTCCAAACTAAACAGGGTGAAAAACGCGGTCAAAACCGCAACCACAGACCTGGATGCTTACTGAGGCAGTGCACTGGGAAAATACCGTGACCGCGAGCGTCCAGACCTAAAATATTATCCTTTTTCGCGTAGGAGAAGGTATAATTGTTTGGTCTCGACCCTACTTGGTATATATATACATGAAAAATGGTATTTTAAGAGGTTGGACATACTTTTGACACAGATTCGACCTAAGGAGGCAGAGACACAATAGGAGCAAGGCGGAGAATTCTTCTACGAGTTTTTCCTTCCTCTTCCTATTTTTCATTGTTGGTTATGACTTTTAGTATTGTAGTTTTACATACTATTATGAATAGCTAATTTGTTATCTAGGGTTTTGATGGAACCTTTTGTAGGGTGAATTCTTGTTATATTTCTATATAATTAAGCCGTTGGATTTCTCTACTTGTTCAACTATGTGTTTGTTGTTGTTGATTGAATGTCCATCAATTGACCGCGCCTATTTAGTGTGTACTGCTTGAGAGAGAGTACATATTTAGGTAGTTGTCGAACAACGTCACTCCTAACGTATGTGAAGAATCAATACAGTGGGTTTAAAGGTAGGTTTAGAAATAACAAAGCCTTGACGTGGTCATAATGAGCGGTTAGATAAAGCCAACTAGCGTAGTTCGAGAGAATATGTCTAGTAAATTATTGTAGTTGCTCGAAAGAGAATAATGGCACCTAAAGTGCTCACGATCAGTAGAGAATACTTAGGCAAAATTATAGAAGACGTAGCCAGAAAGATTCCGACAATTAGGGAAATCATAACTCTAGACCTCCTAAATTTAATCTCCAACCCTTAGTATCTTTAGTTGTTAATTTACTGCTTTAGTTTCGTAGTTAATTATTTAGATATAAAAATCTCAATATTATAACTTAGGAATTGTTCGAGCTTGTCTTCCGAGTGATATGGAACAGTTATAGTGAAACCTTAGTTCTCTATGGAATTCGACTCCGTACTTTAGACCGGATTATATTTGCAGCGACCGCTAATCCTTTTTAGGATTAGAGTTGGGCGTGATCATTAGGCGCAGATCCCGGAGGGAGTGTGTGCAGGGAAGAACGATCTGGTGGCCAAGGAACACAGGGTGTATGAGACGGGGGAGTTAGTCTCCAGGTAATATTTGAGATGTTACAGGCTCAACAGGCTGCTATTGCTCAGCTTCAGAGTCAACATAGAACTCCGAGTGTGGTCGAGCCGGAAATCACTCATCGTACCGAGCCAGTGCCCGAAAGGACGAATGGTAACGGATTAGGGACTGATCCTACAATTATGAAAATGCTTGAGGAGCACACCAAAAGAATCGAATCGGGAGAAAAAAAAATCGAAGATAATGACAAAAAAATGGAAACATACAACTCCCGAGTTGATCAAATACTGGGGGCACCCCCGTTCTTAAAGGGTTTGGATTCAAAAAATGTTCGTGCAGAAGTCTTTTCTTTAGAGTGCGGCTCCGAAGCCCATTCCAAAAAAGTGTTGTATGCCAGATATGCCAAAATACAATGGGACCACCGATCCTAATGAACATATCACTACGTACACATGCGGGATAAAGGGAAATAACTTAGAAGACGAAGAGATCGAGTCCATTTTGTTGAAAATTTTTGGGGAAACTCTATCAAAGGGAGCAACGATTTGGTATCACAACTTGCCACCAAATTCCATCAATTCATTTGCCATGTTAGCAGATTCTTTTATGAAGGCACACGTCGGGGCCATAAAGGTCGCAACAAGAAAATTGGATGTTTTTAAGATAAGACAAAGGGATAACGAAATGCTGAGGGAGTTTGTGTCCCGATTTCAAATGGAGTGCATGGAATTACCACCTGTCACAGATGATTGGGCCATTCAAGCTTTCACCCAGGGGTTGAACGAGCGGAGTTCGATAGCATCACAACAGTTGAAGCAAAATTTCGTTGAGTATCCAGCTGTAACTTGGGCAGATGTACACATCTATATCAATTGAAGATCAGGGTCGAGCACGACCAATTTGGACCCCCCTCTGATTCAGTACATCCAAACAGGTTAGTAGTTAAAGCCCCGAGGGACGTCGACAGGGAGACAAGGTTGAATAGAGAACGATATCAGCCATATGTCTTATATCGAAGAAATAGTGGCTCGGGGCGCAATCCTACTCGGAATGATCGAAGAAACGACCGAGGACAAAATTCTCGGGGTTTTATGAGCATAATGGTTTTGATAAGCACACTGATCCCGTAGAGGCACCTCGGTTATCGGAGTATAACTTTAGTGTCGGTACATCAGGCATTGTCTCGGCAATCAGAAGTATCAAAGATACTAGGTGGCCTAGACCCATACAAATCGATACTTCCTAATGAAACCCAAATTTGATGTGAAAGTATCATGGCACGCATGGTTATAAGACCGATGATTGCAGGCAATTAAGGGAGAAGGTAGCCCATCTATTCAACGAGGGCCACTTTCGAGAGTTCCTTAGTGATCGAGCCAAGAACCATTTCAGGGACAGGGATGCCAACATGAAAAATGAACAGAAAGAACCACAGCATGTCATTCATATGATCAATGGCGGGGTCGATATTCCACAAGGGCCTATATTCAAACGCACAAAGGTATCTATTACTAGGGAGAAGTGGACCCGAGATTATGTGCCCGAGGGCTCCTTATCATTCAACGACGAAGAAGTAGAAGGCATTTCTCAACCACACAATAACGTTCTGCTAATTTCTATCTTATTAAATAAAGTTCAAGTTAAGCGTGTTTTAGTGGATCCAGGTAGTTCGGCAAATATCAACCGATCAAGGGTCGTGGAGCAACTCGGCCTACAAGATCAAATTGTGCCCGTAGCTCGAGTCTTAAATGGCTTCAACATGGTCAGTGAAACAACTAAAGGGGAGATTATTCTACTAGAGAACGTGGCTGGAACCATTCAAGATACCAAATTCCATGTGATCTAGGGCGACATGAGATACAATACCCTACTCGGAAGGCCTTGGATTCACAACATGAGGGTGCTTCATTCAACTGTCCACCAAATGATGAAATTCCCGACATCGGACAGAGTGAAAACAGTGTTCGGAGAGCAGCATGCGGCAAAGGAAATGTTTTCAGTTGACGAGGTTATACCGATATCGACATTATCAACCCCAGAAAGGTCAAACATCAAAGGTAGACCGGAAACCAAATAGCAATCATAGCCACCAGCCTCGACTGAATCGAGAAAGCAAGAGATAGAAGAAGAAGATGAGGATTTTCTGACTCCTCGAACCTTTATTGTTCCCGAAGACTCCGACGCTACCAAATCAACTATCGAGGAACTAAAACAAGTTATATTGATCAAGTGTCTGCCCGAGTGAAAGGTATACCTGGGAATGGGGTTAACCCCCGAACTCAGGAAAAGGCGTATTCAATTTCTTATTGATAACATTGATTGTTTTGCTTAGTCCCATTTAGACATGACAGGGATCCTACCGGAGATAACAACGCATCGGCTAAGCCTCGACCCAAGGTACAAACCAATGAAACAAAAGAGAAGGCCCCAGTCTGAGGTAAAGCATGCATTCATCAAGGACGAGGTAACTAAACTTTTCAAAATAGGGTCCATTCAGGAGGTAAAATACCCCGAATGTTAGCCAATGTAGTCGTAGTCCCTAAAAAAGGGAACAAACTTAGAATATGCATAGATAACAAGGATTTGAACAAGGCATGCCGTAAAAACTCTTTTCCACTTCCTAATATCGATTACATGATCGATGCCAAGGCTGGCCATGAGATCCTTACATTTCTCGATGCCTATTTCGGGTACAATCAAATTCAGATGAACCTAGAAGACTAGGAGAAAACCTCATTATCACCAAATATGGAATGTATTATTACAATGTAATGCCCTTCAAGCTAAAAATGCAAGAGCTACTTATCAACGCCTAGTAAATACGTTCGAAGAACAAATAGGTAAGTCAATGGAAGTTTATATTGATGACATGCTAGTTAAGTCCCTGCGCGTAGAGGACCATTTGGCTCATTTGTAGGAAACATTCAAGATTTTGATGAAATACAACATGAAACTCAACCCCGAGAAATGTGCTTTCGGGGTAGGCTTGGGAAAGTTCATAGTCTTCATGGTGTCAAATCGGGTGATCGAGATCAACTCCGATAAATCAAAGCCATAGAAGACATCACCGTCGTGGACAGCGTAAAAGCCGTATAAAGGCTAACTGGGCAGATAGCTGCTTTAGGCCGATTTATCTCGAGGTCGTCGGATCGAAGCCACAGATTTTTCTCTTTACTCAAGAAGAAGAATGATTTCACCTGGGCCCCAGAGTACCAACAAGCATTAGAGGAATTAAAACAATATCTATCGAGCTCACTATTGCTTCACACCCCGAAGGCATATGAGAAACTCTACTTATACTTGGCGGTGTCGGAAATCACGGTAAGTGGTGTCCTAGTTCGAGAAGGCCAAGGTACGCAATTTCCCGTTTACTATGTAAGTCGAACCTTAGGGGAAGCAGAAACTATATATCCACACTTAGAGAAATTAGCACTTGCACTAATAAGCGCTTCTAGAAAATTTAAACCACACTTTCAATATTATCCAATATGTGTGTTAACCACTTACCCACTTCGTAATATTTTGCACAAACCCAAACTTTTGGGTCGATTGGCCAAATGGGCCGTCGAACTTAGTGGGTACGATATCGAGTATCAACCCCGAACGACCATCAAGTCTCAAATTTTAGCAGACTTCGTAGCTGATTTCACGCCAACCCTCGTACCAGAAGTTGAAAAGTAACTCTTGTTAAAGTCGGGTACATTATCGGGGGTATGGACCCTTTTGACAGATGATGCTTCTAATATGAAGGGGTGCGGGTTGGGCATCATTTTGAAGCTACCCACAAGTAGCACTATCAGACAATCTATCAGAACTTCTAAGTGGACTAACAATGAGGCCGAGTACGAGACCATGATTGCAGGTCTCGAGCTAGTTAAAAGCTTGGGGGCAAAAGTCATTAAGCCAAGTGCGACTCTTTACTGGTGGTGAACCAAGTAAACAAAAGCTTCGAAGTTCGAGAGGATAGAACACAAAGGTATTTGGACAAGCTACAAGTGACTTTGCACTGCTTCAAGGAGTTGACTCTGGATCACGTACCTCGAGAACAGAACAGCGAAGTCGATGCACTTGCAAATTTGGGATCATTAGTCGAGGAAGATTATATTATCCCGGGGACTGTCATCCAATTATCGAGATATGTGGTCGAGGAGGGTCATGCCGAGATAAACTCTACAAGCTTGACATGGGATTGGAGGAATAAATATATGGAATATCTTAAGAACGGAAGCTCCCATCGGACCCTAAAGAGTCGAGGGCCCTACGAACCAAAGTTGACTGATTCACGTTGGATGAGGATGGAACATTATACAGAAAGATGTTCGATGGACCGTTGGCGGTATGTTTGGTGCCGGGAGACACTGATTATGTTTTACGAGAGGTTCATGAAGGAACTTGTGGGAACCATTCTGGCACCGAATCTTTGATTCAGAAAATCATTAGAGCAGGATACTATTGGGATAGCATGAAAAAAGACACTAAGGAGTTTGTTCGAATATGTGATAAATGTAAAAGGTTTGCACCGATGATCCATCAGCCTAGGGAATAACTTCATTCAGTCTTATCCCTATGGCCATTCATGAAATGGGGAATGGATATCGTCGAACCTCTGCCAACGGCCCCAGGTAAAGCTAAATTCATTTTGTTTATGACTGACTACTTTTCTAAATAGGTGGAAGCATAGGCCTTCGAGAAGGTCAGAGAAAAAGAAGTTATAGACTTTATCTGGGACCACATCATGTGTCGATTCGGGATACCTGCTGAAATCGTATGCGACAAAGGAAACCAATTCATCGGCAGCAAGGTAATGGAGTTCCTCGAGGAACACAAAATAAAAAGGATCTTATCAATGTCATATCACAAAAGTGGAAATGGACAGGCTGAATCGACGAACAAGACTATCATTCAAAACTTAAAGAAAAAGTTGAACGACGCTAAAGGGAAATGGAGAGAAGTTCTACCCGAATTTCTTTGGGCATATCGAATGACATCGAAGTCCAGCATGGGGGCAACCCCATTCTCCTTAATATATGGCTCTGAGGCCTTAATTCCAATCGAGGTCAAGGAATCTAGCGCTAGATTTCAACATGTAACGGAGGAACCAAATCACGAAGCCATGAATACTAGCCTTGAACTATTGGATGAAAAATGTGAAGCTGCACTTGTTCGGATGGCAGCACAGAAGAAAAGAATCGAGAGATATTACAATAGAAGAGCCAATCTTTGCCACTTCGGAATCGGAGACTTAGTTCTAAGGAAAGTCACCCTCAATACTCGAGACCTAAACGAAGGAAAACTAGGCCTGAATTAGGATGGACCATATCGAGTCATCGGTGTCATCGAAAAGGGATCTTACAAACTTGGCATGATGGAAGGAGAACAATTGCCGAACAGTTGGAACGTATTACTACGCAAACGATATTATTACTGAGGTATGACTCTCTCCCTTTTCCATTTGTATTTAGTACTAACTTATTGCAGGTGTTCGATCGAGGCATCGAGGAAACTTTTCAACACGAAGGTCTTAGATTTTAAAGCACGCGTTGCACTCTTTTTCCCTTGGATCGATTTTTATCCCGAATGGGTTTTTTCAGTGAGGTTTTTAACGAGAAAACAATTATGTTCTACCTAAGGAAAATTAAACAATATCCAAGGCTTCTTTTTAATTATCCTTGAATACTGGGGGACATCACCCTCGGGGGTTATATTTTCAAGAAAAATACTTCATGCCAAAGGGTCTCGATAGGAAAACCTTGTAATGTGCCAAACGATCGGATGAACCGTGTCTATATAGAATAGTCGAGCCCCGATTGCAAAATATGTACGCATGTGTGAATTATTCAAAGAAGCATTCTTTCTATATCAAACACTTTGTGTCTCAAAGAAATTTGCTACTATACGAGCTCCATAGTTGTGATTTTGTGAGAAATGGCTCAAGGGCCAAACGCAAATACACCTCGAACAATCAGGGACTGTCATCGATAGTCAACACATTCGAGTTATCTAAACTCGAATTCATAAGACCTCAAAGAGGCACCCCTCGACACATAGGGCAAGGTCATTGTACTCGGGGACTAACATTTCGAACAAGTTCAAAATGCTATCGGGAAATAAGTCCAATAGGCATACCCCAAGGCTACGACCATATTGAAGGCTACGGCTGAAATAACGCAGCTCGGAGACGTCCGAATCCCGCAATAAATAATAGGCCTTAAACTACTTTCAAAAACCGGTTAAAAGGCTATCCCCGGCAAAACGATTATAAAGGGGGCTTCGGTAAAATCAGCCCTCAAAAAACCTTAAGAGGTATCAAATTAACTTAACACAAAATGTGCTAAGGCACAAAAAGCAAGGGGTCTTAATCGGTATCGGACCCTCAAAAAACCCAATGGGTAAAAAACACATGTTAAGGCACAAAGAAATTTTTACTTAGTCTTTTAAGCCGAAAAAGGGGAAATAATAGCCATCTTTTAGAGGTCATAACGGCCCGATCTAAAAGATACTAAGGGACAATACACTTAGTGTTCGAGACCTTGTTCTCACCCGATCCGAACCCAAGGGTTCGATTATCCCAAGCCCAAATAAAACAATAACTTGATTATGGCTCGGGGACTCACCATTATCCGGCACAAGCCCTTAAGGGTCTATGCCCCAAAGTTCGAACCTTATTCAAACTCGACCATGACAACTTCAAGGAAGCCATCCAAGACAAAGTCTCGAACACGTTGTTCAAAGCAACAAACTATGCAAAAATTTTGCAAGGCAAGAAACATGTTCATAAAAATTGAGAAGGCATTCAAGGAAATTTTTCTTTTATATATTTGAAAAAAGATATGTACAAGAGACCGGCGAGGTCTTAAAAAAAGAAAAAGAAAAATCCTAGCTATGCCCGGGGTTGGTTTCTCCCTTGGGAGTAGCTTCCTCTTTCGGCACCTCTTCATTGTCAAACCCGCCTTGGCTGCCTTCATCATCATTGTCGTTGGATGAGGAGACGAGAAATCTATCATCAGCTTCGAGCGCATTTTCTTGAGCTATCTCTTCAGTGAGGTCAAAACCTCGAGTGTGGATTTCCTTGTGGGTCTCCCTCCGAGATTGGCACTTGGCCAAATCATTACTTCGTCACTCTTGGTCAGAGCATCCCTTATCTCTGTTTGAGCAGCCTTAGCATCCCTTAAGTATACGACAACGGTTTTATCAGCCGTGACCTTCGTCTTCTCGACCTTAGCCCTAGCCTCAGCAAGCTTGTCCTCGAGCTCGTTGATCCTTTTGGCCTGGGCCAAACTTTTCTCTTTAGCACCCTAGATTTGGGTCTCACCCAATGCTAGTTTGGCTAAAGAAGCCTTCTTCTATGCAGCAAGGTGGTCCATATACTCCTTCCACCGGTTGCAGTCGGCCTTGACCTCATCGACCCCCTCGAAGCAGCTCAATCCTCTCCAGTTTTTGCTGTAGCTGAGACACTGAAGTATTAGCCTCCACAGTTGGGTCGAGTAGACCATACTCTTTCAAAATAAAAGTTACCTGCTTGTCTAGCTCGGCCTCATTTTTACGAGCCTTGGCCAAGTCTGCCCCATGGTCCTTGAGCTTCTCCTCCTTTTGACTACAAAGGAGCTTCAGGCCCTTCTCTTCATCCGAGATCTTTTGGAGCTCGGCCTCGCATTGGCTCAAGTCATCCTTAAACCTGGTGAAAGCCTAACAGAAAAAAGGATATCATAGGGGAGAATAAGAAAAAAGAATTGCAACGATAGGAATTAATGCTTACTTGAGAGAAAAGGCGATGAGCCTCTACAAAGAGGGTAGATGCATCGTTAAGATAGGCGGCATCATCGACCCTGGTAAAGCAATCCCGGAAAGGATCTCCTTCACTGGGGACTCCGCTTAAGTCAGGCATTTGCAGAGCCCGAGCCTCCCTTATGGCCTCCTTAGAATAAGTCGGTAGAGGGGGAGCGTGGCCTGTTATCCTGGCCATAGGCAAATCACTCGGGGTTCTCTGTGCAGCCCTGGGGATTTCGGAACATGTCCCCTTTGGTGTATTTGTTGATGGCCGAGGAACAATCTCGACCTTGGACAATTCAGGGGCTTTGCCCGCGTCTTTCTTCAGAGCTTCCTCACTACGAGGAAGGATCTCCGGTTCAGAGGGCTTGGTAGCTTCAACTGGCTTCCTGGCTCGGGTCACTAGCGCTGAGTTCACCCTCATCTTCTTCTTCATGATTCAGCTGGTGGACTGAATCTATATCCACATGAATGAGATTCCTCATGCGTCGTCGAGTAAGGCCCCTTTTATGTTGGGGGTCTTCGGGCTTCGAAACCCTTTTCCTCTTATTATCTTTCCCCGATTTCGGAATCAGGGACTCAGTCTCCTCCTCGGGCAGGGCTTGCCTTATTTCAGAGACATCTCCAATGCCTGCATGAATGAAAGTTAGGTATGAGTAAAGAAACATCTCTGATAAAGTGGAAAGCATCAAAAACTTACAAGAAGAACTTACCGTGGTGTTTGGCTTCCCATCTGCCCCACGCCAAGTCACGCTAGCAGTGCTCGTCATACGAGGAGGTCGCATCTAGTTTTTGGACCTAGTCTTCGAGGTCGGTGACCTCATGAGGCATCCAAGCAACCGTTGCAAAATGATGAAGGCATCACGCAATGCAAAAACAGAATACAAAAGGCTACTCGGAAAAAACTTCGCTTACAATCGGGGTTCCAATTCACTGGGAACGACATTTTCTCCTTTGGGATGATGTCACTGGTCTTCACTCGCACGAACCGGCTCATCCAGCCCCGATCCTTATCCTCGTCGTTGCTGGAAAAGAAGGCCTTCGTCGACTAGCATTGGAGCTTGATCAGATCTCAAAAAAGTTGAGGCCGATACAACCGGATAAGATGATTGAGGGTTAACTCTAGCCCCTCGGCCTTGCTGGAAAAGTAGCGGAGCATGATCACTATGTGCCAGAAAGAATGGTGGATCTGGCCGAGGGTGACCTGATACCTCTTGCAGAAGTCGATCATGATTGGGTCGATGGGATCCAACGTGAAGGGGTAAATGTAAACACTTAGAAACCCCTCCACATGAGTGGTGATATTCTCCTCGGGGATGGGGATCTGTACGACGACCGCATCCCCCAGCCATAGTCCCTCTTCATGGCCTCGAGGTGCTTCTCGGTTATCAAGAAAATATACCTCGATACATGCTCATATCGTCCAGGAATCACGGGGGGATTTTTAACTTTGAAGTCTTTCTTTATGACACATGGGCCGGGAATAATCTCGTGAAAGACTGGCGCTTTATCGTCGGTCGGCGGGGAAGAGGAGGTGGAAGCTTTCTCCTTTTGAGGAACGGTTTTGGAGGTTTTCGCCATTGATTTAGGTTAGAAGAAGCGGAAAGAGGCGGAGTTTGATATCTTTCGACGCTAAAAGGGCGGGAATAATAGGTAGTGAGAGAGAGAGAGATGAAGAGGGAGAGAGATCACGGAAGTTTGAAGGTGGCTAGAAGATGGAAGTAAAGTTTTTGATTCGAATAAGGAGCCTTGTATTTATAGGCAAGCGGCGACAGTTCAACGGTGCTAGTGGCGGACCGCCACTAGCAAGCATTTAATGTTTTGGGGAAGCGAACCGATGGAACGTTTCGGTCACTTCGAGCGCTTACGTCACAGGGATGACGTCATCATCAGGGGCTCCAAAAAATTGAGGCTCAAATCGTTTCTTATCATCTTATTACAAGAAACGCGGGGACTATTTGTATACGATCGAAATCAGGTATGCCCGATTTCGTAGGCTCGGGGAGTTGCTTCAAGAAAAAGCCCAAAATAGACCTGGCTCGAGCCCGATGGCGGAGTATAGAAATTGAAGACCGAAGTGCTCGATGAAAACCAAGACCGAGTATGACAAACCTCGGGATAATACCGTTATGGTTTAATAACAGAAAGAGCGAGATTCCCGCAACGGCCCAAAGATTCCGGCGTAAATTTCGGAACGGATTTGTACTTGGCAGTTATACAATTGTCCCATAAGATTCCCTACTATAATTAGAAGTGTACTTTATTTAGGATCCCCCCTACTATATAAAGGGGAGCCCATTCATTTGTAACACACGATTCATTGAAAAAGGAATATACATTATTCACTTTGTTGCTTACTATTCATCAGAGTTACCTTATAATTTTGTTGTTATTGCTAACCTACCTAAAGGCCATCATAACTCGAGGTCAAGACTTGGTTTGCACACTGGTTTGACTTGCTTTATTTCTTCAATTTAGATATTTAATTCCTCGTTTATCAATTAGTATTGGACTAAGTTACGTATTTTTAAAACCACAATATAAGTTTAATTGGTACTTAGATTTTAGGGTAAACAAGAGTCTATAAAAAAACATTGGATTTTTTTATTTTCTATAAACTATCCGATTAGATGTTCCCCTGTTTGGCATGTATAATAAACGCAGCTCATACATCTGGATAACTTCTTTGGTCGTTTTCTGTTGTATGTAGTTGCATTTGAAAGACTTCAGCCAAGCATTGAAATTTTTTTCTTCTGTTCTAGATCCCGGTGTTTAATAGATTACGTGGCTTTCTATTAGGGTCATGTTAATTTTTGGAGCGAATTTGAATATAAAATTTGCAATTCTTTTTTACATTTTTAAAAATTACATAAAAAATATTATAAGTCATAATAATAGTTAACAATTCAAAATATTTAAGAATTATTAGCAAAAAACATGATATAAAAATCTTATTTGACTCTCAAATAATGATAATGTCTTGGATCGTTAAACCCTTAAGTCTTTACGAAGCTAATCCAGAAAATCAGGCGAGCTTCGTTCGGACTTATAGACAATAAATAAGCGTTCAGTCTAGACACTACGTTTATGGAGAATTTCTTTTGTTTTCTAGATTTTGCCGTTATATGTGATTTTCTCCCACTCAATTTAGGTTCGGGATTGATTTTCTAGTCAAAATTTGGATATGTTTTCTAGTCCTAGTTGAATTGGGTCATATACCATTATAAATACGGCTACTACTACCTAGTTTTCTTAGTTGAATTTAAAGCTTCCTACCTCCTTTCTCTATAATTCGCTAAAATTTATAGTGGGCATTTAGGATGGGTGCGGTCAGTGGCAATTGATCCTAGTAATAATTGGTTTTGTACAGGTTCAGCAGATGGAACTATTAAGATATGGGATTTAGCTAGCGGTAGGTTGAAGCTCACATTAACAAATCACATTGGGCAAATACGAGGCCTTGCTGTTAGCAACAAACACACATATATGCTCTCAGCTGGTGACGATAAACAAGTTAAATGTTGGGACCTTGAACAAAATAAGGTGATTCGCTCTTATCATGGCCATTTGAGTGGTGTTTATTGCTTGGCTCTTCATCCCACAATTGACATCTTGTTCACTGGGGGTTGTGATTCTGTTTGTAGGGTTTGGGATATTCGGAGTAAAACACAAATTTTTGCTCTCTCTGGACATGATAACACTGTTTGCTCTGTTTTTACTCGACCAATGGATCCTCAGGTTGTAACTGGCTCTCATGACTCAACCATAAAGTTTTGGGACCTTAGATATGGTAAGACAATGACAACACTCACACATCACAAGAAATCTGTTCGAGCCATGGCTCAGCATCCTAAGGAAGAAGATTCTTTTGCTTCTGCATCAGCAGACAGCATGAGAAAATTCAACCTTCCAAAAGGAGAACTTTTACATGGCATGCTTTCCCAACAGAAGACCATAATCAACGTGATGGCTGTCAATGATGAAGGAGTAATGGCAACAGGAGGTGAGAATGGAAGCTTGTGGTTTTGGGATTGGAGAAGTGGTCACAATTTTCAGCAAGCTCAAACCAAAGTTCAGCCGGGGTCTTTTGATAGTGAAGCCGGTATCTATGCTCTCACATAGAATGTATTTTTCCAGGACAGGCTTTGCTGTAGTGTTTCTTCAGGCAGATGACTTTAGTTCTCTTTTTGGTAATAAAATGTTTGATTCCTGCAATTTCCTTTAATTACTTTATCTTTAGTTATATGCTAGTATTTACTTTTCTTTATCTGTAATACATAGGACTAAAGAGAAGCAGGGAAAGATGGTTTTTGCTGCCATAATTAAATTCTTTGAATACCAGTTACACCTTACAGGGGATGAGAAAAACTAATGGAAGTGCTCTACGGAAATCTTGATTCGTTGAGAACAACACTAGTTGAGAAAACTGAGAAAGAGTCCAGCGGAGACAAAGAAAGAAGTCATTATTTGTCTCTATTCCATTACTAAATCTCCAAAACTACTCCAGTCTAAACCAAAGAGCAGTCATAAGAAGGCCAAGGGGATGATGCACTTGTTTTAATGCACAGTGAAAATTATCAATCTCAAAATTCAGAGAATAATTGCTAGGCTCTAATAATCAATTTTTCCCTTTTAGCTGAGGGATCACAGAGAATATGGTTACTCTTAGCTCAACAAGTAAATGAAACAACTCAATACAACATTCCCAAAATTTTAAAATCAAATTGCACATTGTGAGTAATGAGAATTACTATAAGCTAAGACAAGAGAATTGTTTCACAGATTATAGAATCATTCATTTCATCAAGCTAACAGACAAACAAATTAATGTGCAAGGGCAAACCTTTTAAGTTCGGAGATTACACCAAATTGAATCAATTACAAGAGAGATTGTTGGGTTCTAAGAATCAAGTAAACAGAAGAACCTGTTATGTGCCGATTGCCCCTCATTGATTAAAATGAGAAATGCTAAAGGATTTACAGCTAAATGGGCTCTCCTCTCCTGTTTATCTATAACAGAACCCCAAAGATCAGCCATAAAATTCCAAGAATCATATATGAAAGGAAAAAAAGAGAGAAAACTGAAGATAAAAAGTAGAAGCTCAGTCTCAATTATTGATGGTCTTATCATTTTGGCTAGCACTAACCATATAAGCATATGCACATACTCTTTTATTATGCTGATAGCGACCTTAAAATATTCTGCAAAATAGGGACGAAATGCATTGGCCTCACTTTACATTGGTTATTTTCTGCTAGAGTTTCTTCGATATCTAGGTTGAAAGACGGTTTATTTTGTCATAACTTCTTTCATGTCAACACTGTCCCTATCCATTGGATACCAATCACGCCTTAGAGGGGAAGACAAAGAACTAATGGAAGTGCTCTATGGAAAACTTAATTCCTTGAGAACACTTGTTGAGGAAACCGAGAAGATTATTAGAGATCGCTAGGTGCTAAAAACTCTTGAAGCACAAACAATGAAGGTAGCATATACTGCATAAGATATGGTGGTGAGAAAACTTGCTCTGTCGGAAACAAAAGACTCTCAAGGAAGACCTCAAGGAAAAATTGTTTACCGTGAAAATGGTAACAACAATTAAATTTGTAAATGAGATTCTAAAAATACATGATCTATTCCCGAGCTAGTTGTTAGAGCAGTTAATGCTAAGAACGTGAAGCTTAACGATGAAATGCGAGCTAAAACAAGACAGTAATCAAACCGAAGGGCCTGTTGCCCGGATGCAAAGCTGGTCGATAAGGACCTGGGGGTCGGGACTCGAATCGAGCTCGAGCTATCGGGGGCAACCGGGAATAGGATAACAATTAAGGATACGATCAAGCAAGATTCTTTACGGTCAAAGTTGCGCAATATAGCATGAAATAAGTAAGAAGACAATAGATGTTATAGCGGCCTCGAGCCAGTGAGAACGAACAAAATAGGAGAAAGAGAAAGAGAGATATTATTGCTTTTGTGGAGAAATGGAGCAATATCAACCCTTTACAAAGTGGTATAGGTTTCCCTTTTATAGGCGAGGGAATACGGTATGGTACAAATATGTGGAGATTAAATACAAAGTACGGAGATGGGATGGTTTGACGTGATGCCTCAGCATAGGCTCTGGATAGGCCGGGCCTGTCAGACATAGCCATGTGCCTTGGGGGCTTCCCCCTCCGTCCTAGCTTCGGTCTTCGTTTCCTCCGACTCGGGCTCTGACGAGCCCCAAGGTCGGGAACTTGGTCGCGGCCTCCCGCCCTCGGGGTCCCGAGGCATGCTTCCGAAATGTCTCGACAGCGAGAAATCAAGTCTTCTGATTTCGCCGCATACAGATAGTCTCCGCGTTTCCCATAATGAAGAGATGGGAAATGATTCTGACACTTGACTCCTTGAGCTTCTTTCGGCGATGACATACCGATGATGCGACTCCTGGCCTGAGCTTCACGGTGATTGGACATCCACATGCTCGTGCTTTTCAACTTCATTCATTGCACTCATGGTTATCGTTTTTCAAGGTGAAGGTACCGTCGTCGGCTCGATTTTCCATGGATGCATTAACTGCATCCGTCGGTCAACCTTCCAAAGCCTAGATGATCGTGTCATAATCTCCTATAAACGGGGGTGCCTTGGCTTTGCTTTTCCTATCCCAGTGCTTTCGTTGGCTCGCTTGCCTTTCCCCTCTTATCATCTTCTTTCACCCCTGAACATCATGCTAGGGGTTCTTGACCTTAAGGCCGTTTGGAGGAGTTTCCTTAGACTGTGTTGTGGCCTTCTGCTGGGGCTTTCCTTCGTTGAACATAAACGTGTCGTTCCGCTGTTGTTGTGGTCGTCGGTATGCTGGCTCTTGCTGTTGCTGCTGGGCCGAGGTGATGATGGACGGGGAGTCGGTTTCTCCCTTATGTAGATAGCCGTTCGGATTATGCACTGCTGCTCACAAGGGGGCTCGGATTATACACCGTTGCTCACCTTCATACCCCGGCTCGACGTGGTGCTCTGCTCCGAGTTGGGGGCTTGCATGGCTAGAAGTTCCAAGGAGTGGATTCAAAGTAGCCGTGCAAGCGGGACCGAGGATTGTTCCGCTGTCTCTCCGAGGCTTCCTTGGCCAAAGAGGGTCCTCGAGCATTGGAGAGCTATGGCATGTTTTCATCCCTCCCTGCTACTCGCCTTGTCCCTTGGGGATATCAGTGTGGAAAGTTGGGATGAAACTCCCGAGGGGGTGTGTCCAGAGGCGCCTGTCGTGGACTTTCGAAGGTGGATCGGTCTTCGGGATTTCACCTTGCGTGTGCATCCCTTTGTCTCTTCCTTTAGACTCCTGTAGGCTTTTGCAATTTGTATGTAATGACCCCTCGAGGGTTGCTTGTGCACAAACTTTTATGAATAAGAATATACCCCGTTGATTTCTGCTTTCCTTACTTCTATATGCTTTTGTACCCTCTGAGGCCCTTTGGATGCTTTCCTTTATTTATTGGCCGCTGATATCGGGCTTGGGCGCGAGCGTCCGTCTCGGTCTTCTATTGATCAGCACGGCTCTCTTTTGAACCCATCATTGTACTCCGGACCAATCTTGGATCAATCTGATAGGTCCGGGCTATCGAGGCCCTCCGAGTTGTATGGAGAGCATGCGTCGAATTTTGGGGCCTTCGGGAATGCTACCCTGGATGAAGGTCATTTTTGGGTATCCGGGGGCCCCTATTGATCTTGATGTAGATAGCCCCTTTAGAATGTATAGGATACACTTCTGCTGAGGAGTTTGCCTGTATTCGGGCTCTTCCTAGGACCTTCGCGGAGCTTTCGCGATCAGAGCTTCCTGCGTTTATTCCTCTTTTCAAAAAGAGGGGATCACGAGACCAGGTACTTGCCTTGCATCAAGTGTTGGCGTTTAAAGCTTCCCGAAGTCCGACTTCTTTGGGCCGGGGGTTCTTGATGTAGAGTGTTATCTTGAGCTCGGAGATAATACAAACGGCCACTCGAGTCTTGACTCCTCGTTGAAGGATGCTTTTTGGATCGGGTATTGACCCGTTGATCTATATCAAGGCTGTTGGCTTCCCGGGGCCTGCCTCGGGCAGGTGAATCGTCGCTGCTTCTCGCATATATGTGGGGCGACTTCGGCTTTTTTGCAAGACTTCACACTTTTTAGATAGCCGCCTTTCTCCTTTAGCACGGGGTACTTCATCTCTTTAGGCGCAAAAAGTGTTGGTGCACGTGCTTGCTTTGACTTGTTAGTTTCACCATAGTCATGGAAACCACTTCAGGGCCGATCTGGCAGAGGATGGGGGTGCTGCTCCTGGTGCTCAGGAACCAAGGGAGTTCGCTCTGGAGACAGTGTCCTTGATAAGAAAGGAACACCTGGAGATGGCGAGGAGATACTGCGGGTGGAGCGAGGGGATAACACTGTAGGTGCTTTCCCCAGATGAGGGCCTTGCGGACTCCACCGATGGATTCTTGAGCGTATACCTGTACCCTTTCGCATTTGGCCCCCCTGATAGGGTCGTGCTTGATTTTTGCTTGAAGTATCGGGTTACCCTGGCACAGATTCATCTGTCGTTTTGACGAACGACGTTGATGATGAGGTTCTTCGCGGAGAAGACCGGGCTTGAATTTACGCTTGATCAACTTGTCAGGCTATATCGGCCATTTCATCGTCGAGGCCTGCTAACTCTGAGATGTCGCTCGTCCATGCCCTTTGTTATTGATGAAGAGGAATGCATGGATCGAGAGTGGTCTAGTTGGTTTATCCGAGTCCGGACAACCGACATTATCCTTGTGGAGTTTTTGCCATTTCCCGAAGGGTGGAACTATGCACGTGGGTGAGGCGTTTGGCGCTTTTTTAGATTTTGCCTATAGTTAAAATCAGCTAAGTAATAATGTTGTCTCCCTTGTTTCAGCAACTTCGTGGACGCCGGGTGAAGTCCATGATCTGCCCGGCTGGATCCGGAAGCTGGTGACCCATTCGTCCTGTGACGAGCGCAAGTGGCAAGCTGTACTTCATACCGGATGGGGAGCGCAGTAACAAAGTGTGTGCGTATGCTGCCTTTTCCTTGCCTTCGTATACCCGAGGTAATATTTTCCCTTTCCATTTGTGCTGGATTCACCGTTTGCAGATATCGGGCTGTTTCTTGGGATAGGGCACCCGCGATGTGATGGATCCTTTAATGGTGCTGGTCGGGCTCATATTTCCGAGGAAGGGGCGTCGCCCGGGTTTGCTGCTCCCAGAGTGCCTAATTCCTGGCTGGCGATTCCTTTGAGCGAATACGCCGTGCCTGAGGTCAGTTCTTCTGGGGCTGCAGGGGCAAGATCAATAGGAGTGTGTTCCGACTTCGAGAATGTCCGTCGGCTTCACTTTGTGGTGAGTTCATGTACAGTTTCCCTGTGCCTCGTGCCCTCCTCCCTCTATTGAACCTTCCTTATGCAGGCCTGTGATAGGCTTAGGTCTGAGGTGCTCCGTCAAGTGGCCAAGCTTTAGAAAATTCTAGATGAGAGCGAATCTCTTAGGCTCCTTAGCGAGGAGAAGGAAGTTGAGCTGCAGCATTGGCGATATGAGGCACACCAGAGCTCAAACTATGAGAGCTAATTGATGAAGCAGGTAACTTTCTGTTGTACGTGCTTCGCTCTTTTCTAACCTTAAGGCTAACCCCTTTTGCCGTATCAGTTGCAGAGAAAGGCGGAGGCCTTGGAGTACCTCAAAAGTGACGTCAACCGTGTCAGAGTTGCTTGCGGGGAGCTAAAAGCTTAAGTGCAGGCTCGAACTTTGGATGAGATGAGTGCCTCGGCTAAGGTTCCTGCCTTTGAGGTCCAACTCCGTTTGACTCATGACAACGCCAAAGCTCAAGCGGATATGATTGGGAAACTCGAATATGATCTCTCGAAGGTTAGAGCTGAGATAATTGATGCCCGGGCAGAAGAGGCACTAAGCCGAACCAAGGCCGATCGTGAGATGGCGATTCGTATGAAGGATGTTGCTGATGCCCAAGCTGAGCTGAAGCGAGCCCTCGACCGGGGGAAGAGGATCGAGCAATATGTTCGTTGTAGATCCCGAAGAGAGGTAATCGAGGAGGTCAGTGCAAGGGGTTTCATACTCTCGGAGGAATTGGCTCGGGCAAGGGCAAGGGCACATGAGCGTGATGCTCGGTCATTTCTTGTTGACGTTGCGGAGGGCAAATTCGACAAGCTGTAGCCCTTTAGCGCAGAGCGTAGACTTTGCCATTTTGTCGCTCCAGAGTTTGCCATTTTGTCGCTTTGGACTTTGCCATTTAGTCGTTTTGTCTCTGATATACGTAGGGCATGCCTGTAGATGGAGAATGCGCTTTATTCGCGCATGTAATATATAAGAAGAAACTTGAAGCTTTATTTCTCCTGTACCTTTTTTCTGTTGTTACTTTTGATCGGGCTGGCTAGTTTTGGTGTTTGGCGAGGTCCTCATAGGCCCGGAATGGATCGGACAGACCCGAGGGCTTTAAGTGCGATCCTTGGCGCGAGCAGGTGCTGGGGCCTCCATGCTTGGCCCGGCTGTTTAGGTTTAGTCTTCGAGTCGGGCTATGGCTCGAGCCTTCTTGTCCTCGAATTTTTTGTGCCCATGCGGGTAGGTAGCAATCATTTTTATCTCTTGCCCTTGGGTATTTGCCGTTCCAACTGTTTTGGGTCCAGTCTTCGAGTCGCATTGTGACTCGAGCTTCAATTGACCCTCAAGCTCTTTCCTGCCTGCATGGGCAGATAATGATGGCCCTTTGTGCTCTAGGTCGAAGTGACCTTACAGGTGTGTGGCCCGGAGGTTTACTCGGCCGGTGATAGTGGCACTTATGCCATGCCCTTAGGCGTATTGTAGTTTTCGGGTCCAGTCTCCGAGTCGCGTTGCGATTCGAGCTGTAATCGACCCTTAAATTTCCTTGATTTCCCGGTCGGCTACAGTGGTTCTTATGCCGTGCCCTTAGGCGTATTGCAATTTTTCGGGTCCAGTCTTCGAGTCGCATTGCGATTCGAGCTGTAATCGACCCTTAAATTTCCTCGATATTCTGGCCGGCGATAGTGGCACTTATGCTATTTGGTCGTTGAGACCTTTTAGTATGTAGCCCGGAGGCTTGCATAGTTAACTATTTTGGATCCGGTCTCTGAATCGGGTTACGATCTGAGCTCATTTTAATCCTCAAGTTGTCAAAATTTTTTAGCCGGCGACAATGGCTCTTACGCTGTTTGGTCGTAGAGACCTTTCAATATGAGGCCCGTAGGCTTGCTAGCTGACGACAATGGCTCTTATGCTATTTTTGCCTGTAGGCTTTTTTGTAGGCTTTGCTTCTGCTTGTTAAGGTCTTTTTAGAGTATTTTTGTCTGACCCGTCGTCGGTTCCATAGGAACCTCAATTTCAAGTTGTTGTCGGCGATGTTTCGAGCACCTCGTTAGGTTCATAGCTCGTAGGTCGAGTAGATCGACGCTCTTGCGGTTTGGAGCCGACGTGGTCGGAGCTCATTTTTGCTTGTTGAGGGAAGCCTGTTTTAACCGGTTCTTTCCGAAGTATATTCAAAGTAGTGGCCTGTAATTTTTAGCGACAATTGACATCCCTGAGTTGTGTTATTTTGGCTATATCAGCCGTTTTGACCGTAGTCATGTGCGTTTGGCTATAGCCATTTTTGATCCCAAGCGATAGTATAGGCGTCTACACCGAGGTATGCCCTTTAGGGATTCTTACAAATGCGATGTATAGCCTAAACTTCGGGGTTTTCATGCCTGTTGAGGTCTTACAGTTTGTCATGCCTATTGAGGTCTTACAATTTGTATGATGTAGAATAGATCTAGTTATGCCGAGTCTGCCCTCTAGGGGTCTTACAGTTTTAGATTTTCCAGTGCTCGGCGATTGGCGACAGTCTCCGAGTCATCGAGTTTGTTTAAGCTTGAAGATCGCTTCTCATAAACTTGGAGTTGCATTGTGAGGGCTTTGTAAGCGCGGGGTTCTGACCCTAGGGTCGTGTGGACGTTGAACCATTTAAGTCTCCAAGTATCTCGGGACGTATTCAGCGGAGAGGCCTTTGCTGCGAATATGCCGAAATAGCCTTTTTCGAAGTATGAAATGCCGAAAAGATATTCTTTATTTCTTGTCGTAAATATAGGCTATAAATACATGTCGTGTTGTTGTTGTGAGCTCAGCCCGTGTGGGTGCGGCTCCTCTAATCATCTGATGTGTTTGCATGATTCCATTTTGAAACTTAGCCTGCCATTTATTAGCCCTTCCGAGGGGACGGTGTCCTTAAGAGAAGGCCATCGCACGTCGTCTGACTGTAGAAGAAAGGCTCGCGATTTCGTCGGATACTCTTCTGGGAGGTGTGCTGCTCTACTAATAATCTTGCTGGTGGGACCCTCTTTAGGTTGGAAGTTCGGTCGAGGGAAGAGAGAACGATGGGCCCCGCAGAGGCCTCGGATCTCTGAGTGGAGTTAGAACTTATGAATGCCTCGGCTGCCTGCCTGCATATAGGTTAGCAAAAGAAAAGAAACAACAATAGAGTGGGGTAGTTCTTCCCTGCTGTGGGATGTGTAGGCGACGTTTCGAGGTCTGGTATGTTTTTGCTATTTCGAGGTGCGAGCCCTTAATACTGTCTTCTGCTGTGTTCAACCAGGCTTGGCCGAAGATGAGGTTTTGCTCACCTTTTGATCCCTTCGAGAGCGGAGGCATTTATACCAGCGATGGGTCATATGGTGAGGGATTTCCACTCGTCGCGTGTAGCTCCTTGTCAAATACTTTAGTCCAACCTCTGTCGTGGAGTTTTATCCCTTTGGTGGAGTGTGGTCGAAGTAGCCTCCGAGCAGTGTGCCCGTTGTCATTTGAATGAAATGTCCGTGTTTTGAAGGCTCGGCGTTCCAGTCCAAGCTCAGGCGGGCTACATAGAGGGAGCGGCCTTCCTGATTGTTGTGGCGATCGGCGTCTGGAATCCATCAAAGATTCGAGGTGTGAGAGTGATTTGGTTCGTTAGTCCGAACCGCCCCATTAGCTTTGGCCTATCATCGTCGGTATAATTGATCGAACCATCTGCGTTCACGAACATATGTTTTATTTGAAATAGGTCAAATAAGGGAGGGGGTTACCAATCACGTTAATACGAGGCCGAGGCGAAGTCTCGGCGTCCCTTTTCTTGGATACAAGGGTGTCCTTTGGGTATATTCCCCGGACCCGTCTTTCCCCGACGATGAGCCCTTTCACTCTGGATTTTGTGGATCTTTGAAAGGTGCCCCCCTTTACTATCGTGGCAATACATTGTGGCTTGTCAGCTTCATTTTTTCCGATCTCCTTCCTCCCTTGGAGCTGGATCCGAGCCTGACCGCTCGATGATACTTGGTGGCAATCTCTATTGAATAGCACAATTATCGTTCTTTTGAGCCGATGACCGCACGTGCCCTAAGGTTCCTGCGCGGACCATGGTTCTCTTGAAGGGGTCTTGGTCGAATAGGTCTGAGCCGCCTGGCGTTCCCGGTTTTGCTTATGGTGATCATGATATTTGGTATAGCGACGCTGAAATCATACTCGGATGGGCGGGGTTTCTCTGCCAGCTGTGCCTTGTTGAATATGGTTCCATTGGAGGTTCTTCGAGGGTGCTGTCCTCGGGCTATTTCCCTATTGTTGTGAGGTATGTTGCATCTCGGGTCATTCCTTCCATTCGGAGCGCATGGATGATACCTCCATCCGTTTGGCATTAGCTTCTTTGGCGGGAGTCTACTTGGATATACCGAGCCCGAGGAGGTTCCTGGAGGGTTGTCCACGGCCCCGATTCGTGGCTGGTGCCGGGTGTGGGTATCCAACCAGACTTTGGCTGGGTATCTAATCAGGCTTCGCTTGAAATGTCCTGGAGTCGTCGGGCATGCTTTGTTCAGGCCTTTGGTGAAGGCCTATATTGCCCGATCGTCCGAAAACGGGAGCGATCTCATTCGTCCTATCAGGGAATCGGGTGCAGCTTCCCGCGGTATTTCATTTCTTCTTCATTTGGCCTCAGGTGTATCGGGCCCTCTCGGTACTGCTTTGATGGCGTCGGCGCGTGCTTCCGCGGAGGACCACGCTGGTATGGTAAGCGAGTCTGTGAGGTCAGGTGCCAGGCGGTGGCGCTGCGCCATAGTTTCTTTTGAGAGAGCTTCTTCGAACTTCCTTAATAAGACGGGCTCGAACTCATCATCTCGGAGGTCGCTGGTCCTGCCTCACCTTTGGGGTTTCGGTGTTCCGGATTTTTGTGAAGCGAGTTCCGGGACCATTTCCTTGGGAGACGGGTGCTGCAAGAGCTTCCACGAACCTGATTCGATCCTTTCGAAGAGATTCCCAAGCATCCTCACTGCGGTGGGGTCGATTACCGATCCGTCGTTACTTGATCTCTCGGGTACCAGCTCGGCATAAGGAGGTGTCTCCGGCACTACTGCGTTGGGAGTCTCCGGGTGACTTTGTTGCTGAGCGATAGCTAACTATCGTGCCTGTAACATTTCAAAAATAACATGAAGATTAACTTCCTGTTCTACCCGGGCCGGGGGTTTTTTGAGCATCCTGTCGGTCAATGCATTGTATGTTGTCATCGGTGCGCGAGGCTTCGTCGACCTGTTGCGCGCCTTGCAAGCCTGCGTCTGCTTGAATCAACCTAAATGCGTTATCGGGGTCCTACAGTGTCGGGCTAACCTTTGGAGCAGCCATATTGTTTTCACCGTGGTTTACAGGGTAGTCGTTCTCGATTTTGCTTACTGAGCTGGACATTAACCTGAAATCAAAATATCTTGGGCAAGAAAAAGTGTGAAAGATAATGTGTGTTTGTGTGACGAAACTAGCAAGAAAATAATCACTATTATTTTTAGCCCCACGGTGGGTGCTAAACTGTTTACCGTGAAAATGGTAACAATAATTAAATTTGTAAATGAGATTCTAAAAATACATGATCTATTCCCGAGCTAGTTGTTAGAGCAGTTAATGCTAAGAACGTGAAGCTTAACGATGAAATGCGGGCTAAAATAAGACAGTAATCAAACCGAAGGGGCCTGTTGCCCGGATGCAAATCTGGTCGATAAGGACCTGAGGGTCGGGACTCGAATCGAGCTCGAGCTATCAGGGGCAACCGGGAATAGGATAACAATTAAGGATACGATCAAGCAAGGCTCTTTACGGCCAAAGTTGCGCAATATAGCATGAAATAAGTAAGAAGACAATAGATGTTATAGCGGCCTCGAGCCAGTGAGAACGAACAAAATAGGAGAAAGAGAAAGAGAGATATTATTGCTTTTGTGGAGAAATGGAACAACATCAACCCTTTACAAAGTGGTATGGGTTGCCCTTATATAGGCGAGGGAATACGATATGGTACAAATATGTGGAGATTAAACACAAAGTACGGAGATGGGATGGTTTGACGTGATGCCTCAGCATAGGCTCTGGATAGGCCGGGCCTATCAGAAATAGCCATGTGCCTTGGGGGCTTCCCCCTCCGTCCTAGCTTTGGTCTTCGTTTCCTCCGACTCAGGCTCCGACGAGCTCCGAGGTCGGGAACTTGGTCGCGGCCTCCCGCCCTCGGGGTCCCGAGGCATGCTTCCGAAATGTCCCGACAGCGAGAAATCAAGTTTTCTGATTTCGCCACATACAAAAACTATTTGCGAATGCTTACAACAAGTCAAAAACCAAGCAAAAGGACTTCTTTATTTTCCCCTGTGGAAGAAGTGGATACCTAGGAGAAGTTTTTGCAAATGCTTCCAGCAAGTGATTGAAGATGTTGATTCCACAAGCAAGGAGTGGATGAAGATGAAGAACATGTATAGAAACATCAAAGATCCAAAACCACAAACTTTTGATCTTATTGATTCATCACAACATGTTTTAGAGTCAAAGAGTAGAATGATGGGTTACAACAATGAACTTGAGATGATGCTAGATCAACTTGTTAGAGGCCTTAGAGAATTGAAAGTTATCTCCCTAGTAGGAATGGGGGGAATCGGCAAGACAACTTTCGCGACAAGGATTTTCAATGAACAAGTGATCATTTCTCATTTTGATGTTCGTGCAAAGATCATTGTTTCACAAGAATATCATGTGAGAAATTTATACATTGGCCTCCTTCATTACACGTCCACAAGGAGTGAAGGGCTTGATGGGAAGAACGACGGAGAACTTGCAGATTTACTTCAAAAAAGCTTGAAAGGTAGGAGGTACTTGGTGATTGTTGATGACATATGGACCATAGAGGCTTGGGATGATATAAGAATGTGTTTTCCATTCAACAATAATGGAAGTCGCATACTATTGACTACTCGGAACGCAGAGGTTTCCGGTTATGCTAGTTTAGGTACGCCTCCTATTTAAATGTGTCTTTTTTGACTTTTGATGAATGTCTGAACTTGTTGTATCAGAAGGTGTTCGAGATTGAATGCTTAACCCCTGACTTTGAGAAAATCGGGAAAGAGAGAGCCGAAAGTGTCAAGGATTACCACTAGCAACTGTTGTCATGGCTGGAGTTCTCCTAAAAATGGGTAAATCACTTGATGAATGGACGAAAGTGGTTGAAGATGTGAACTTGTTGATGAGCACAGATCTTGATCAGTATTGCTCAAGAGTGCTCGCGTTGAGTTACTACCACTTGCCTCATCACCTCAGAGCTTGCCTTTTGTATTTGGTTATCTTCAAGAAGAGCAGTGAGATTCAAGTGAGTAAACTAGTCAGATTATGGGCTGCAGAGGTAAAGAGGGACGAAAGCTTCAAAATGGTGGCAGATAAATATTTGAAAGATCTGGTTGACAGAAGGTTGATTATTGTCAATATGTCGAGTTTCTTTGGAAAAATCAAGAGCTGTGAACTTCATGATATGGTACATGGATTTTGCTTAGATGAAGCTCAAAATACAAACTTCTTGAATATTATCACAGAGAACGATGTTCAACATCAAGGTTCGCGGTCCAGCATCCTTTTCCCTTCCCATCAACGTCGAGTAAGTATCCAATCTAGTGGGATGAATTATCAATTACCTCTTGGCTCTTGGTGATGATACAGATACTAAAGTGCGTTCTATTCTATATTGCAGTAATAGTTTCTATACCGAAAAGCTAGACTTTTCGTGTTTCAAGTTGCTAAGAGTACTAGATATAATTTCAGTGACGCTCGACTCTAGGCCAAATATTATAGAAGGTTTATTTTACTTGAGATACCTCGCTTTCACCATATATCAACCTTCAAATACTCCGGTCAAGAATCTGCAGAGTTTAACAATTAAGTGTGTTCTGCCTTCAGTGTTCCTTGGTTATGGTCCTCTATGTTTACCAAAGGAAATTTGGGGGATGTCACGATTAAGGCATCTCAAGTCAACCCTGAACCACTTGAGAACAAATTTCCGACTTTGGAACAGTTACACACTCTTTCAGGATTGAATCCTACTTGCTGCACACCATCAGTCAAACAAGCAATTTCAAATGTAGAAGTTGCAAATATGCGGTACCAAAAAGGACTACTTATTTGGTCGGTTGGGCAGTTTTCAGTACCATAACCTCAGCCATCTACATCAACTCGAGAGTCTTAAGTATTGTAGTTGAGGAGACAGAAATTGGTGTAGGCGAGAATATGTGTGTTGTAGATGAGGAGACAGAATTTGGGCTAGGCGAAATGGTTTCAACTTTGAGGCTTCCTTATGCAAATGCTTTTCCAAAATACCTGAAGAAGCTAACATTGCAAAAGACATTTGTGCCATGGGAGGACATAACAACCGTTAGCAAGTTGCCTAAACTTGAAGTCCTCAAACTAAAAATATATAATTGTCGAGGCACAGTGTGGGAAACAATTGAGGATGGGTTTCCTCAATTAAAATTCTTGCTACTCGATGGGACAGATGTAGCGTTATGGAAAACCAGCAGCGATCATTTTCCATGTCTTGAATGCCTAGTCTTGGGAAACTGTGACTCATTACACTCAAGATTTTGCAGATATAACCACACACTACAACTAATTGAGCTGAATATGTGTAAACATTCTGTTGTGAATTCCGCCAAACAAATTCAACAGGAAGTTGGAGACAATGTCTTAGACGTTCGTGTCAGAAATCCAATATACCCGGTGAGTTTCAACATTACCCCGATGTTACAAATAACCTTCTTGAAATAAAAGATATGACATGCAATACGTGCTATAATATTGTAATTGTACGTCATTTAGCTTATAAATACAGTACCAGCTCACATTTTGAATCCCAACAAATCCACATTTTCCAGTTCATAAACTTGTAGGAGCACTTTATATTTTCCACTCATAATGCAAAAAGAGGAACAATGTTTTGACAAGTATATGAAAGTAATAGAAAAAGATAGTTAAGACCAAATGGCTTTTTGCAAACTTCCTTTGCAATAGTGCTTTTATTATCATTGTCTCGTTATTGTTGTTTCAGGAGGAGGAAGAAGAATAATGATTAGGAGGAGGAAGAGGCCATTTTGAAGGTATTTTAACTTCTAGTCCGTAATTAGATCTTCGAGATTATTTCAGTCCGGATTCATCCTAAACCAAAGAGCGGGTCGGGATCCCCTTTTGGAAATTAATTAGGAAATGACAACAAACAGAATAGTAATTGTTTGGTGCTAAGAATCAATTATCATTCTTGTTCCTCTCTTTCGGGTGAGGAATTAACAGAGAATGTGTAATTACGTCAAACAAAGTAACCAATCACCAAAATTGGAAGTTTATATGCACCAGTAGTTTTCTGATACTGAGATAGATATCATCAGCTATAGAATTCTGAGGCCACATATTTGTTGGGCAAATGGACGCCAATTAATCCCAAGTAAAATGGTTCATCCTGTGCTCATACATTCATTGCGTGACTCGACACTTAATGGGCTGCAGTTGAATATTGGACCGGTGGCCTGTCCAACACTCAATGTAGTAAAAATAGCACGGTATAACCAGTTTTCAGATTGGACATTTAAAAATAGCCAGCGTTTATCAAGTCAATGAAAAATAGCCACTATTTTGCTGCAGCAGAGACCTGTCCAGCAAAATATACTGGAGTTTGGTGCACCTGTGTATGAACTCCAGCATATTATGCTGGACCGATATACTTTGCTGGCTCCAGTATAATATACTGGAGACTGGAGCACCGGTGCTCCAAACTCCAGTATATTATGTTGGACCGGTATACTTGCTGGAACTCCAGTATAATATGCTGGAGTTCAGGTATACTTATGCTGGAACTCCAACATAATATACTGGCGTATTTTCTAGGTTTTGAACAGTGTTTTCGCTCAGATTTATCTTTACATGAAAAGTGGCTAAATTTCAATTAATTTGAAACTGGGCTATTTTTGAACGACCAGTTGTAAATTTGGCTATTTTTGAATTTCACCCCTCAATGTATCATGCTTTTTATTCTATTAATCTCTTCAAACTAACAGGGAAATAAATCTGCAAAGGGCATTTTTTTTTAAATTTGGAGATGACAACAAATTAAATCTTGCAACTTCGAAGAGTGATTCTAACATGGATACTAGTATCAGGTAAAAAATAAAAATAAAGAGAAGAAGCCAATAGATCAATGCAAAATTCAAACTCTTAATTGAGTGCATGAAACAAGATAATATAGATAAATATATATAGTCAAGCTTATAACATAATCTTTCCTTTCTTGTTTACTGAAATTTACTTTAGAGTTTTAACTTCTATAGTCCGAATCTTACACTATCTTTTCACTTAAAAGATAACTATAAGTAACCATCCACCCTCTTCATCTCGCAACTGTAAGTGTATAGCTTTCACAGTAACGGTGTAGCTTTCACTTTTCCATGCAGTTCCCGTTTCATACAGCTCTTGGTTGCTTCTTCTTTTTGTATTACTACTTTAACGAAGAAAAGTAAAAGCAAAACACGATAAAGCAGCAAGTTTTGCTCGAAACATATAAAACAGAGGTGACTACGTTCACACACGTGAATAAAAAGATTGAAAATGAAAAGCTCCATGGTTCTAGAACGAAGATGTAAAAGGGCCAGTAGCACTGTTACATTTGCTCTATCGTAACTTTGCATCTTCTCGACGCCTTATAATGAAATACCTTACTTCAAAAAAAAGAATGAAGTTGAACACTCTAAACCCCACACCGTTAAGTATGTCCTTGCAAACCCATAATAATATAATGATAAGTACAATGTTAGGATCGGGAACCGGGGTAGTGCGGAATTTAGCCAAATAACGGTGTAATGACAATAACAAAGACAATGGAAATTGATAACAACGGCAATTAAAGCATATAAAGAAGACACAAATTTAACGTGGTTCGGTCAAAGTGACCTACATCCACGAGCGGAGAGGAGTAATTTCACTATACCAACAAGAGTATAAAAGAGAGAACAAAATTAGAGTAACCACTCTAATTAATTCCAAATACCCTAAGAGAATAACCTCACAAGATCACTCCAAAGAAAGGGTTCACACAAGTGCTTCCCAACACTTAACTCTCATACAAAACACTCTTAATAAAAGGAAGAAACAAGAAATGAATACTCAAGTTTTGTTGGTGTGTTTGAAATGAACTAATAGTCTTCCCTTTTATAGGCAATAAAGTGTTGGCCTCTTAGGTGTAAAAGAAGAGATACAACTTGTACAAATGATGTCCACCACATAATGCAATATTTTTGGGTCCCAAAGAATATTGCCAACAAAGTCTACTTTGCAAGCATGCTTATGTGAGATGGAATCGATTAGCCAAAATATTGGTCATAATGACAAATCTCCACCTTGGCCTAATTTTGGTTAATATAGTAAATTTTCTCCACCTTCTCCGCAAAAGCCCTAATAGGCAAAATGATTCTTCATAAATGCCAATCAAGTTCAGGCAAAGTTTGAACTTGGACACTGGAAGAGGTTTCGTGAACATGTTAGCAGGATTGTCTCTAGTATTGATTTTCTGAACAGAGTTTTTTCCATCAGCAATGGTTTTCTGGATAAAATGGTACCTGATATCAATATGTTTCGTCCTCTCATAATACATTTGGTCTTTAGTCAAGTGAATGGCACTTTGACTATCACAAAAAATGATAATACTACCTTGGTGTAAACTGAGTTCAGCAAATTGATCCTTCAACCATAAGGCTTCTTTGATAGCCTCGGTCACTACCATATTCTGCTTCGGTAGTAGATAAAGCTACTACATGTTGTAATGTAGCTTTCCAACTGATAGAGCAACCACCAATGCAAAATACGTAGCCTGTTAGTGATCTTCTTTTGTCAAGATCACCTGCATAATCTGAGTCTACAAAACCAACCAAAGTATTAGTATTTCTCACGAACTCCAAATATGTGTTTGAAGTACCTCGCAAGTATCTGAGAATCTATTTCACAGCTTGCCAATGTGCTTTACCAGGGCAAGCCATAATCGGCTTACCACGCTCATTGCTTGTGAAATGTCCGGACGTGTACAAATCATTGCATACATAATATTGCCGACTGCACTGGAATAAGGTACATGTGCCATATACCTCTCTTCTTCCTCTGATTGCGGTGACTGAGCAACTGATAACTTAAAATGAGCAGCAAGAGGGGTACTTACTGGTTTAACATGTTTCATGCCAAACCTATCTAAGACTTTCTCCAAATACTTCTTCTGGGTCAGGAATAGCTTGTTGGCTCCTCGATATCTTTTGATCTCCATGCCAAGGATTTTCTTAGCTGCTCCCAAATCTTTCATCTCGAATTCACTTTTCAACTGTCTTTTCAAATTGTGAATTTCTGTCAAATCCTTAGCAACAATGAGCATGCCATCAACATATAATAATAGGTACACAAATGAACCATCATTTAACTTCCGAAAGTAAACACAACTATCATACATGCTCCTTGAATAACCATAACCCAACATAAAGGAATCAAACCTTTTATACCATTATCTTGGAGACTGCTTTAATCCCTACAAGGATTTCTTTAACAAGCAAACGTGATCTTCTTTTCCTTCAATTTCAAATCCTTCGGGTTGATGCATGTATATTTATTCCTCAAGTTCGCCATGTAAGAAAGCTGTCTTAACATCAAGCTATTCTAATTCCAAATCATGCATGGCAACTAAGGCAAGCAAAACACGAATAAAGTTATGTTTAACAACAGGTGAGAAAATATCATTAAAATCAACTCCTTGTACCTGACTATAGCCCTTTGCAACTAATCGTGCCTTATACCTCGTATTTTCAACCCCTGGAATGCCATCTTTTTTCTTGAAGACCCATTTGCAACCAACAATTCTTTTTCCTGATGGTGGCTTCACAAGAGACCAAGTGCCATTCTTGTGGAGAGACTCAATTTCTTCATTCATTGCTATCAGCCACTTTGTTGAATCAGCACCAGAAACTGCTTCTGAATATTTTGATGGTTCTCCAATTTCTTCAATTTCTTGTGCAATTGAAAAAGCAAATGCAACATAATTTCCAAACCTTAATGGTTGTTTACTTTCTCTTCTTGGTCTATGTTTGGCTATAGAATACTACTCTTCTTCCGGTTCAACTTCAGGAATCTCAACTTCAGAAATTTCAGCTTCTGGCTCAACTTCAGGAGTTTCAACTGTATTTTTCTCCAAAGTTGATGAACTTGGCTCAAAAGGATTGCCAATCTCAACCTCCACCTGCTTTTTTGTACTCTTCCCTTTATTTGTATTACAAGAACTAGAAGACTCTTTTCTGGAATGTAACATAGAGGATTCATCAAAGGTTACATCTCTGCTAATTATGAATTTTGGTGTTATGAGATCAGGATACCATAGTCGGTATCCTTTCACCCCAGATGCATACCCAAGGAAAATGCACTTTTTAGCCCTTGGCTCTAATTTTCCATCATTTACATGCATGTATGCAGGACAACCAAACATCTTTAAATCAGAATAATTAGTAGGAGTACCTGACCATATTTCCTCTGGAGTCTTAAAGTTCAAGGGTGCAGAAGGAGCACAGTTGATAATATAACAAGCTATAGAGATAGCTTCTGCCCAAAAGACGTTTGTCAACCCAGCATTTGAAATCATGCAACGAGCCCTTTACAAAAGAGTTATATTCATCCTTTTTTGCCACACTATTTTACTGGGGTGTCATTCTCACAGTATGGTGTCGAGAAATTCCTTCATTCTTGCAAAATTCGTTGAATTCATCATTACAAAATTCCAATCCATTATCTATTCTAAGCCGCTTAACCTGTTTTCCTGTTTGCTTCTCAATCAAAACTTTCCATTGTTTGAAAGTTAAGAAAACATCACTTTTATTTTTCATGAAATAAACCCAAATTTTCCTTGAATAATCATCAATGAAAATTAACATATACCTGGCACCACCTTTTGACAGGGTACATGAAGGACCCCAAAGATCTGAATGAATGTAATCTAAAGTACCTTTTATTTTATGAATTGCTGGAGATTTGAAGCTGACTCTTTTCTACTTTCCGAACACACAATGTCCACAGAACTCCATATTTCCGGTACTTTGGCCACACAATAGACCTCTTTTGTTGAGGATGGAAAGACCTTTTTCACTCATATGCCCCAATCACATATGCCACAATTTGGTGATGTCAGAATCTGATTTATCTGATGTTGAAACTGTAGTAGCACCTGTAACAGTAGATCCCAATAGAGTATACAACGTACCAAATCTTCGTGCTTTCATGATCAAGAGAGCACAATGAGAAACTTTTAAAACTCCACCTTCACTTGTGTACTTGCACCCAAGAGATTCTAGAGTGCCCAAAGAGATGAGATTTTTTTCAAGTCAGGAACAAGTCTAATGTCGGTCAGAGTTCTCACCACACCATCATGCATTTTGATTCAGACTATACCTTTACCAATAATATTGCAGGCAGCATTGTTTCTCATCAAGACAACTCTACCTTTAATAGATTCATATGTGGTAAACAAATCACGATTGGGACACATATGATAAGAACAACCCGAATCTAAAATCCACTCATTATTAGATTTAAAACTATTATTAGTTGCTAAAATAGTTCCCTCAGTCTCATCAACACCTACACTTGCTTGGGCAGTGTCAGTAATCTTATGCTCATTTTTCTTTTCTGTATGTTTTTCAATTTAAAGCATTCAGAAATAATGTGACCTTTCTTATGGCAGTATTTGCACATGACATTTCTGTATCTGGATTTTGACCTTGATTTTGGTCTTTCACTACTTGAATCTTTCTTATTGGATCTACCTCTTACAAACAAGCTTTCCCCTTGGTTCCCACTAGTTTCCCCAGTAATATCTCTATCTATTTGTTCTTTTGATTTCAAAATAGATTTGATATCTTTATAAGAGATATTATCCTTTCCATAAGGCATAGTATCTCTTATATGCTTAAATGACTGGGGTAAGGAAACAAGCAATAATACGGCTTGATCCTCATCTTTAATTTCAGCATCTATGTTACTTAAATCCATAATAAGAGAATCAAAAGTATTAAGATGTGTAAGTATAGAGGTACCTTCAGCCATACGAAAAGTGTAGAGTTTTTGCTTTAGGCAAAGCCTGTTTTCTACCGTCCTTTTCATATACATGGTTTTTAGTTTTTCCAATATGACTTTGGCTGAGCTTTCTGCTGCAACTTCACGCAAAACCTCATTTGTGAGATTTAAAATAATACCTGCTTTTGCCTTTTTGTCTATGATGGCAAACTCCTCGTCCGTCATTTTTTCCGACTTCTTCTCATTTCCTTGTAGTGCCAAATCTAAGTCATCCTGAATTAGGATAGCTTCCATCTTTAATTGCCACATTCCGAAGTTTGCAATTCAGTCAAATTTCTCAACATAAGTCTTTGTTAGAGTAATTTTGGCTATTTAAACTAACCCGGTTAGATCTGGCTCTGATACTAATTTGTTAGGATCGGGAACTCGGGTAGTGCGAAATTTAGCCAAACAACTGTGTAATGACAATAACAAAGACAATGGAAATTGATAACAATGGCAATTAAAGCATATAAAGAAGACATAAATTTAATGTGGTTCGGTCAAAGTGACCTACGTCCACAAGCTGAGAGGAGTAATTTCACTATACCAACAAGAGTACAAAATTAGAGTAAACACTCTAATTAATTTCAAATACCCCCAAGAGAATAACCTCACAAGATCACTACAAAAAAAAGGGTTCACACAAGTGCTTCCCAACACTTAACTCTCATACAAAACACTCTTAATAAAAGGAAGAAAGGAAGAAACAAGAAATGAATACTCAAGTCTTGTTGGTGTGTTTGAAATGAACTAATAGTCTTCCCTTTTATAGGCAAAAAAGTCTTGGCCTCTTAGGTGTAAAAGAAGAGATACAACTTGTACAAATGATGTCCACCACATAATACAATATTTTTGGGTCCCAAAAAATATTGCCAACAAAGTCTACTTTACAAGCATGCTTATGTGAGATGGAATCCATTAGCCAAAATATTGGCCATAATTACATACAACTATACCTGACTTCTTATGCCTCTCAAATCTACAATAACAATAACAACAACCACCCAGTGAGTTCACACAAGTGGGATCTGGGGAGGGTAGAATGTACGCAGATCTTACCTCTACCGAGACAATATATTAGTACCGTCAATAGAACCATAGGAATAATAGCAACATCATAAGAATAAGAAAATAGATGAAAAACAATAACAAAAACTAGTGAATAAGGCCCGATACTACGAAAATGGAAGAATAATTTGGACACAACAATAATCGCTAGCAGCATAAAACCTTATCAGACCAACCAGAACGAAGTAGAAAAATACTCAGCTACCTCCTAACTTCCACCCTTATGCCTCTAAAATCTCTTTAACGATAAAACAGTGGATTAAGCAACATCTGATCAGTTGGTTGGGAAAGAGCTTGAATTTTGCATGTTTTTAGAGCAAACACACAACCTAAAAGTTTTCATATATAATCATCAAACACAATCAAGTTCGACAAGAATTAATGAGTCATCACTTTAACATATCTTCACTACTATCATCAATAATAAATACCAAAAATACATATTTTAACAATGGAGTAAGAGTTAGTCCAGAAGATCAACAAAAATGCAGCTAGCATGATTTAAGCCTAAGCATTTCTCAAGTTCCTCTAAGCACCAATTCTGCAGTAATAAGTTGCAATATTTAAAAGGTAACATTATATAACGGGGAAAAACATATATGAAGTAGAGAAATTACATTCTAACAGAAAATAGAAGCCATTCATTTCAAATATAAAAGGTAGGCTTTCGCATATTAGGAGAAGCAGTTGACATGATAACACAAAATTAACATGAATTCACACATATCACATAATATGAAGATTAGTAGTAACAATCTAAACTCAAAATTAAATCCAAAGAACACTAATAAAAATTGAAATAATGATAGTTTAAGATCCAAATAGTACCTTGCAAAAGGCTCCTTTTCATCAAACACCTTAGGTGCATCACTCTACAAAAGTATTATAACGGCGAGAGTGATTTGCAGGAATCACATAATTACATAAACTATGTAAATGTTTAATAAGACTTTAGATGATTAATGCATAAGGTGAAAAAAAATAAGAAATCTACTACATGTTAACCATTGAAGCAGGTTCACTCCTTTCCATGTATTAGCTGATACCTATGGCTGTTCATAATGACAAATAAAATTCTCTAAAAATACTCTACAACCATAGATGGGACTATCTCAGGCTGATTAGTTAATCCGAGTAAATATCTTGAGTTTGTAACTTTGTATGAATAAAAAAATCTTTAAACACAACTTCATAATACCAAAACTACAATGAATTTGTCCCCATCCTCAAATGACGTTGAGAGTAATAAGAAAAGAATGAACTTAAATATTTGGAGAACAAAGTGATACAACAACAACAACAACAATGACCAAGTATAATCCCACAAATGGAGTCTGGGGAGGGTAATATGTACGCAGACCTTACCCCTACCCCGAAGGGTAGAGAGGCTGTTTCCAGGAGACCCTCGGCTCAAAAAAACAATAGGAGATGATATATTAGTACCATAAAAATGCGTAATAAAAATAACAACAATATATAAGAGATATGAAATATGAAAAACAAAGTGATAATTGAATGATAATCCCACCTCGGTCAACTACTTCAGCAAAACATTTGCAGAACCAAATTTTTTCTTATTTAAGCAAAATTCCTAGAAATAGTGCATATTTTCAATAATTTTTATATAATATAATGTATTTTTTAAGACAAATACAGTATTTAAACTAAAGCTACTGAATTTGGCGAACCCGCAACCGATAGGCTAGATCCGCCCCATCCATGATAAATGAATATTAGTAACTTGAAAAATAAGACATATAACCCACTACACTTGGTAAAAATAGTTTGGTACTGTAAAAATTCTTTACGCTATTCAGTGTATAAAAGTTAAATCTTATAGTTTATTACTAATTAACATGTTATCTCTTAACTTGACCAGACTAGCTAATTGGAATTGAAATTTTTTTTTTCCCTTCTCCAAAGTTTCGCAGCAGCATATTGGAACTTTCTCATACTTCATTTGAGGCTGACCGGTCTTACTTACTTGTCAAATTTTTTTCATGCAAGTTGCCAAAACATCTCATGCAAAATGCCACTTATTGGCTCGGTAAGGCCATTTGCCAAACAAACTTTTAAAATAATCCCACACTTTAAGTGTTTACTAAACGCATAAATAAATTAAAATATACTTATAAACCAATTTAATCAGCTTATAAGTTTACCCCTCTATAAATCTCCAAACCAATGTATGCATTCCCCTGTTATAAAAGGCATGGATACCAAAACAATCTTCCCATTCTCAATACTTGTAGTCAAAGTTTTTTTCAATTCTTGAAATTGCAAAAAAGTTAAGTATGAGGAACCTTTCCCTTTTGCTCATTTGTTATGCAAATTTAATATCCCTAGATGCAAGTAAGATGGCTATTATAGAAATAGATCATGGTCTTGGATCTCAAGCAAAATGCTACTACGGGCCAAATTTTCATGATTCTTTTGGATCTAATGCTACATCGTTAGCAACAACTTCAAATGCTCAATCAACACCAACAGGGAATCTGGATGAGTTAATGAGTGATTGATTCCAGCACTGACAAATCATATAGTTCCTGTAATCGTTGAGTGGGTACGTGAATTAGTTTCCTTACCCTCGCATCAGCCAAATACTGATCTTACCAACCACCCATCAGATATGGCACCTATAGTTCCTACATATTTTATTGTTGCTAACATTGATGAGGTTCATGCATTGGGTTCTGATGATGAACGTAACTCTCCAACCTCGCATAGTTAGCCTATTTTGTTTGATCTTTATTGTTGGTCCTTGTGAATTTTTTGTACTTAACAATATATGTTTATGCTATATATTTTGGATCTTGTTAAATATATTGTTAATTTATATTGATATCAGTGACTTTTTATTAAGTGTATTTAATAGCTTTTATGTAATATGCTTGAATAGAGTACATTTAAAATAATAAACAAAATTTTAAAAAAATTAGCAATAGATTAAAATTAAATTAGCGACGGATACGTTCCGTAGCTAAAATTACCGCGTAAAGTTAAATCTTGAGATAAATGGGTGACAAAAGGTTTTTGTTGTAAAAAGCAAGGAGAATTAGCTATAACACGACTAGCGACAAACGATTTCGTCGCTAGTAAGAACAAACGACGAATTTTGTTATGTATTGTTGTGACAAAAGTCGTCAAAATAGCGACAGAAACAAGCAATATAGCGACGGTTATTTCCATCGCTAAACTTTGCTACAGATATATTCTGTCGCTAATTCTACGACAGTTTGGTGTTTTATGTTGCTATGAGCCTAGCTACGAGCATTTTATAGACAAACTTGAATCTGTCGCTAAACAACTGTAGCGGCGGAAATAGTGGTTTAGCGGCGGAATACGCTCGTCGCTAAACACTATTTTTTGTGTTAGTGTTAATAGATTGATTTCATAGGAATATAGGCGTTAATCTATTTTGAATAGGCGAGTAGTACTTCAGGAGAAGGCTACGAGAGCAATTATTTGATTAATTAGCAACCATGAGTGAATTGTATAAAGGGGAGAGATAACTAGAACACAATAGAATTGGTGAATCGATCACAACCCTTGAATATTTGTCTCTACTGATTACACAACAACCATTTTGCTTCTTGATAATTTGGTCACTAGTTAGAATTATTATTTAGTATAATCACACTTTTGAACTAGGATTGACTCGATTGAATAACAATCTTGGTGAATTTAGTGGGTAGTCAATACAAGTCTACGTGGGTTCGATGTTCGACTTATCATTTTATTACTTGTATGACCACGTATACTTGCGTGTGCGTTTGGGAGCAACAAGTTTCTAGCGCCGTTGCTGGAGAATTAAATATTGACTACTTTCTAGTTTTAGCTATAATTGTTTATTTCGCCAAGTTTAACGTTACTTAATTGTTGCTCTACTCTTAGGAACCTTGATTGAATGCGAAAGGTCAGAAGCCAGGACATCTTTCAGGCTTTGACCACGAACTTGAGAGAACATTTCACAGAAGGTTGAGGGAAGCAAGGGACACAAATAATCTTCAGGCACTTGTTCAATTTCCTGTGGACATGGCAGAGGAGCAACATATGGTTGTTCAGGAGGTGGTGATGCCCAGCATTGCTAATAACACCTCCAGCATTGTGAAGCCCAGAATCACTGGGCATTTTGAACTGAAACAGAGCATGATCCATCTACTACATGCGAATGGGCAGTTTATGGGTCTTCCACATGAGGATCCACAATAACACATCCCGAACTTCTTGGAGATTAGTGATACTTATATCACTAACAAAGTCACTCCAGACTATATGAGCCTCACACTATTTCCGTTCTCTCTGTTGGGCGAAGCAAAGCGGTGGTTGAAGGCGGAACCAACTAATTCTATTACATCATGAAATGATCTGGCGAGGAAATCTTTGGCAAGGTTCTTCCCTTCAGGAAAAACTGCAAAGATTAGAAGTGAGATAGTCGCCTTCAAACAAAAATCGGGGGAGTCTTTATACTCAGCTTGAGAAAGGTTCAAGGGGCTACTCAGAGACTGTCCTCATCATAATCAGACAAATGAAGTGTTAGCTCACACTTTCATAGAAGGGCTACATCCTGAGACGAAGATTGCCGTGGATGCTGCAGCGGGAGGTCAAGTGTTGGAGAAAAGCTTCGATGAGACATATGCAATATTGAACAAATTCTCTAAAAGCAATCTTGATTGGCAAGAAGAGATGGGCAAACACACAATGCAAAAATCTGTGGGGGTTCTCGAGTTACATGTTGTCTCTGCATTATCAGCACAGATTGTCACATTGGCCAACCAAGTCAATCAGATGACCTTGGTTATTAACAAGCAGCAAGCTCAGCCAGTGCAACAAGTTTAGATATTAGTTGAAGTCTATGGAGAAGGTTACACGAGAAATCTATGCCTAGCAAATCCAGACTCTGTATATTTTGTGAGTAATGCAAATCGAGGCTAGGCAAATCAGTATGGGGACACTTATAATCCTAACTGCAGGAACCACCCAAACTTTTCTTGGGGTGAAAACCAAGGTGCTCAGAATCAGTACATGCCACAAGCACCTCAACAACAATATAGACCACCTCAGGTTGAACAACATGCAAACTCGATGAGTCACCTTGAGGAGATGATGAATAAATTAATGGCTGACCAGCAGGCCCAAGTAGCAGAGATGATGAAGAAATTAATGGCTAACCAGCAGGCCCAAGCAATAGTGATGAGAAATTTGGAGCGCCAAATGGGACAACTTCCCAGTGCCCAATGTACTCGACCAGTTGGAGCTCTTCCTAGTGATACTGAGCCTAATTCGAACGCTCAATTCAATGCGGTTACCTTGAAAAATGGAAGAGTATTAGAAGACGTTCCAAAGAAAAAGAAGTATACAACTAGTCCTAAAGGAGAATTTGTTCCCAAGCCAATTGAGGAGAATGGGAACGAGAGCAAAGGATCAAAGCCAGTAATTGTGACAAGGCTACCACCTTCATTTCCACAAAGACTGCAGAAGCAAAAAGATGATGCTAAGTACAAGAAATTCTTAGATACTTTAAGCCAAGTGCATGTAAATTTGCCGTTGGTGGAAATTTTGCAGGAATTGCCTAAGTATGCAAGGTATCTTAGAGATATTGTGGCAAACAAGCGAAGATACTATTGATACCCAATTTTTTCCTATGTATTTTTATATTCAAAATACTTTAAAAATAGCATATATATGTATATAAGTATGTCCAATGTTTTAGTATTTTTCCTAATTTTTAAATGTTTTTTAAATCAATTTATTGCCCTATTTTAACAATACAAAAAACCAATAATTGTTCCTCAATTTATCATTTTTGATGAATAACTTATTTTATTCTCATATTTATACCAAAATATAGCTAAGGTAAGTTTTTACGCATTTTTACAAATTTATTTAGTATTTTTAAAGCTAAATTGCATATAATTACAATTTTAGCCTACTTTAAGATTTAATATTATTTTATAATTATGAAATTGATTCCAGTATTTTTAATTTAATATTTATATATTATTAATTAACTCAGCACCTTTAATTTATTTTCAGAAATTATTTTACTAATTTTTATAAAATAAAAAGGGAAAAAATGGCTATTTAAAACTTAGCCCTACCTATTTCAATTTTAGCCTAAAGTCAGTCCCAATTAAACCCCAATTCTAATTCAAATGGACCAGCCCAATTCCTAAAACTACCCGCCCCTAACCCATTTATTTTACCCGCCCGGCTTCCCCTTTTGATCCAGGTCGTTGATCATTTTTGATCAACGACTAGAATTCCCTCTTTCCTTTTTAATTCAACAACCCCCACCAACCCTATCCCATTTCTCACCAACCGCCGCCTCTGAAACACCTCCCCTCTTCCAAATTCTCTCGAACATTCCCTAACCCTAGCCACCTCTCACCGTCTTCAACCTGGATACCCACCGGAACCTATGGCTTCTCAGGCCATGGGAGCCCTATACTCACCTCTCCTTGATCTTGTGCGCTTGATACTTGAATATTTGAGGCCTGACCTCGAAGGTTTTCGCCTAAACCTTTGTTGATTCAAGGTTTCACGGCCATCTCTGGCCTTGTTCTGGCGTACCATGGTGTTTTGAGCCTGGTTCTGACTTCCCCGACTCAGATCGGACCTTTTCCAAGCCTTTCTCATTCCTAGGGCTCTTCTGAAACCCTAACTCTTTGAGGTTTTCTCCGATCTTTTTAGATCTGTTATGTATCTATGCTCTATTTGAGTTTTCAAATGATTTCCCCAACTTTCTTTCAAAAATTACTTCCAAAATCGCTTCTTTTTTTATTTAGGGTTTTCTGAAATGCTTAAAATGTTTCTCTGACTTTTCTTTTCCTTTTCTTTGTGTGTATTTGTCTCTATTGTGCTCATATATTTCCTTCTTACCACACGTGTTCTTCTGTGCTTTCTGTCTTTCGTTTTCCTACTGTGTTTCTACATCATGCTCTCACATGTTTATCTCACTGTGTTTTCCTATATGTTCTTTTGCTATACTTTTTGGGTGTTCTTGTATTCTTCTACTATATTTTCTCTACTAAGTTCTTAAGTCTCTTTGTTTGCCTTCTACTGAACCTTGTTTTAAGTTTTTTCTAAAAAACCCGTTTAAGCATGTTTTTCTCTACTATTTCTTCTACTCTCATTATGCTTCGAATTTCTTCACTCTGTTTGCTTTGAACTTTCTACTGAAGTTGCTTGTTTTCTCATGAGTTTCTGAAAGAAATCTCTGATCCTGTTTTAACTACTTGCTTCCTCATCTCTATACTTGACTCGAGGTGGAAACCCTAGAATTTGGGGGTTCTGCCAATGTTTGGTCATGTGATTGAACTAGGGTTCTGTTCGAGAACCCTTGACTCTTTCAGACTACTCTCTGAGTCTATGAACTAAGTTTGAACTTCTTTGTTTGCATATGATTCTGAGTTTTTTTTTTAAAAATTCTTCTAACTACACTCTTCTACTGATTGGCATGACAATTTTCTTTCATACTTAACGTGTTTGTACGTTTTTTATATGTGATAAGTCTTTCTTCAAAAAGGTTTTCAAATTTGTGATTGGTTCAGAATCCCTTTTTAATAGGACTAATTGATTGTTGCTGATTTTCCTTAAGTAAAACCTTTCTTCACTTTTTCTGACTGGGTTCATTCCTACAAATCTTTGGACTTCTGATTTCTTGGCTGTTAACTGATTCCCTTGACTTATTTGCACAAACCGTGTACTGTCAAGACCTTGTCCTTAAATAAACCTTCATGTATTTACCCCTATTATACTACTTTGCACAAAGTGTTTGATTAATTTCTTTCCTTAATGGGTTTATACCCGTTTGTAATCTGAATCCCTAAATTAAAGGGAAAACTTGTGTAATTGATTGACAATCGATTTTCAAACTATTCTCTTACCTTATTTCTGCTTGCCTTCTATACTATAAAAGGACATGACCCCTTTCTCACCAGACACTTTCAACTGAACACTTTTACACTTTAGACTTCCCACCCACAATCTCAATTCTCTTCTAAACTCATCGTATTCTGACTGCCTGTTTGCACTTTAGCTTTGCAAGACTACTACTTTCTTCTTACTTGTTTCTTTAAGACTGGTATGTTCTAGTTTTAGCTTCAGTATCATCCCAATGTGTTTACTTATAGCCTTTACATCCATGTCTACTTTACTATCTATATGGAGTTAGATGTTTAACTGGCATGTTAATTTCTTTTTACTTGTTTCTGCTGTGATTCCCTGCACCCCTATTTCCTTTTATGTGCTTTGAGTTGTAGTTCAGGACATGGCAATATGTAAGTAAATGTTCATGTTTGGACTTGATCCCTTAGGGGATTCTGACTCTCAAAACAATATATTTTAACAGGCTTGTAGGGTGTGCCAGCACTTCTCATTGCTAGGTATGCCCACTAGCCTATCCTTGCTTCTTTACCACTTCCCCTTTCCCCCTTTTTCAAACTCTGCACTTACACTCACTCTTAGCTTCTAAGTTATGCCCCCCTCCTGTGAGCCTTGCCTTGGGACCTTGAGTTTCCTCTGAACTTGGACACCTGAGGACTGGCCCTTCCACACTGCACTATGACTTAATCCTGCACATTTGGGTGTGAGCACTGCCCGGAGTCCATTTGAGGCTCTTAGGGAACTCTGACACATCCAAATGAGAGAAAGGCTTTGGATCCTGATCTTTGGAGTTGGTTCATCACATATTTCAGACATGGAGTCCGAATTAGGCTCTCCTTGGTTGTACTGTTAATTTCTGATGTAATTTTGCTTTTCTTATTCATTCTAGGTTGTAATAATTTGTAATAACTATTGTGGGTGGCTAGTGAAAAGGGATGGGAATGATTGTATGCAAAAAGGGGTAGATATCATGTCTGTAGGCTTATTAATTTCTGCAGATACCATGCCTATTTCTGCAATCTCATCTTTAGATATTATGCCCATAGGTTTATTAATTTCTGCATCCACGTAGAATCCAGCTTATAGGTTTACTTACAGAATTCTGCACTTGCATATAGACACCATGGCTATAAGAATTCCTACAATATATAAACACCATGTCTTTAGGTTTATGCATTCATATAGATACTATGTCTTTAAGGTTTTCTGCACTTCTGCATTATATAGATACCATGTCTATAAGAAAGTTCTGCATTATCTTATATATATACCATGCTATAAATCCAAATCCTGCATATGCACCTGTCACTAGACAAATCTGTCTATAAGAGTTAAATAACTAACAATATTTAGATACCATGCCCATAGGATTTCTGCACTCTTGCTACGTCTGTAAAAATGTTTAAAATCAAAAACGCCTAGAAAGCATGCCTATAGGAGCTATTAACCAAATCTGAATCGTTTCACTTTCTTATAAGTCTGAAATCAGTAACAATAATGCCTAATGTCTACAGGACTTGAACTCGCCTTTACTGATTAACTGACAATTTCTTTTTCTAAAATCAGCATACTTCTTTTTGAAACCAGTAGATATCACGCCTATAGGTTTCGTCTAACACTTAGGCAAGCCATAAGGTAAACTTGTAACTGAACCAGGTTTTGTTAATTACAACTAGCGGGCAGACCAAATTCGGACTTCTTATCCAAAAATATGTGATAAATCAGCCTGCTTTAAATTTTTAAGTTTGATTAGACCTTAATCAGTACATGCAAGACATGCTAAACTCTATGCTTTTCTTTGATTTAACGATGTCTATTTGAGCCTTTCTATCTGTTTGTGTGCTTTCCCAATACTTTCTACATATATGTTTTGATTGCCGCCTCAGAATTTTATCCTTTTAAAACTATGGAACCTCATACCCCTTCCCTTTTAGGATTAGTAGTCCCAAGTATCTCCGGAACTGATAGGATTGGGGCGGGTAATAGCATGCAATAAGTAAACGAGACTATTCCGCGCTTTATTACCTTAACGGGGTGGGAAAGGGTAGATATGTATATGATGACCACGCTATAACATCTCGTGTATCCTCTCTTTGAGGAGTGATTACCGGATGTTGTGTGGGGTGATCCATATTATTTGTAAACCTCGGACCCCCCCTCCCTTTACTTGGTCATTTTATTACTTTCAGAATTTCCCAAACTATTTTCTCAAAAAATTCAGCTTTCTTTTATTTCTTTAAACTTTAATCTATTTGCAACCATTATGTGAAAATACCCTCATATTTGAAACTTTTTACTTGCTTAGTTGTTATTTGCACTTAAGGTCACAATTATAGTATGGCCGGGAACCACAGTAGTGGATCCTGAGGGGTGTCTAACACCTTCCCTTCGAGATAATTTCAAGCCCTTACCCAATCTCTGGTTTTCTAAATCAAACTCTTCTTAGTGTCCTAATGCACTTTAATCATTAGGTGGCGAATCTTCTCTTTTAATAACCGTTAAAAGAGTTGTTAATGTCATAAACCCAATTTCGCGAGAAAAAGGGGGCGCGACAGCATGGCGACTCTGCTGGGGATACTGTAGGCTTTTACCATTTCATGCTATTTGTGACCTTACTCTTTACGTGTCTTCTTTTAATGCCTTTAAGCATTTAATTCTTTCTTCTACTACGAAACTGACTTGGATCTTTGTTTCTTTCTTTTCTTTCAATGCTTTCCTTTAATACTGTTGTAAATTCTGAGGAATTATTGTAATTATTACTTTATGAACGTGCAAATACGTGAAAACTTGTTTAATTATTGCATAAGCATGTTTCCAACATCATATTCCACTCGTGCCAAACAAATACTGTAGCAACACTTATAATGAGTGGTTGCGCTGTTCCGATATTATCACCCTTTAAATCCGGCAAAGGCGTATTTGCGGTAAAATCAGTCGATCAACGGTGTAGTCGACGGTTCCGTGCCTTTTTCTCTTGAGTTGTCCGCTCAAGGGTACCAGTCTAAAACCCTGTAGAAACCTTACTCTGTTTAAACTGGGCATGTGTCATGGTCAAACCTAGCCGAGTCAGATATATTATCCGCATAATGACTTTTTAAGATAGCCTTGTCCAAAGTCCACTGGGTTTCCCAAAAACCCAAACGGACGCTATCATGTTTTGTGCATTTATTTGGAGAACTAAATGCTTTTATGCCAATTATTGGTACTTAATAGTCGAGTCTGGTGGGGGTAAGGGCCTGACCCTATTGTCTTTCAGAAACATGAGGCACGAAGTCCCCAGATTCGGCATGGTCACAAACATCCACCCAAGGTTGTTAAGCTGGTGGGAGGATCTTCATTCCAGTGATCAGACTCTTGTCCGAAAATACCTAGGAAATCTACCTTCCCTCCTGGAGGTCCAACCCATCAACAAAATCATAGAAGCTGCTACTCTGTTCTGGGATTGTGATAGGTCTGTGTTTTGCTTCAGAGAGATTGAGATGACACCCCTGCAAGAGGAAACAGGAGGATTGGCTGGTATACCATGGGAGACTCCGGATTTGTTAATGCCAGAGAATCGCAAGGGTAGAGGTTTTCTCAAGATGATGGGTCTAAAGAAGAATCCAGACTTGACATGTTTGAAGGAGTCCTACATTCCCTTTGATTATTTGTTCGAGAGGTACGGTCACAGCAAGTCCTACCGTACATATCCGGATGAGTTCGCCCTTACATCATTGGGGAATATTCATCGAAGGGTCTTTGTCTTCATGTTCTGCTTCTTGGGAATGATAGTGTTTCCAATGAAAAAATCAAGGAACCACACCAGGCTAGCCATGGTCACCAAAACTTTGATGGAGGGAATTGGTGGACAACCATTTAGCATAGTGTCCATGATCATCGCAGAGATATACCGAGCCTTGGAAAAATGTCAACAAGGAGCCCCACACTTCGAGGGCTGCAACTTGCTACTCCAGCTTTGGCTCATGGAGCGTCTTCAAAGGGGTGCATATCGGCAAGAGATTCAGTGTAGAGACTGGGACTATCATATAGCCTTGCATCAACCAAGGCGAATGAACTACACGCCCAACATGTTTGCTCAGCCAGAAGATGCCAAGGGGTGGGCGGAGCTGTTTGAAAATCTAACTGAGCACCAAATACAATGGATGTTTGAGTGGTTCCCTACTGAAGAGTTCATCGCTCGATCCAAGGACGCACCATTTCTGATATTGATCGGTTTGAGAGGAACCTACCCTTATGTCCCTCTCCGAGTTATGAGACAGGCTGGTAGGAAGCAGGTTATACCAAGGATCGACAAGATGAGTCACTTCCGGGCTGACTTCCAAGCTGATGACAGTCCTTGTAAATGCCAAGCTCAGCATATGTGGCATTGCAAGATCATCATGGGAAGAGATACTATCGAACCAGACAGATACCATACTGGCTGCACCCCATACTATTCAGGCTGGCTGGAGGATAATCACAATGGTCTGGGCCAACCCAGGTTTGTTTGAGGTCACAGAATCATCGATGAAAGGGCTGAAGCACAGGTCAAATACAACCAACTGCGCAAGAGGATTCGGGAATGTGAAAGTGAGCACCGTGAGATTCAAGAAGCCCACCAAAAACTGATTGAAAAGTGGAAAGACATGGCTGTCAGTGCCAACAAGCGATTAGGATACCTAGAATGAGGTTTAGTGGAGCTGGAAAGGAAGTTTCTCTAGAGGATTGAGGACTGCCAGAATGTTGAAGGAAACAAGGGTGGACACCTGGACAGAGCCTACCTACTGCTGGGACTTCACGAGCTGGTGAAGCTGTTCGATGAAGCCAAAGATGCCGAGTCTGGGGAAGGTCCTTCTGGGACCAAGTAGATAGGAATTTACCTTTCCGTTTTATGAATGTAATAAGGCCGATGGCCACTAGTGATATTTTATTTCCTGTTATTTAGTATCGATTTGGGACTCGTCTACTTTTTATTAATAAAATGAGGCATTTAGCATTCTAAGTTCTCCAAATTAATTTGTCGCTAGGCCTACCTCGGGCACAACGAGGTTCCCAAATTAGGATGCGATTTACATTCTTGCACTATGTGTTTAAATATCGCAACACTTTCTTATAATCCGCACTGACTTGTTACCTTTTTTGCTTTTACTTTTGTTTTATTTATTCTCCTCCCCAAAGGTTAGTTCGTGCACTATGGCATCATCATCCTACTCCACAAGATCCAAGGGCCCTCCACCCACTCCTCCTCCTAGTCCCGTCAGAAGTAGAAACAAGGGAAAGATGGAAGATTTGAGCAACATCAGAAAGGAAAGCTCGGTTGAATGGGTAGAAATCACTTAGGGTACTTAGGTCTCCAAAGAAAGTGCATCCCAATTCAAGCAAAAACTGTTGAAATTTCAGGAGGAACTTGATCAGGTCCGGAACTTGGCGAGCTTATCATTTTCTCTCACCACTCCAGATGTCAATTTTCCTAACGCTTAGAACCCCACCCCTCCACAAAGCATCCCGAAACCACAAAACCCTCCCGCTCCTCACCATCACTGCAACACCTGCCCTACTTCCAACAATACTCCACTGCTCATCCCAGAAACTTTGAACTCCACAAATGACAATTTCCAATAACACCCCCATCTATGTGGAGATTATACCACACTCCACTCAACCCATTTCAAGTACACCCGAGTCTGATGACAAAGACTCACTCATCAGGAACCTGGCTGCAGAACTCAAGAAGTTGACTAGTCGAATTCAGGGTGTAGAAGGAAGTAAGGGGATTGAAGGGTTGAACTACGAAGACCTTTGCATACAACCAGATGTCGAACTGCCTGAGGGGTACAAACCTCCTAAGTTCGAGATGTTTGATGGTATAGGGGATCCGAGAGTTCACTTGAGAACATACTGCGACAAGTTGGTCGGAGTAGGGAAGGACGAAAGGATTCAAATGAAACTTTTCATGAGAAGTCTAAAAGGAGATGCTCTGTCTTGGTACATTAGCCAAGACCCGAAGAAATGGTTGAATTGGGTGAGTATGGCATTTGACTTCACGGACAGATTCAGGTTCAACACCAAAAATGCACCGGATGTGTTCTACATTCAGAACTTAAAGAAGAAGCCCATGGAAACATTCCACGAGTATGCCACTCGCTGGAGGTCAGAAGCTGCTAAAGTCATGCCTGCTCTAGAGGAAGAACAAATGAACAAAGTTTTCGTCTAGGCTCAGGACCCGCAATACTATGAAAGACTGATGCATATCAAGAATCATAAATTTTCCGATATCATCAAGCTGGGATAAAGGATCGAGGAAGGTATCGAAAGTGGTATGGTTACGAACTTTGAAGCCTTGCAAGTTACCAATAAGGCTCTACAGTCTGGTGGTACGTCCAAGAAAAGGGACATAGGTGTCGTAATGGTTGCACAGAGAACCCAATCCCTTATCAAATACCAAACCTACCCAATGCCTCCACTCACATATCAACCTACTCCAAATTATCAAGCACCCTCACCTTCTTACCAGACCCTACCACCCACTTATCAATCACCTCCACCTCCTACATAACCTACCTCACCCAGATATTCCCAACCCGCGCATGTCTACCAAGCCTACAATGCTCATCCATCCCACTATCAATAACCTCCCGCACGTTAAAACTATCCTAGACCTCGACCAAATTTCGACCGCAGACCCTCCCAAATAGTATACCGCCATTGCTGAACCGATTGACCAGCTGTATGAAAGGCTCAAAGCTGCCGGCTACGTCACCCCTATCCCTGCTATAACCCCTAAAAACCCTTCTCAGTAGGTTAGTCCGAATAAATCCTGTGCATACCATTCCGGAATGAAAGAGCATACCATTGATGAATGCCGCTCTCTGAAAGATAAGATCCAGACTTTGATTGATAACAAGATCATTGTGGCAAAGGAGCCTACTCTGAATGTCTGCAACAAACCTCTGCCAGACCATAAGGGTGGAGGTGTTCACATGATTGAAATAGAGGATGATTAAGATCCCAAAGGATCGATCGGTTTAATCACAGAAGGTGACGAACCAAAAAAGCCTATAGTCACCCTTAATCTGATTGTAGTCCAAACTCAGCCTTCAAGGGATGCCAAGGTAAACATGTCTGTACCACTTGAGTTTGAAGCACCACCCCCTGCAAAGACACCAATACCAATTGATGTCGAGTTTGGGTCTCCAGCAAACGCTCCTGCACCGTTTGAAGTTGCGGTTTTACCCTCCAAAATACATGCTCTGTTCGGAGTAAAGGTGCCCATTCCAGTAGCAATGTCGGCCGTAACATCGTTCCATACAAATGTCATACCTTGGGATTACACAGTCAAGGCGAGAAGGAAAGGGAAGGTCAAGTTCGGGGAAGCCATTGCGGCAGAGGGTATGACAAGAACTGGCAGGGTTTATACTCCAAAGCATTTAGCTGCGTCGAGTAAGCAGGCCTCTGGTCAACCGACCATCACTGAAACCGAGCCTGACGATCTATAGAGAAAGATACAAGCCAAGGAATACTCAGTCATTGATCAGCTGAACAAAACACTAGCACAAATTTCTATCCTAGCTTTGCTGCAAAGTTCCGATGTACATAAGAATGCCTTGTTGAAGGTGCTGAGCGAGGCATATGTACCAAGCAACATCACCGGTAGAGAAATGGAAAATATGGTAGGGAAGGTATTGGAAAGTCACAAGATCACTTTTCATGAAGATGAACTGCCACCAGAAGGGTTGAGTCACAACAAAGCGTTGCACATCACTGTACAATGCGAAGATTATTTTATCACTAAGGTCCTGATTGATGGAGGGTCCAGCCTCAATATTTGTCCGCTGGTAACACTCAGAACATTGTGAAAGGGTCTGCATGAGATCAAGGACGGGGCCATCAATGTTAAAGCTTTTGACGGTTCCCAAAGATCCACCATTGGGGAAATCAGCCTGTGTTTGCAAATAGGGCCTACTTGGTTCGACGTTGATTTTCAGGTTATAGATGTGCCAACATCTTACAACTTGCTGTTAGGATGGCCGTGGATTCATGCCGCTGGGGCCGTAGTGTCAACAGTGTATCAGGCGGTGAAATTTGAGTGGAACCACCAAAAGGTGATCATTCACAGCGACGGTAGCAATCCCATATACAGTTGCCAAACCATCCCAGTGATAGATTGGCGGGGAAACCTATCACCACATCGAGCGCGTCAACGCCATTGACAAAGACAAATGGTGGGACAACAAAATTGAAAGCATATTGAACTGGAGTAGATATGAGCGTGGCAAAGGACTTGAAGATCCTCCAAGGAATCACCAAGCCGATCAAACAGAAGAAACATGGCACCACTTTTGGTCTGGGATATGAGTATACTTGGGAGGAATTCAACAATTGGTCACCACCATGGCGTAGTCCATACTACCCGTTAGAGCAGCCAATACCACATTTGGAGCAGACTTTCCCGTCGACAGATGTTATCTATGGGACGGAAGAAGAGGAAGCATTGCAGTAAGGAATTTGTTCTTAAAAGATGATATCATGGATTGTTGTGTCATTTTCGAGGAGGAGGGGGAGGAAGGCCATTCCATATAGGCCGTAAGCCGAGGAGCATGCCTCAACAATTGGACCATCAGAACTACCAGAGCCCGGAAAGCCTCGGGGTAGCAAGGCTGAACAAAGCATCATGCACTATCTTTTATTTTTACTAGTTGATTTTCCTTTCGCATTTTTGAATTTTTGCAATAAGATCTTCCAATGTTCAAAATAGTTATGAAATTTATCAAAGCATTTCGGTTTCGTTACAATCATACTCTTATTATTTTCTCTCATTACTTTACTTATACAGCATTGCTATTACCTATCTTGATGGACCAATGGCTGTGACATGCAACGAGACAATACAACAAATGGACATAGATTCAGAGGAAGATGATATATCGGAAGAGATTGTTAAAGAGGTTAAATTTTTTGAAAACAGACCTAAGTCCAACCTGGACGAGACTGAGATTGTTAACTTGGGAGATGCAGAAAATATCAAAGAAACTCGGATCAACGTTCATTTGTCACCGTCAGAAAAGGAAGAATACATAGAATTTTTGAAGGAATATGAGGACATATTCTCCTGGTCATATGATGACATGACTGGTTTGAGCAATCTATTGTGGCCCACAAGCTACCAACTGATCCGACATATCCGCCGGTAAAGCAAAAGCTCAAAAAGTTCAAGCCTGAAGTGAGCTTGAAAATCAAAGAAGAAGTCACTAAGCAGGTCAAAGCTATGATTCTCAGGGTAGTAGAATATCCGACATGGTTAGCCAACATTGTGCCAGTACCGAAGAAGGATGGGAAGGTTAGAGTCTATGTCGACTACCGGGATCTCAACTGGGCCAGTCCAAAGGACGACTTCCCCTTACCTAACATACACATCCTGATTGACAATTGCGCCAAGCGTGAGCTGCAGTCATTTGTAGATTGCTTCGCTGGGTACCATCAGATATGGATGGATGAAGAAGATGCTGAGAAAATGGCTTTCATTACGCCGTGGGGGATGTACTGCTACAAGATGATGCCATTCGGGTTAAAGAATGCAGGGGCCACCTACATGAGGGCCATGACTACTATCTTCCATGATATAATACACAATGAGATTAAGGTTCATGTAGATGATGTCATCATAAAGTCCAAGAAAGCCACTGACCACATGGAAGATTTGAGGAAGTTCTTCAACAGACTGAGAAGATACAACCTGAAACTGAATCCCGCAAAATGTGCATTTTGGGTTCCTGCCCGAAAACTACTTGGGTTCATTGTGAGTCACCGAGGGATAGAACTGGATCCATCTAAGGTCAAAGCTATTCAAGAACTGCCACCGCCAAAGAACAAGAAGGACATAATGAGCTTCCTGGGAAGATTTAACTACATCAACCGATTCATAGCACAATCTACGATCATCTGTGAGCCGATCTTTAAGATGTTAAAGAAGGACGCCGCTACCACATGGACTGATGATTGCCAAAAAGCTTTCGACAGAATCAAGGAGTACCTATAAACACCACCACTCTTAGTTCCGCCTTAGTCGGGTAGACCTCTATTACTATACCTTGTAGTATTAGATGGAGCGTTCGGTTGTGTTCTGGAACAGCTTGATGAAATAGGGAGGAAGGGGCAGGCCATCTATTACCTCAGTAAGAAGTTCACCCCGTACGAGGCTCGATATTCTCTGTTAGAGCGCACCTGTTGTGCTTTGACTTGGGTAGCTCAGAAGTTGAGGCACTACTTCTGTGCCTATACTACATATCTCATATCAAGAATGGATCCCTTGAAGTACATCTTTTAGAATCCCATGCCCACTGGAAAGCTAGCCAAGTGGCAAATCTTGTTGAGTGAATTTGACATTATCTACGTAACTCAGAAGGCAATCAAGGGACATGCACTAGCAGATCACTTAGCTAAAAATCTCGTAGATGGAGAATACGAACCCCTGAAAATGTATTTTCCTGACGAAGAGGTATCATTCATAGGAGAAGACATTGCAGAATCCTATGACGGTTGGAGAATGTTTTTCGATGGAGTGGCAAATTTCAAAGGAGTTGGCATAGGAGCAGTCCTAGTATCAGTAATCGGTCAGTATTATCCGGTATCTGCCAAGCTCAGGTTCCCGTGCACCAACAACATGTCCAAGTACGAAGCCTGCATATTAGGGCTCAAGATGGCCATTGACATGAACATCCAAGAGTTGCTAGTAATTGGGGATTCAGACTTGCTTATACATCAGGTCCGAGAAGAATGGGCGACCAAGAACTCCAAGATACTCCTTATCTACATCATGTACAGGAGTTGAGAAAAAGGTTCACAAAGACAGAATTCCAGCATGTTTCCAGGGTCTAGAATGAATTTGCCGATGCACTGGCCACCCTATCATCCATGATACAACATCCAGACAAGAATTTCATTAATCCCATTACGGTAAAGATCCAATATTAGCCAGCTTACTGTGCTCATGTCGAAGAAGAAGCAGACGGAAAGCCTTGGTTTCATGATATCATGGAATACTTGGCCAAAGGAGAATACCCAGAGCTCGCAAACGCTACTTAGAAGCGCACGCTTCAGAGGTTATCCAACAATTTCTTTCACAATGAAGGAATCCTGTACAGGAGGTCTTCTGATTTGGGATTATTAAGGTGTGTTGACGCAAAGGAAACATCCAGGCTATTAGAGGAAATTCATGCAGGGACCTGCGGTCCACATATGAATGGCTTTATTTTAACAAAGAAAATACTACGAGCTGGTTACTTTTGGATGACTATGGAAACAGACTACATCTAGTATGTCCGAAAGTGGCACCGCTGCCAGATACATGCAGACATGATAAAGGTGCCTCCAAATGAGCTTAATGCAACAAGATCACCGTGGCCGTTCGCCACCTGGGGAATGGATGTTATCGGACCAATTGAACCCGCCGCATCAAATGGGCACAGGTTTATCCTAGTAGCAATTGATTATTTCAACAAATGGGTTGAAGCAGCATCTTATAGGGCAGTGACTAAGAAAGTCGTGGTGGATTTCGTCCGCGATCGTATCATGTGTCGGTTCGGAATTCCAGAGTCAATCATTACTGATAATGGCTCCAACCTCAACAATGATTTGATGAAATCCATATGTGAAACCTTCAATATCAAACACAAGAATTCTATAGCTTACAGACCTCAGATGAACGGAGCCGTAGAGGCCGCCAACAAGAATATCAAGAAGATACTAAGGAAAATGATAGAGAAGCATAAGTAGTGGCACGAGAAGCTCTCATTTGCTTTATTGGGATACCGCACCACAGTCCGCACATCGACAGGAGCAACCCCCTATATGCTGGTTTACGGTATAGAGGCATATATTCCCGTTGAGGTAGAAATTCCCTCATTAAGAATCATACAGGAAGCAAAGCTAGACGATGCAAAATGGGTGAAGAATTGTTACGAGCAGCTAGCTCTTATAGATAGAAAGAGAATGAATGCAGTTTTCCATGGTCAACTTTATTAGAACAGGATGTCTAGAGCCTTCAATAAAAGAGTCAAGCCGAAATAGTTCACACTGGGGCAGCTGGTGTTAAAGAAAATCTTTCCATATCAAGATGAAGCCAAAGGGAAATTCTCTCCCAACTGGCAGAGTTTGTACATGGTTCACTAGGTTCTAATAGGAGGAGCCCTCATACTTGCATAAATGGACGGAGAAGTCTGGCCAAATCCGATCAATTCAGACGTAGTCAAGCGATACTATGTGTAACCTTTATGCTTTCTTTTATGATGTAATTTGAACTACGCCTGACCTGATTCCCATTTAAGAGGGGATACGTTGGCAGCCCTATGGGTTCGGTCACAATTCAATAAAATTTTCATTTCCCCCCGCTATTGGAAACTGGGGCAGAATTGTGAGGAGGACCCTCAAAATTCCAAAGTTGATTTCAGCCATTTATCATCAACAACCGTCAGAAGCCGTAGCCCAGTAAACTGGGGCAGAATTTTAAGGAGGACCCTAAAAATTCCGGAGCAAGAGAAGTTGCAGTGACTTGAACCACATCACAGTCGTTGGTTCATCTAAGGAAAACTATTCTTAATTACGCATTTATATTATGCTTTTACTAAATCATGCATGTCTATTATCAAAATTGCTTTGTTTAGCAACACTACCACAAGATACATACAGTATCACCAAAACGGAGCCGAGCAGGTCAAGTAGAGCCAACGAGGATACGAACTAACCTTCCCCCTTTTTACAAAACTCACGATTTTTCTTTGAATGCAGGAACCCAAGTTGCAAAATCATTGAATATATTTATACACTTTTACTTATCAGAAATACAACTCTCAGGACTGTCACACCTATTCACAATTACCATCCTCACACAACATCCCCAGCTACCACAATATCAGTTAAGGAACTTTTATTACTATTCGCCTTTTATTTCCTGCGTTGCATAAGGCTACCATTATGCCTTCCGAGACTAAGCTCTGTCTCCATCTGCATTCTCTGCATTGCATAAGGCTACCATTCTGCCTTCCAAGACTAAGCTCTGTCTCCATCTGCATTCTCTACGTTGCATAAGGTTACTATTCTGCCTTCCGAGACTAAGCTCTGTCTCCATCTGCATTCTCTGCGTTGCATAAGGCTACCATTCTGCCTTCCGAGACTAAGCTCTGTCTCCATCTGCATTTCTCTGCATTGCATAAGGCTACCATTCTGCCTTCTGAGACTAAGCTCTGTCTCCATCCGCATTCTCTGCATTGCATAAGGCTACCATTCTGCCTTCCGAGACTAAGCTCTATCTCCACCTGCATCGGCTGAAAAATCGCCACCTTTATTTAAATCCTGCATCGCTGAAAGATCGCCACCTTTATTTAAATCCTGCACCGACTGAAATATCGCCACTTTTATTTACATCTTGCATTGGATGAAATACCGCCACCTTTTATTTACATCTTGCATTGGCTGAAATATCACCACCTTTTATTTACATCTTGTATAGGCTGAAAGATCGCCACTTCATTTATACCTTGCATTGGCTGAAAGATCGTCACTTCATTTACATCATCTCATGGGCTGAAAGATTGCCAAATTATCCGAGGGCATCATCGTTCAGAGGCACCATTTGCATAGCCCGAGAACACCATGCCATGGCCCGAGGATCCCTTTTAATCTTTTGCATATCATTATTCAAAGGCATCATGGTTCGGAGGCATCATCCTCATAGCCCGAGAGCATCATTTCATGGCCCGTGAATCCTTTATTATACGCTTCATAGCCCAGGACATCATGGTCCAAGGACGTCATCCTAACAGTCTAAAGACAACATTCATGGTCCAACGGGAACTTGCATCATGTTTAAATTTACGCACAATATACACTTGTATTGCTTATTTGCAAGTAAACTGGCAAACCACAGCCGTCTCAGTAGGAGTGATCCCGCTCCAGTCCCTGCAGCCCTATTAGACTTTAACCATCCATCCCAACCTGAGTATCGCGTCCGTCCTTGGGAAAACCTCCATCGACATATTTCGCCGACGGATCCTGAACTACATATGACCTGATTCTTATAAAACCAGAGATATGTAGGTAGCTCAGGAACCAGAGCACGGTCAAATTCTTCAAACCATTTTGTTCGGTCAAATTGGCCATCATATCTTTACCCGACAACTCTTTCATCCTTCTCGGGTAAAGTGGGGCAGTTGTTGATACCCAATTTTTCCCTATATATTTTTATATGCAAAATACTTTCAAAATAACATATATATGCATATGTAAGAATGTCCAATAGTTTAGTATTTTTCCTAATTTTTTTTAAAAAAAAAATCAATTTATTGCCCTATTTTAACAATACAAAAAACCAATAATTGTTCCTGAAATTATCATTTTTGGTGAATAACTTATTTTATTCTCACTTTTATACCAAAATATAGCTAAGGTAATTTTTTACGCATTTGTACAAATTTATTTAGTATTTTTAAAGCTAAATTGCATATAATTGCAATTTTTGCCTACTTTAAGATTTAATAGCATTTTATAATTATGAAATTGATTTTACTATTTTTAATTTAATATTTATATATTATTAATTAACTCAGTATCTTTAATTTATTTTCAGAAATCATTTTACTATTTTTTATAAAATAAAAAGTAAAAGTGGCTATTTAAAACTTAGCCCTAACTATTTCAATTTTAGCCTAAAATCAGCCCCAATTAAACTCCAATTCCAATTCAAATGGACCAGCCCAAGTCCTAAAACTACCCGCCCCTAACCCGTTTATTTTACCCGCCCGACTTCCCCTTTTGATCCAGGTCGTTGATCATTTTTGATCAACGACCAAAATTCTCTCTTTCCTTTTTAATTAAACAACCCCCACCAACCCTATCCCATTTCTCACCAACCGCCGCCTCTGAAACCCCTCCCCTCTCCCAAATTCTCTCGAACATTCCCTAACCCTAGCCACCTCTCACCGTCTTCAACCTGGATACCCACCGGAACCCATGGCTTCTCAGGCCATGGGAGCCCTATACTCACCTCTCCTTGCTCTTATACGCTTGATACTTGAAGATTTGAGGCCTGACCTTGAAGGTTTTTTGCCCAAACCTCTGCTGATTCAAGGTTTCACGGCCATCTCCGGCCTTGCTCCGGCATACCATGGTGTTTTGAGCCTTGTTCTGACTTCTTCAAATCAGATCGGACCTTTTCCAAGCCTTTCTCATTCCTAGGGCTCTTCTGAAACCCTAACTCTTCGAGGTTTTCTCCGATCTTTTAGATCTGTTATGTATCTGTGCTCTATTTGAGTATTCAAACGATTTCCCCAACTTTCTTTCAAAAATTACTTCCAAAATCGCTTCTTTTTCGATTTATGGTTTTCTGAAATGCTTAAAATGTTTCTCTCACTTTTCTTTTCCTTTTCTTTGTGTGTATTTGTCTCTACTGTGCTCATATGTTTCCTTTTTACCACACATATTCTTCTGTGCTTTCTGTCTTTCATTTTCCTACTGTGTTTCTATACCATGCGCTCACATGTTTATCTCACTATGTTTTCCTATATGTTCTTTTGCTATACTTTTCAGGTGTTCTTGTGTTCTTCTACTGTATTTTCTCTACTAAGTTCTTAAGTCTCTTTGTTTGCCTTCTACTGAACGTTGTTTTAAGTTTCTTCTAAAAGACCCGTTTAAGCATGTTTTCCATTACTATTTCTTCTACTCTCATTATGCTTCGACTTTCTTCACTTTGTTTGCTTTGAACTTTCTACTGAAGTTGCTTGTTTTCTCATGAGTTTTTGAAAGAAATCTCTGAGCCTGTTTTAAGTACTTGCTTCCTCATCTCTGTACTTGACTCGAGGTGGAAACCCTAGAATTTGGGGGTTCTGCCGAGGTTTGGTCATGTGAATGAACTAGGGTTCTATTCGAGAACCCTTGACTCTTTCAGAGTAATCTCTGAGTCTATGAACTAGGTTTGAACTTCTTTGTTTGCACACGATTCTGAGTTTTTTTTTTAAATTCTTCTACACTAGACTCTTCTTCTTATTGGCATGGCAATTTTCTTTCATAATTAACGTGTGTGTACGCTTTTTATATGTGATAAGTCTTTCTTCAAAAAGGTTTTCCAATTTGTGATTGGTTTAGAATCCCTTTTTAATATGACTAATTAATTGTTGCTGATTTTCCTTAAGTAAAACCTTTCTTCACCTTTTCTGACTGGGTTCATTCCAACAAATCTTTGGACTTCTGATTTCTTGGCTGTTAATTGATTCCCTTGCCTTATTTGTACAAACCGTGTACTGTCAAGACCTTGTCCTTAAATAGACCTTTATGTATTTACCCTTATTATACTACTTTACACAAAGTGTTTGATTAATTTCTTTCCTTAATGGGTTTATACATGTTTGTAATCTGAATCCCTTAATTAAAGGGAAAACTTGTGTAATTGATTGACAATCGATTTTCAAACTATTCTCTTACCTTATTTCTTCTTGCCTTCTATACTATAAAAGGGCACGACCCCTTTCTCACCAAACACTTTCAACTAAACACTTTTACACTTTAGACTTCCCACCCACAATCTCAATTCTCTTCTAAACTCATCGTATTCTGACTGCCTGTTTGCACTTTGGCTTTACAAGACTATTGCTTTCTTCTTACTTGTTTCTTTAAGACTGGTATGTTCTAGTTTTAGCTTCAGCATCATCCCAATATGTTTACTTACAGCCTCTACATCCATGTCTACTTTACTGTCTATGTGGAGTTAGATGTTTAACTGGCATGTTAATTTCTTTTTACCTGTTTCTGCTGTGAATCCCTGCACCCCTGTTTCCTTTTATGTGCTTTGAGTTGTAGTTCAGGACATGGAAATATGCAAGTTATTCTTCATGTTTGGACTTGATCCCTTAGGGGATCCTGACTCCCAAAACAATGTGTTCTAACAGGCTTGTAGGGTGTGCCAGCACTTCTCATTGCTAGGTATGCTCACTAGCTTGTCCTTGCTTCTTTACCACTTCCCCTTTCCCCTTTTTTCAAACTCTGCACTTACACTCACTCTTAGCTTCTAAGTTCTGCCCCCTTCGTGTGAGCCTTGCCTTGGGACCTTGAGTTCCCTCTGAACTTGGACACCTGAGGACTGGCCCTTCCACACTACACTATGACTTAATCCTACATATTTGGGTGTGAGTACTGCCCGGAGTCCATTTGAGGCTCTTAGGGAACTTTGACACATCCAAATGAGAGAAAGGCTTTGGATCCTGATCTTTGGAGTTGGTTCATCACATATTTCAGACATGTAGTCCAAATTAGGCTCCCCTTGGTTGTACTGTTAATTTCTGATGTAATTTTGCTTTTCTAATTCATTCTGGGCTGTAATAATTTGTAATAACAATTGGGGGTGGCTATTGAAAAGGGATGGGAATGACTGTATGCAAAAATGGGTAGATATCATGGTTGTAGGCTTATTAATTTTTGCAGATGCCATGCCTATTTCTGCATTCTCATCTTTAGATAATATGCCTATAGGTTTATTAATTTTTGCATCCACGTAGATATCCTACTTATAGGTTTACTTGTAGAATTCTGAACTTGCATATAGACACCATGGCTATAAGAATTCATGCATTATATAAACACCATGTCTATACGTTTATGCATTCATATAGATACCATGTCTTTAAGGTTTTCTGCACTTCTGCATTATATAGATACCATGTCTATAAGAAAGTTCTACACTATCTCATATAGATACCATGCTATAAATCAAAATCCTGCATATGCATTTGTCACTAGACAAACCTATCTATAAGATTTAAATAACTAACAACATTTAGATACCATGCCCATAGGATTTCTGCACTCTTGCTACGTCTGTAAAAATATTTAAAATCAAAAACTCCTAGAAAGAATGCCTATAGGAGCTATTAACCAAATCTGAATTGTTTCACTTTCTTATAAGTCTAAAACCAGTAACAATAATGCCTAACGTCTGCAGGACTTGAACTCGCCTTTCCTGATTAACAGACAATTTCTTTTCCTAAAATCCACATACTTCTTTTTGAAACCAGTAGATATCATGCCTATAGGTTTCGTCTAACACATAGGCAAGCCATAAGGTAAACTTGTAACTGAACCAGGTTTTGTTAATTACAACCAGCGGGCAGGCCAAATTCGGACTTCTTATCTGAAAATATGTGATAAATCAGCCTGCTTTAACTTCTTAAGTTTGATTAGACCTTAATCAGTACATGTAAGACATGTTAAACTCTATGCTTTTCTTTGATTTAAGGAGGTCTATTTGAGCCTTTCTATCTGTTTATGTGCTTTCCCAATACTAGCTACATATATGTTTTGATTGCCGCCTTAGAATTTTGTCCTTTTAAAACTATGGAACCTCATACCCCTTACCTTTTAGGATTAGTAGTCCCAAGTACCTCCGGTACTGATAGGATTGGGGCGGGTAATAGCATGCAATAAGTAAACGAGACTATTCCGTGCTTTATTACCTTAACGGGGTGGGAAAGGGTAGATATGGATATGATGACCACGCGATAACATCCCGTGTAGCCCCTCTTTGAGGAGTGATTAACGGATGTTGTGTGGGGTAATCCATTTTATTTGTAAACCTAGTACCCCCTCCCTTTACTTGTTCATTTTATTACTTTCAGAATTTCCCAAACTATTTTCTCAAAAAATTCAGCTTTCTTTTATTTCTTTAAACTTTAATCTATTTGCAACCATTATGTGAAAACCCCTTCATATTTGAAACTTTTTACTTGCCTACTTGTTATTTGCACTTAAGGTCACAATTATAGTATGAGGGGTGCCTAACACCTTCCCTTCAGGATAATTTCAAGCTCTTACCCAATCTCTGATTTTCTAAATCAAACTCTTCTTAGTGTCCTAATGCACTTTAATCATTAGGTGGCGACTCTTCTCTTTTAATAACCGTTAAAAGAGTTGTCAATGTCATAAACCCGATTTCGCGAGAAAAAGGGAGCGCAACAGATACAGAGTTTGAAATAGTTGCACTTACTGAAGAGTGCAGTGCTAGAGTTCAAAGTAAACTTCCTCCTAAGTTGAAGGATCCTGGGAGTTTCACAATTCCTCTATCACTTGGAAAATAAGAAATTGGTAGAGCCTTGTATGATTTAGGGGCTAGTATAAATTTGATGTCATCATCTTTGTTCAAGCAACTTGGATTGGGGGTGCTTAGACCTACTACAATCACTTTACAGTTAGCAGATAGGTCAGTAGTTATGCCAGAAGGAATTGTTGAGGATGTGTTATTTCGAGTGTGAAAGTTTATTCTTCCTGTTGATTTTATTGTTCTTGATTACGAGGCAGATAGGGAAGTACCCATTATTTTGGGGCAACCATTCTTAGCTACTGGTGGAGCGATTATTGATGTGTGGCAATGGAAGTTGAAGATGAGGAAATCACTTTTAATGTGTACAAGGCACTTAAGCTCCCTAAGCATTATGAGGACTTATGCATGATTATTGTGGTAGAATTGAAGGGGATAGAGCAGAGTCCTTATGTGAATTGTAGTGATCTAGATAGGACAACTGAGTTAGAGGAGGTGGTGTTGCAAGCTGAGTTTGTAAAGATGATTGAGAAAAGAGCCAGATATGAAAGAGGAGACTTTCCGAGGGTGCGCAAAAAGGCTAGACTTAATGGGAGAAAGAAGAAGAAGAAGAGAAAGCACCCATATGAGCAGAGTAGCAGAGTTGTGCTACAACTATAAATAAGGCGCTTTTTCGGAGGCAACACAGCCTGTATTTTATTCTTTTTTATTTTTTTATTTTTTATAGTGCCAAGTTTTGTGATATTTTTATTTTGCAGAGTAGGGGAAGTCTGAGTACAAGAAGTTGAAGCTGAGGATCATATTTGAGCTTAAGTGTGGGGTCGTCCCGACCCTTAATATTAAGCATCATGTGCGAGCTAGGCCCAAGAAGGTCTCAGGGTGTATTTCTTACCCTTGTTTTAATATTTTTCTCTGTGATCATGCATCGAAGACTATGCATAATATAAGTGTGGGATTGGGAAGCTACTTTCTGAAGTATAATTATATAAAACTTTTTTTATGATTAATTTTTCTTTTACAACTCGTAGTAGATATAGTCTAGGTTTTCAAAAAAAAAAGAAAAAAAAATCAGAAAAATCTCGAATTTTTCTCGACGATGGATCTGTTGGACAATTTTCTTGAGGGATAAATCTGATTAAAAACTCAAAAAAAAAATTTAGGATAGTTAGGTAGTATCCCTTGGTTTTGTTTGGGTGGCGGTTCTTTTCCAAGGGTGTAGCTCGAACTGGGTAATTGTTTTTTTAGGAGTAGGTTAGGAAGAAACTCAGTTGCTTTGAGACACCTAGTGACATGTTGGTGCTGGCATATTAGGCTATGACATGCGATATATCTTCCCGTGAATTTGGTTTGAATTAGATGCCTGAGTAAAATAAATAGCCTATTCTGTGATGCCTTTTTTCAGTTGTTCGATTTGTATGCTACATAGTGCATTATTGCTTAAATTTCTTAATATATGTGCTTGCTTGACTTAAGAGTTGAACAGAACCCTCCTGATTGAGTCATGTGCACTATGTTCCTGCTATCACATGTAGTCTAGAACTTGCCCCATTTGTTAATCGAAACGAAATCATTAAGTTGTGTTAGTCTAGGAGATGACATAGGCGTTTCTTGCTTGATCATAGAGGTGCTTGTCGCTTGAAGATAAAATTTTCCGTTGCTAGAACCTTTGAGCCTATAGACCTTTTATTTGGCACCCATATTAAAAGTTGTATCCCTTTTTTGTTATTATTTGAGATTGTTGAACCTTAACCTCCTAAGACACTTAGTCGTTAAAAGAAGTAAGGTGAGAGATTGGGGAATAGCTTTCGAGTAGAACCATGGAAGGGTCTTTAAGGTGCACTAAAGTTGAAAAAGGTCACTAGCCGATGAACCTTAATGTATGGAGTGTGTGTAGAAAAAAAGGGAGAAAAAGAGAAAAACAAATTGCAAGAAAAATATATGATAGTCAAATAATGTAGAAAAACACACACCTCCTAGTCTTACTAATTTGTGCTAGTGGGAGTATAGAAGTGCTTAATGTAAAAAAGGGCTATGTGTATATGGTTTGTGACGAGAGAATTGGTTGAGAAGAATATGTGCTCGATTTGTGAGTGTACTGTATTAAATTGCTTAGGAGGGTTAGTCACTATTCCTAAATGTATTCTACCCATCCTTAGCCTACATTACAACCTTAAAGTCCTAATTGATCCTAGATTTGCCCAGCTTAGATTAGTAAAGATGTACACCACGGGAAGCTTATGGTATGACCACGAGATGCACATGAATTCTTTGTGAGAGTGAGCAAAATTTGTTCTGTTGTGTGATGTCCTTAATTTATATTCAAAAGCATACTTGAATGTGTAGACTATTCTATATTCACTCTTTTATTTGTTAGTGAGGGCACATGATTTCATGAAGTATTGGTAATGTTATAATAGTCTCTTGTTGGATGAGTGCGCAGGTTGAGAGTGCTTAGTGGTAACGGGTCAGCTTTTGAGGAAGTGTGGTTACAGATAGGTTATTTGTATTGAAATAATAGACTTGGACATGTTTAAAACGAGAAGAATGTGAATTTTGTATGTTCGTGATTGATTGTCGGTATTGATCATAGTCAAGGGTAGAGTGTATGGTTAAAAATTAAAGTGTTCCTTCTCTAGTTGAGATTTGTACATAGTTGGGGTGCAGTTGATAGTCCCATTGCTCGAGAACGAGCAAGAATCTAAGTGCAGGGTGTTGATATTTAGCTTAAAGTATATATTTCTATGTATAGCGCCTCATGTTTTACTCGTATTTCGTGGATTTCAGATGCAAAATGTATTGATTTATGTTAACTCGTGGTGTTTTTATGCGTAGGAATCATTCGGAGGCAATAGAGGGTAAAAGGTGCGAGATTAGAGTCGAAACAGAGGAAAACGGGAAAATGTTGAATTCCATCGCCATAGGTAGCGCCCCATGTCACATGTGGCACCGTTTACAAAATGTTCTGCAAACCAGCACCAGGGCCCCACGCTGCCCTGGGCGCTGGTGACAGGAATTTCTCCAACTTTGCCCGGGATAAGGTTATTTCAGCCCAAAACCTACCCAACGCATATAAAAGCAAGACTAAGCCTATTTTGAGAGATGAGACGCCATTTTGAAGGAAAAATACACACGAGAAACATTAGGAAGCGAGGATATATCAGTTTTCTTCATCCTTTCTTAGTATTTTCAATTATCCTAAACTTATGAAATCGCTTGGTAGTATCATGAGTGGCTAAAACCCATAGTTCTGGGTTGTGATTTAGCCATGAATATTGTTGTTTGTTTATTTAGCCTAAGTATATTCACCAATATATGGTTGTTTCTTCAATTCTGTGATTATTTGCTTAATTGTCTGGCCAACAGTTGGGTTCTATTTACTATCTATGCTATGCATGAGAAAACCATGTTTAGATTAGAGAAGAATTGAAGATAGCACGATTTTAACTCTAGGGGAAGGGGCGGATTTGTGGTTAGGATATAAATATACCTAGTCACCGTTCTTAATTAAATATCGTAATCTTAATGTGTTCTTAATATATTGATTTCACAGGAATATAGGTGTTAATCTATTTTGAATAGGCGAGTAGTACTTCGGGAGAAGGCTACTAGAGCAATTATTCGATTAATTAGCAACTAAGAGTGAATTGTATAAAAGAGAGAGTTAATTAGAACACAATAGGATTGGTGATTCGATCACAACCCTGGAATATTTGTCTCTACTGATCACACAACAACCATTTTTGCTGCTTGATAATTTAGTTACTAGTTAGAATTATTGTTTAGTATAATTGTCACACCTCATTTTTCTACACGAAAGGGTATAGGGGAGTTTTTCCAATTAAAGTGACAATAATCGAAATAGGATGATTTATTCAAATCCAGAGTCGCCACTAAGGATAATTTATAGTGTCCCAAATCACCGGTTTAAAATCCCGAATCGAGGAAGTTTGACTCTGTTTCACAGTCCGCGAAATACAAAAATCCAGGTAAGGAATTCTGTTAATCCGAGAGAAGGTGTTAGGCATTCCCAGGTTCCGTGGTTTTAGCACGGTCGCTTAACTATTATTAATTGGCCTAATTATCTGATTAATTACATATTTAGAACCTATTGTGCATTTTTAACCTTTTAAAATCGCTTCTAATTATTTATGAAATTATCTCTGAAATAAGTTACGATTGTCGTACACTTGTTTGTTTTGTACACATTGTGAATCGTGTTACGGGAACCGTACCCACGATCTACAACATGTTTAATTTATTAATGGTTCGAAGTTGTGGTCAGGTCACATGAAATGCACACCCGAATTGGGGATTGCGTATCGTGACAATGCCACGGGAACCGTACCCATGACTACGATAATTTATTGTTGATCGCACCTAAAGCAAGCTACGAATGTTCATAATTATTTTCTTAAGTTTCGGATTATTGTGATGCTTAAGAGTTTGCATTCTTCTGACTTAGCACCACTCATGGCCTATTCTTATTCTTTGCTAAGAAAGAAACAACTCCAATTTTCTATCTACCCAATTAAAAGAATTTATTCAAGAACCGAGACTAAATACATCACGATCGAAATAAAAACTAATTAAAATAATTTAAATAAAAACTAAGACATGCTACTCAAACAACGTAGAATCACAAATCAGCCAACACGCGCACCAAGCTATCATAACAAAATGAAATGAGAATAAAAATTGAGAAATGAACCTTTTATTGATGAACAAAGCTGAAAATTGCAAATCACGGGCTAAACAAAACAACAATCGTTGTACTGAAAAGCCGAAATTACGAACCGGAACCTCAATTCGGAACCGAAAAACTCAAGTGCAAGCTTTTTGCCGGAACTCGAAACCTCGAAATTAAGAAAGGAAAAGAAGAAACCCCGAAATTTGTTCTATTCCTTTATATGTTTTCTATCCTCTCAATTCCCCACTGCTTTGGATTTTCGTGTGATTTCAATCTAACAACAAATGGAGAAGAAATGGTTTTCCCGATTTTTGAACAATTCTCATGCCCCTTCTTTTCCGTTTCTCCTTTTGTCGTTTCCTTTTTGTGTACATTTTTTGTTTTTTTTTTAATTCTCAAAATCCCAACTCAAGATCTACATACACAAGCACACATTACATGTCCCAGAAAAATGATTGGAAATGTCGTTTTTTTTTTTGGAAAAATCCATATGGGGCATATGTATTATATTGTATATGAATGTTGAGCTGGGGTTAATGCAAATGGTAGTGGTGACCGTTCATTTCTCTTATTGGGGTGGTCTGCCGTTCTTTCTTAGAGTTGTAGGAATTTTGTCTTAGTTAGGTCTAGGTTGTGAAGATGTAGAAGAAGAGCCCTTTTAAGTGTTAAGGTTTTATGGATATTGGGCTTGGATCATGGGCTAAAGGTCCGAAAATTGGGCCTAAAAATGGGTTGTTTGAGCCCAAATTTTATTTTTTCCTTGAACAAGACTAAAAATACTACCCATTTACTGATTAATCCTACTTAAGTAAAATAACTATTAAAATAAAACTATCCTTTAAAACAAACCTATTTTTGGTATTTTTCAAATATCATACTAAAAGAAAAAAATGGAATTAGATTGAAATCATTGCAAAATTAAAATAATATTCCCATCAAACTACTAATTTTCCTGAAAACAAAGTAGAACTATTTTTGTATTTTATGAAAAGTAATGTGTAAAACCTCGGGGAGGGTAAAAAATTACATGTATACAGTTGCCCCTCTTTGACTGAAAACACAACGACGAGATAGGTTTTTGACCCGACCCTTATTTAGAGAGACCAAAAACTAAAATAAAAGAGAATGTGGCCGAGCCCTGGTATCTGAGGTGCCTACATATCCTTGGCTATAAAGGAATCAAACCACGTGTAGTTCAGAAGTAAATGAAGTGATGGGGTGTGTGGAGAGGATGAGAGAGTCGAGTGAGATTCTATTCCGTCGAGGTTCCAGTCCGCGGTCCTATTATTACATCAAAAATCAAAATTAAAAAGACTAACTAAGCCTATTGTCACGACCCTAAACCCGGACCCAGTCGTGATGGCGCCTCTCATGAAGACAAGGCCAGCCGACTCTTTCCCATTTCAGTATTAAGCAATTAAACAATAAGAATTAAGTCATTAAACATAAATAAACCCCAAAATACCGTGAATAATACAATTTGCGGAATACAAAACCAACACAGCCCGACATCGGGGTGTCACTAGTCATGAGCATCTAAAACTCCGGAATAAGACAAGAAAGACTACAGAATTCAATAGAAAACTAAAACAAGGAGAAATAAGATAGGGAAGAAGTTCTAGGCTGCGAACGCTGACAACTACCTAGAGAATCTTCGGATCCGCCTGAGCTGGAAAGATCAACACTCGGTAGCGGGACCAGATGCGCTTAAATCTACACACAGGGTACAAGGAGTAAAGTGAGTACTCCAACTCAGTGAGTAATAATCATAAATAAACGACTGAGAGATATGAAAACACGTAAGGCACATTACAGGCTATAATGAAGCAGTAAAACAGGTACAAACAGTGATTCAATAAAGATGTGTAAAATCATATAAGTTCAGTTTAAACTTCAAGAAATGCCTATTCAACAATTAAACAGGTAAATGACAGACAAATAAGACAGATAAGAACATAAAGGATTGCCCCTCGGCCACAATGTCAACAATACCATCCCCTCGGGCTATATCTCACATCACAATGGGTACCCGCGCTCACTGGGAGTGTGTAGACTCCTGGAGGGGCCCCTTTTGGCCCAAGTGTAATATCATGCCATCTCGTGGCATCTTCACTAGGCCCTCGTCCTCATATCAATAAGCCACCTCGTGGCGTACATATCTCAGGCCCTCGGCCTCATAAACATAATCAAATGTTTCCTCACAACATAGGCCCTCGGCCTTACTCAGTCAAAATCCTCAAAAGCCACTCGGGCAATAGTAAAACATGATTCTCAGCCAAAAATATCTTTTAAAAGATCATTTAAGTGTTAAAACATAGTAAACATGGCTGAGTTATGAAAACAGTGGAATATAGCATGACTAAGCTTAAGTATAAAGTCAAAACAGTGAGCATATATCAATAAAAATCCCCTAAGGGTTCAAATAGTTGGCACAAGGCCCAAATATGGCGTTCAACCCAAAACATGATGTTCACAAATAGATTTCAGTCAAATACGCGGTAAAATAGTCATTTGGGATGGACTAAGTCACAATCCCCAACAGTGCATGACTCACGCTCGTCATCAAGCGTGTGCGTCACTTCAATATAGCACTACGATGTGCAATCCGGGGTTTCATACCCTCAGGACATCATTTACAATCATTATTCACCTCAATCCGGTCCAAACTCTAGCCCGCAGTGCCTTTGCCCCTCGAATCAGCTTCTACTCGCGTCGAATCTATCCAAAATCAGAATCACGACGTCAAAATATGCTAAGAGAATGAAGCCCAAGCATAATCAATATACAACACAAATCCCGAAATTACCAAAACCCGACCCCTGGGCCCACATCTCGAAATTCGATAATTTTTACATCAATAGATTCCTTATCTCCCCACGAGTTCATACATATCAAAAGTTCTGAAATTCAACCTCAAATGGTCCTTCAAATCCTCAATCAAAGGTTTAGGTTTCCAAGCCCTAGTTTCCCCAAACTTTGATCCTTAAATTCCATTAATTACAAGCCTAATCCGTGAAATAATACCATGGAAATGAGTTTTAGGTCCAAAACCTTACCTCAATATAGTTCCCTTGAAATCCTTCTTCAAAATCGTTCAAAAAGCTCCAAAGCCTACTTAAAAATGGTGGAATAGCTCAAAAATCGCGAAGGAAACAATTTATACTTTCTGGCCCAGGCATTTTCGCATCTGCGACCCAATTCCCGCTTCTGCGGTACCAGATTTCAATGAACCGCTTCTTCAGTTTTCACTAAAGCGACCAAAATCGCATCTGCGATGCTCACTCCGCATATGCGCCTTCGCAGGTGCAGTCCCACAACCGCATCTGCGGTTCCTGGCTTCCCAGCCATTTTCCGCTTCTACGGCCCCCTTCACGCATCTGCGGCATCGCACCTGCGGTCCCCAATCCGCAGGTGCGTAAACACCTGAAGCAGAAAATCTGTAGCTTTCTCCAAAATTCCAAAATCTCTGTCAACTATCTGAAATCACCCCGAGGCCCCTGGGACCTCAAACAAAAGCACAAACATATCCCAAAACCTTATGCAAACTTATACCAATCTTCAAAACACATCAAACAATATCGGATCAACCAAAACTCATCGGATTCAAGCCTAAATTTCCAAAATCTTCCGAATTTTACTTTTGATAAAAAATCCAACCAAACCACGTCCGAATGACCGGAAATTTTGCACACACATCCCAACTGACACAACGAAACTACTGCAACTCTCGGAATTCCATTCCGACTCCTATATCAAAATCTCACCTATCAACCGGAAAACGCCAAAAATCTAATTTCTCCAATTCAAGCCTAAATCTACTCCGAACCTCCAAAACACATTCCGATCACGCTCCTATGTCTCAAATCACCTCCCAAAGCTATCCAAAAAATTAGAACTCACGTCCGAGCCCTCTAACACATAAGTCAACATCCGATTGACTTTTCCAACTTAAGCTTCCTCAAAAGAGACTAAGTGTCTCAAACCTTACCAAAACCTTTCCGAACCCGAGCCAACCAACCCTATCACTCATAGAACCGATAAACAAAGCAATAAGAAGCATAAATGGGGAAACGGAGCGGTAACTCATGAGATGATCAACTTAAACAAATGTTCATCCTTGAACGAGTCAAGAAACATACATGAAGCCTCAAACAGGTGAGGATATCTGTTCCGTATCTCCCGCTCGGTCTCCCAGGTAGCCTCCTCCACGGGCTGACCTCTCCACTGCACCTTCACTAAAGCTATATCCTTTGATCTCAACTTTCAAACCTGACGCTCCAAAATAGCTGCTGGCTCCTTATCATAAGTCAAATCACCATCCAACTGAACCGTGCTGAAATACAGAACATGAGACAGATCCCCAATATACTTTCGGAGCATATAAACATGAAATACCGAATGCACACTCGACAAGCTGGGTGGAAACGCAAGCTCATAAGCCACCTCCCCAATCCTCCGAAGCACATCAAAAGGCCCAATGAATCGAGGACTCAATTTACCCTTCTTCCCAAATCTCATAACACCCTTCATGGGTGAAACCTTTAACAAAACCTTCTCACCAACCATGTAGGTCACATCTCTAACCTTCCTGTCATCATAACTCTTTTGCCTCGTCTGCGCGGTACGAAGCCTCTCCTGAATCACCTTCATATTTTCTAAAGCATCCTACACCAAGTATGTCCCTAATAGCCTAGCCTCATCCGGCTCGAACCAACCAACTGGAGATCTACACTACCTCCCATACAAAGGCTCATATGGAGCCATCTGAATACTCGACTAGTAGCTGTTATAATAAGCAAACTCTGTAAGTGGTAGAAACTGATCCCATGACCCTCCGAAATCAATGACACAAGCACGCAACTTGTCCTCCAATATCTCAATAGTGCGCTCGGACTATCCATCTGTCTAAGGGTGAAAACCGTGTTCAACTCAACTTGAGTACCCAACTCTCGCTGCATAGACCACCAAAACTACAAAGTAAATTGAGTGCCCCTATCTGAAATGATGGAAACTGGGACACCATGCAAACGAACAACCTCTCGGATATAGATCTCTGCCAACCGCTCTGAAGAATAGGTAGTACACACAGGAATGAAGTGCGCGGACTTGGTCAGCCGATCCACAATCACCCAAATAGCATCGAACCTCTTCAAAGTCTGTGAAAGTCCAACTACAAAGTCCATGGTGATCCTCTCCCACTTCCACTCGGGAATATCCATCTGCTGAAGCAAGTCACCCGGTCTTTGATGCTCAGATTTCACCTACTGAAAATCAAGACACCGAGCTACAAATCCCACAATGTCTTTCTTCATTCTTCTCCACCAATAATGTTGCCTCAAATCCTGATACATCTTCTCGGAACCCAGATAAATAGAATACCGTGAGCTGTGGGCCTCCTCCAGAATCAACTCCTGAAGCCCATCCACATTGGGCATACAAATCTGGCCCTGCATCCTCAACACCCCATCATCATCAATAGTCACATCTCTGGCATCATCATGCTGAACTCTTTCCTTAAGGACAAGCAAATGCGGATCATCATACTGGCGCTCTCTGATGCGATCATATAAGGAAGACCGAGAAACCACACAAGCCAATACCCTATTGGGCTCCGAAATATCCAACATCACGAACCGATTGGCCAAGGCCTAAACATCAACTACAAGAGTTCTCTCCCCAACTAAAATATATGCCAAACTCCCCATACTCACCGCCTTTCGGCTCAAGGCATAGGCCACCACATTGGCCTTCCCCGGATGATACAATATAGTGATATCATAATCCTTATGCAACTCCAACCACCTCTGCTACCTCAAATTAAGATCCTTCTGCTTAAACAAGTGCTGGAGGCTACGATGATCAGTAAACACCTCACAAGACACACCATACAAGTAATGCCTCCAAATCTTCAATGCGTAAACTATGGTAGCTAACTCCAAATCATGAACGAGGTAGTTCTTATCATGGGGCTTCAACAAACGAGAAGCATAAGCAATAAATCAACCCTCCTACATTAATACACAACTAATGTCAACTCTCAAAGAATCACAATACACGGTATATGAACCTGTAGCTAATGGCAAAGCTAACACTGGAGTCGTGATCAAGGTTATCTTGAGCTTCTGAAAGCTCTCTTCACACTCATCCGACCATAAAAATGAAGCACCCTTCTGAGTCAACTTGGCTAAGGGTGATGCGATAGATGAGAATCCCTGAACAAACCGGCAATAATAACCCGCCAAACCAAGAAAGCTGCGAATCTCTATGGCTGAGGACGATTTGGGCCAACTCTGAACTGCCTCTATCTTCTTTGGATCAACCTAAATACCCTCACTGGACACCACGTGCCCCAAGAAAGCCACTGAACTGAGCCAAAACTCACACTTGAAGAATTTTGCATAAAGCTTCTCCTCCCTTAATCTCTGCAACACAACTCTCAAATGCTCCGCGTGCTCCTCCTGACTACGCGAATACACCAGAATATCATCAATGAGGACTATGACAAACGAGTCGAGATAAGGCCGAAACACGCTGTTCATCAAATGCATGAATGTTGTCGGGGCATTGGTCAACCCAAAAGACATCACCAAGAACTTATAATGACCATATCAGGTCCTGAAAGTTGTCTTAAGAATATTCGAGTCCCTAATCTTTAACTGGTGATAACCTAAACGGAGATCAATCTTGTAGAACACTCTCTCTCCCTGAAGCTAGTCGAATAAATCATCAATGCAAGGAAAATGATACCTGTTCTTAATTGTTACTTTGTTCAATTGCCTATAATCAATGCACATCCTCATTGTGCCATCCTTCTTCTTCACAAATAGAACTGGGGCACCCAAGGTGACACACTAGGCCGAATGAACCCCTTATTAAGGAGTTTTTAAAGCTGCTCCTTTAACTCCTTCAACTCCGCTGGTGCCATACGATACGGTGGAATAGAAATGGGCTGAGTGCCCGGCACTAGGTCAATACCAAAATCAATATCCCTGTCCGGTGGCATGCCCGACAAGTCTGCAGGAAACACATCGGGAAAATACCTCACAACTGAAACAGGATCAATACTGGGAGTCTTAGAACCGTTATCCCTCAAAAAGGCTAGATACGAAAGACAACCCTTCCCAACCATATGCTGGGCTTTCAAAAATGATATCACCCTACTGGAAACATAATCAGTCAAACCTCGCCACTTGATCTATGGCACACCCGGTATCGTCAATGTGACTGTCTTAGCATGACAGTCCAGAATAGCATGACATAGAGATATCCAATCCATGCCCAAAATGACATCAAAATCCACCATACACAATAATAACAGATCCACTCGGGTCTCCAAACCCCCAATAGTCACCACACACGACCGGTACACATGGTCTACAACAGCAGTATCGCCCACCGGGGTAGATAAATGAACAAATGAAGTAAGAGAATCACAGGGCATACCTAAATAACGAGCAAAGTATGATGATACATAAGAAAAGGTGGAACTGGGATAAAATAATATAGAGGCATCTTTGTGGCAGACTGAAACAATACTTGTAATGATAGCATCGGTTCTAGCTAGAAGTGCATAGAAACGGGCCTGACCGCCACCTGATCGACCTCCCCCTCTAGGGCGACCCCTAGCTAGCTGGGCGGGTGGTGGTGAAGTAACTGGCGCTAAAGCCGATGACTGACCCCTCTGATGAGATGAACCCGCAAGATGACAAGGACTCTGTATCCATATATGACCCATATCTCCACACTCATAGCAACTCCCAGGTGCTGGAGAAGGGGACTGAAGGGAACCCCTTACACCGAAGTGACTAGCAGATGCACCTGGCATAGAAGAGCCTTGAAGTGATGGAGCACGGGACGAACTCTTAACTGGAAGGGCACTAAGTGATGACTGGCCCTGATGAGAATTGTGAGAACCATGACCCGATGACACCCCACGATAACCTAGGCGAGCTAGCTGAGCATGACTGAATGGACGACCTCTGCCGTGCTGAAACTGACCTCTTGAAGGAGCACCAATATAACTACCAGATCCTCGAGGCCTTTGTTGATACCCAATTTTTCTCTATATATTTTCAATATTCAAAATAACTTTAAAATGGCATATATATGTATATGTAAGCATATCCAAGTATTTTATTATTTTTCCATAATTTTTAAAGGTTTTTAAACCAATTTATTTCCCTTATTTATCCATAAAAACCCAATAATTATAAAAAAAGCATTATTTTGGTAATTCATTTGTTGGACTTTTATATTTATGCTAAAATATAGCTAAGGTAATTTTGCATATTTTTACAAATTTATTTAGTATTTTTAAGCTAAATTGCACATAATTCCAATATTAGTCCTTTTAGGATTCAATTGTGTTTTACATTCATAAAATTAATTCCTATATGTTTAAATTGTTAATTATATGTCATAAATCATTTTGGTTCTTTCAATTTATTTTCAAAAATTAATTTAATAATTTTTATAATTTTGAAAAGGGAAAAATTGGCTATTTAAATAATAGCCCAATTACATTTCAATTTTAGCCTAAATCTGACCCCAAATTAAACCCAATTTCTCGGACCAATTCCCATTCAAACCCGACCCCTAACCTAATTAAACGACCCAACCCGGATTCCTACCTACCCTCTTTAATCCAGGCCGTTAATCATTCAGATCAAGGCCAATATTCACCCTTTCCATTTTTAACCTTAAACGACCCCTAAACCTACCTCATTCTTCACCAAACACCGCCCTTGAATCCCTCTTCTCTTAATTCTCTCTGAAACCTCACATTAACCCTAGCCGCCGCCATCTAATCCCACCTTAATCCACCTCAACCCCTGCCTAATCCATGGCCTCTCATGGACATTGGAGATGTGTATCAGCCTTCTATGGCTCCTGGGTGTTAGTTTCTATGTTTTCATGGCCATACCTTGAAGGGATCTGGTCCAGTCCTTGCTCGACTTCTGTTCATGGCCTTTCTCTGCCCATCCATAACCTTTCTCCGGCCATTCATGGCCTTTCAAGACAGATCTTTGACTTTCCGAAACCCTAATATCTATGATCTTTCAATTTTCTTCAGATCTATCTTAGATATGTGCTTACTATGAACTTCTTAAGTGTTTTCGTGAAGGTCTCTCGATTTTCTTTCAAAACTACTCTTCATTTTTCAATGATTAGGGTTTTCCTTTAAGTTCTTTAAAGATCTTGGCTCTGATGTTAATGTTGTTCGTGATTTTACGATGTTTAAAACGACTTGCTCATGTTGTTCTTCTATCTACTTCAGCATGTTAAAAACCCTAGTTCCTTTTTTATCCGAGTTCTGGAATTGTTTGCCTAAACGTATGCTTATTTTAAGTTCTTTGTTTCTGACTATCTTCTCCTTGTTTAACTTATCTGATTTGAGTTCTTTACATCTCTTAAACTCGACTACTATCGAAGCCCTAATTTCATAAAAGGGGTTTTTTCTCACTTATTACTACTGTGAGACCTTTACTTGTTTCAGATTTAACTTACCTGATACTATGTTCTTCTTCACTGTTGATTCTATGTGACTACTTGACCTACTTGACTACTGAGCTTCGAATATTTTTCTTACTACTGAATCCTAGCTTATTTTTGCCACTACTGTATGTTTGTGTTATCTCTTTTGCCAATATGCTTGGCCTTGCATGTTTGATGTTTCTGTTCACTCTATTTATATATTGAAGTGCAGAATCATGTTTCTTCCGTGATTGATCTTGATCTTGGGACCGATTGCAAAAGCTTTTCTTTTATGAACCCTAATTTCACTCGCCTGTTTAAAATTAATTGATTCCTTTCCCTTTACTATGATGTTTTACCTTGATGAATCCTTTCCCAAAATAAGCCTATTTTGTACTTAGACTTGATTGTTTACTTCATGCTTTTATTGCCCCTTATATGGAAATAATCAATTTGTCCCCAAACTGATTTCTTTCCTTAATTAAACATGCTACTACCCGTTAAACAATGATTCCTTAATTAAAGGGAGTCACCTGTGTTAATTGATTCTGACTTGTGATTGTTTTCATATTTGTGTTAAGACTTTACTTATTACCTTCCTTTTTACTCGTTTTCAAAAACTATAAGTACCCACCCTCTTTTTTTTCAAAAACACACAAAAAATTGAGTTCAAAACACACACTACGCTAAAACCTTTCTCTCTTTTCTCTACTACTACTTGTGCTACTACTTTGTCTAGCCGGTTTAAAGCCAAGGCTAGACTGTGGAATCTTGCTTATCTCTTTCTTTCTGCACTTTGCTTCTCTACTAGTATGTCCTAGTTAATTTTGAAGCATCAACAACAACATGTTTCTTTAGCTGTTTTAGTTTCTTTCACTCTTGCCTGCTTCTGCTCATGTTTATGCAGTCAAGTTACATTACTAGCATGCTGTAATATGCTCCCTCCCCTTTTAAATTAATGTTTCCCTATGTATGTATTCTGTCAGTCACTTGTTATGTGTTTGCTGACTTATGAATCCCAAACCCCATATCCCCTCTATGTGTTTGTGTTCTCTGGCTGGTTTGTGGGCATGTCAGCATCAGATATTGCTACGCATGACCCAAACTTGACCCTTTCTGGGGTCACATGCTTCATACAATGTACTCCCAAAACCCCTTTGACCCCTTTGTGTAACTACTGATTCTATGTAGTTTGAGTTTTACTCCTACTGTTTTCAAATCACCCTTACTACTCCCATAAATCTCTATATTCTGCACTTCCACTATATTCTTAGAACCTAGGTTCTGCCCCTCTTGTGTTAGCCTTGCCTTGGGAACCTTGAGCTCTCTCTGAACTTGGACGCATAAGGGCTGGCCCTTCCATACTGCACTCATTTCTGTCTGGTTATGCAAACCTGGGTGTAAGCACTGCCTGGGGTCCTTGAGACCCTTAGGGAACTTTGACACACCCAGGTGTAAAAAAGGCTTTGAATATCTTTTGCATTTGAGGTAGTTTATTCCATAACTCAGAGAGGATGTCAAGAATCAGGCTTCCTATGGTTGTAACTTCTTATTTTGCACTTTTCTTATATAATTCAGTCATTTTTGGTCTATAATAATTTGTAACAAATATTGGGGTTGGCTAGTGAAAAGGGATGGAGTGATTATGCATGTTTTAGCTATTAGAAGGGTAGATAACATGCTTATAGGATCTATTTAATAAATTCTGCATGTTTTACTTCCACACTTAGATAACATACCTATATGATATGTTTAATAAATTCTGCATGTTTTACTTCCACACTTAGATACCATGCCTATAGGATCTAAATGGTTATAATCAGACATCATGCCTACAAGGTTAAAATCAGCTTTGAAATTAGATGTCATGTCTATAAGATTAAAATCAATATTTTTATAGAAATCATACCTATAGGAACTTCGATGTGATCAAATAAATCCTGTCTGTTTCATTTCATGATCAATTAGATACCACGCCTATAGGACTAAAATCAGCCTTTAATACTTAGATACCATGCTTGTAGGAATTAAAATCAGCTACAAATTGAAATCATGTCTATAGGATCTGAAACCAGTTTAGTTAAAAATCAGTTTATCTCGTATTGTTCTGAATCAGTTTAAGCAACTTACTCCTTTTATTAATACGGTTTAGAAAGCATGGCTATATGATCCAAATCACCTGTTTAAAAATTAATCGCTGCTTTGTTGCACTCCTAATCAGTAATAGATATCATGCTCATAAGACATCACTAATACACACTTAGGCAAGCCTTAGGTAATAATGATAAAATTGAATCCGCCATTGTTAATTAGCAACTGCTACAACCAGTAGGCATACCTGATTCAGACTTCTTATCTGAGTTATGTAATAAATTGGTTTGCTTCAACAATTAAAATACCTTACCTCAGTACTTTAAATTCTGACCCTAATTGTGTTTAAGTCATGCTATTATGTGCATTGTCTGCGGAGGTATATATGAGCCTCTTAATTGTTTATATGTTTCCACTAATATGCAATCCTACGTGTTTTTTATGTCGCCTTAGCCTTTTTACCTTTAAAACCCAAAAGTCAGCCTAAAATCCTCCCTCTTATAGGAATAGTAATCCTAAATTCCTCCAGGACTGATAGGAACGGGACGGGTAATAGCATGCAATAGAGGTCGAGACCAATTCACGCTTTAATACCTTAACGGGGTGGGAAGGGTAGGTATGATCCTGAGGGGTGCCTAGCACCTTCCCCATAGGATAATTTCAAGCCCTTAACCTATCTCTGGTTATCAAACAAACTTAGAAATGAACCATATAGGTGTCCTAATGCACCTTAAATCATTAGGTGACGAATCTTCAAATGCAAACCCAGTTCCCAAAAGGAATGAGTTGTCCTACCCCAAAATGTCATAAACCTGATTTTTCGATGCAAAGAGTGAAAAAGGGGCGCGACAGCCTCTTGGCCTCCCTCTCCTCTCTCTCCTGGCGACGAACAGACTCAATCTCACGGGAAATATCCACAACCTCCTTGAAAGTAGCACCAGTCACCCTCTCCCTGGTCATGAGAATACGAACCTAATAAGTGAGGCCATCAACAAACCTCCTAATCCTCTCTCTATCTGTCGGAACCAACCAAATAGCATGACGAGCTAACTCAGAGAACCTCATCTCATACTGCGTCACAGTCATCTCTCCCTGACGCAACCACTCAAACTCTCTACGCAGCTCCTCTCTACGAGGCTGCGTCACATACTTCTCCAGAAAGAGAACGGAGAACTGCTACCAAGTAAGGGGTGTTGCACCAACAGGCCTACGCCTCTCACAAGTCTCCTAACAAGTGAAGGCATCTCCAGAAAAGTGATAAGTAGTGAAAGCAACCCCGCTGGTCTTTAGAATACCCGCTGTACAAAGCATCCTCTGACACTTATCCAAGAAGCCCTAGGAATCCTCGCCATCTGCACCGCTTAAGGTTGGAGGTTAATGTCTACCAAACCTCTCCAACCTACGCTGCTCGTCCTCTGGTATAGCAGGATCTACATAGTCCTGAGCAGCTGCAACCGGCTGGGCTGGAGGTTCCCCTGGCGTCTGAAGTCCCTGCACGACCTGTTCAGGTGAGCGAGCGACGGGAGTCTGATTACCTCCCCCGGCCTGAGAAGAAGTTGCGGTTGTAGTGACTGAAACCGCCTGAGCTAGGCTAGAGCAAACAGATAGAATCTAAGCCAAGGCCTCCTGAAGACCCGGAATCACAATGGGCACAGCTGGTGCCTGAGCTGGTGCTACTGGAGCGTCCACAACTAGGACCTGATCCTGAATTGGGGCAGCTCTGCAGGTACTGTTCTAGCTGTTGTGCGGGCCACGCCTCTACCCCTACTACAACCACGACCGCATCCTCGGTCTCTAGTGGCACAACTGGTGGTACTGGTGGTCGTCCATCCTGGCCGGTAGCGCATGTCCTCACCATTTGTGAGAGAATAGAATGACAGAAGTTTAGTACTTGGTGTTGATACCCAATTTTTCCCTATGTATTTTTATATGCAAAATACTTTCAAAATAACATATATATGCATATATAAGTATGTCCAATATTTTAGTATTTTTCCTAATTTTTAAAAGATTTTTAAATCAATTTATTGCCCTATTTTAACAATACAAAAAACCAATAATTGTTCCTCAAATTATCATTTTTGGTGAATAACTTATTTTATTCTCACATTTATACCAAAATATAGCTAAGGTAATTGTATACGCATTTTTAAAAATTTATTTAGTATTTTTAAAGTTAAATTGCATATAATTGCAATTTTAGCCTACTTTAAGATTTAATACCATTTTATAATTATGAAATTGATTTCAGTATTTTTAATTTAATATTTATATATTATTAATTAACTCAGTAACTTTAATTTATTTTCAAAAATTATTTTACTATTTTTTATAAAATAAAAGGGAAAAAGTGGCTATTTAAAACTTAGCCCTAACTATTTCACTTTTAGCCTAAAATCAGCCCCAATTAAACCTCAATTCCAATTCAAATGGACTAGCCCAATTCCTAAAACTACCCGCCCCTAACCCATTTATTTTACCCACCCGACTTCCCCTTTTGATCCACGCCGTTGATCATTTTTGATCAACGACCAGAACTCCCTCTTTCCTTTTTAATTCAACAACCCCCACCAACCCTATCCCATTTCTCACCAACCGTCACCTCTGAAACCCCTCCCCTCTCCCAAATTCTCTCGAACATTCCCTAACCCTAGCCACCTCTCACCGTCTTCAACCTGGATACCCACCGGAACCCATGGCTTCTCAGGCCATGGGAGCCCTATACTGACCTCTCCTTGCTCTTATACGCTTGATACTTGAAGATTCGAGGCCTGACCTCGAAGTTTTTCACCCAAACCTCTGCTGATTCAAGGTTTCACGGCCATCTCCGGCCTTGCTCTGGCGTACCATGGTGTTTTGAGCCTGGTTCTGACTTCTCCGACTCAAATCGGACCTTTTCCAAGCCTTTCTCATTCCTAGGGCTCTTCTGAAACCCTAACTCTTCAAGGTGTTTCTCCGATCTTTTTAGATATGTTATGTATCTATGCTCTATTTGAGTTTTCAAGCGATTTCCCCAACTTTCTTTCAAAAATTACTTCCAAAATGGCTTCTTTTTCGATTTAGGGTTTTCTGAAATGCTTAAAATGTTTCTCTGACTTTTTTTTCCTTTTATTTGTGTGTATTTGTCTCTACTTTGCTCATATGTTTCCCTTTTACCTCACATGTTCTTCTGTGCTTTCTGTCTTTCGTTTTCCTACTGTGTTTCTATACCATGCTCTCACATGTTTATCTCACTGTGTTTTCCTATATGTTATTTTGCTATACTTTTCGGGTGTTCTTGTGTTCTTCTACTGTATTTTCTCTACTAAGTTCTTAAGTCTCTTTGTTTGCCTTCTGCTGAACCTTGTTTTAAGTTTCTTCTAAAAGACCCGTTTAAGCATGTTCTCATCTACTATTTCTTCTACTCTCATTATGCTTTGAATTTCTTCACTCTATTTGCTTTGAACTTTCTATTGAAGTTGCTTGTTTTCTCATGAGTTTCTGAAAGAAATCTCTGAGCCTGTTTTAACTACTTGCTTCCTCATCTCTGTACTTGACTCGAGATGGAAACCCTAGAATTTGGGGGTTCTGTCGATGTTTGGTCATGTGATTGAACTAGGGTTCTATTCGAGAATCGTTGACTCTTTTAGACTAATCTCTGAGTTTATAAACTAAGTTTGAACTTCTTTGTTTGCACACGATTCTGAGCTTTTTATAAAACTCTTCTACACTAGACTCTTCTACTGATTGGCATGAAAATCTTCTTTCATACTTAACGTGTCTGTACACTTTTTATATGTGATAAGTCTTTCGTCAATTTGGTTTTCCAATTTGTGATTGGTTCAGAATCCCTTTTTAATAGGACTAATTGATTGTTGCTGATTTTCCTTAAGTAAAACCTTTCTTCACCTTTTTTGACTGGGTTCATTCCTACAAATCTTTGGACTTCTGATTTCTCGGCTATTAACTGATTCCCTTGCCTTATTTGCACAAACCGTGTACTATCAAGACCTTGTCCTTAAATAGACCTTTATGTATTTACCCCTATTATACTACTTTGCACAAAGTGTTTTATTAATTGACTGACAATCGTTTTTCAAACTATTCTCTTACCTTATTTCTGCTTGGCTTCTATACTGTAAAAGGGCACGACTCCTTTCTCACCAGACACTTTCAACTGAACACTTTTACACTTCAAACTTCCCACCCACAATCTCAATTCTCTTCTAAACTCATCGTATTCTGATTGCCTATTTGCACTTTGGCTTTACAAGACTACTGCTTTCTACAAGACTACTGCTTTCTTCTTACTTGTTTCTTTAAGACTGGCATGTTCTAGTTTTAGCTTCAGCATCATCCCAATGTGTTTACTTACAGCCTTTATATCCATGTCTACTTTACTTTCTATGTGGAGTTAGATGTTTAACTGGCATGTTAATTTCTTTTTACATGTTTCTGATGTGAATCCCTGCACCCCTGTTTCCTTTTATGTGCTTTGAGTTGTAGTTCAGGACATGGCAATATGCAAGTTATTGTTCATGTTTGGACTTGATCCCTTAGGGGATCCTGACTCCCAAAGTAATGTGTTCAAACAGGCTTGTAGGGTGTGCCAACACTTCTCATTGCTAGGTATGCCCACTAGCCTGTCCTTGCTTCTTTAACACTTCCCCTTTCCCTTTTTTTCAAACTCTGCACTTACACTCACTCTTAGCTTCTATGTTTTGCCCCCCTCCTGTGAGCCTTGCCTTAGGACCTTGAGTTCCCTCTGAACTTGGACACTTGAGGACTGGCCCTTGCACACTGCACTATGACTTAATCCTGCACATTTGGGTGTGAGCACTGCCCGGAGTTCATGTGAGGCTCTTAGGGAACTCTGACACATCCAAATGATAGAAAGGCTTTGGATCCTGGTCTTTGGAGTTGGTTCATCACATATTTCAGACATGGAGTCCGAATTAGGCTCCCCTTGGTTATACTGTTAATTTCTGATGTAAATTTGTTTTTCTTCTTCTTTTTAGGCTGTAATAACTTGTAATAACTATTGGGCATGGCTAGTGAAAAGGGATTGGAGTGACTGTATGCAAAAAGGGGTAGATATCATGCCTATAAGCTTCTTAATTTCTGCAGATACCATGCCTATTTCTGCATTCTCATCTTTAGATAATATGCCTATGGGTTTATTAATTTCTGCATCCACATAGATATCCTGCTTATAGGTTTACTTACAGAATTCTGCACTTGCATATAGACACCATGGCTATAATAATTCTTGCATTATATAGACATCATGTCAATAGGTTTATGCATTCATATAGATACCGTGTCTTTAAGGTTTTCAGCACTTCTGCACTATGTAGATACCATGTCTATAAGAAAGTTCTGCACTATCTCATATAGATACCATGCTAGAAATCCAAATCCTACATATGCATCTGTCACTAAACAAACCTATCTATAAGATTTAAATAACTAATAGCATTTAGAAACCATGCACATAGGATTTCTGCACTCTTGCTACATCTGTAAAAATGTTTAAAATCAAAAATGCCTAGAAAGCATGCCTATAGGAGCTATTAACCAAATCTGAATCATTTCACTTTCTTATAAGTCTGAAATCAGTAACAATAATGCCTAACGTCTGCAAGACTTGAACTTGCCTTTCCTGATTAACTGACAATTTCTTTTCCTAAAATCAACATACTTCTTTTTGAAACCAGTAGATATCATGCCTATAGGTTTTTTCTAACGCTTAGGCAACCCATAAGGTAAACTTGTAACTGAACCAGGTTTTGTTAATTACAACCAGCGGGCAGGCCAAATTCGGACTTCTTATCTGAAAATATGTGATAAATCAGCCTACTTTAACTTCTTAAGTTTGATTAGACCTTAATCAGTACATGCAAGACATGATAAACTCTATGCTTTTCTTTGATTTAAGGAGGTCTATTTGAGCCTTTCTATTTGTTTATTTGCTTTCCCAATACTTGCAACATATATGTTTTGATTGCCACCTTAGAATTTTGTCCTTTTAAAACTATGAAACCTCATACCCCTTCCCTTTTAGGATTAGTAGTCCCAAGTACCTCCGGGACTGATTGGATTAGGATGGGTAATAGCATGCAATAAGTAAACGAGACTATTCCGCGCCTTAATACCTTAACGGTGTGGGAAAGGGTAGATATGGATATGATGACCACGCGATAACATCTCGTGTAGCCCCTCTTTGAGGAGTGATTACTGGATGTTGTGTGGGGTGATCCATATTATTTGTAAACCTAGGACCCCCCTCCCTTTACTTGTTCATTTTATTACTTTTAGAATTTCCCAAACTATTTTCTCAAAAAATTCAGCTTTCTTTTATTTCTTTAAACTTTAATCTATTTGCAACCATTATGCAAAAACCCCCTCATATTTGAAACTTTTTACTTGCCTACTTGTTATTTGCACTTAAGGTCACAATTACAGTATGGTCGGGAACCACACTAGTGGATCCTGAGGGATGCCTACCTTCCCTTCGGGATAATTTCAAGCCCTTACCCAATCTCTGGTTTTCTAAATCAAACTCTTCTTAGTGTCCTAATGCACTTTAATCACTAGGTGGCGACTCTTCTCTTTTAATAACCGTTAAAAGAGTTGTCAATGTCATAAACCCGATTTCGCGAGAAAATGGGGCGCGACAGCATGGCGACTCTCCTGGGGATACTGTAGGCTTTTACCATTTCATGCTATTTGTGACCTTACGTTTCTTTACTTGTCTTCTTTTAATGCCTTTAAGCATTTAATTATTTCTTCTACTACGAAACTAACTTGGCTCTTTGTTTCTTTCTTTTCTTTTAACGCTTTCCTTTAATACTGTTGTAAATTCTGAGGAATTATTGTAATTATTACTTTGTGAACATGCAAATACGTGACAACTTGTTTAATTATTGCATAAGCATGTTTCCAACATCATATTCCACTCGTGCCAAACAAATACCGCAGCAAAGCTTATAATGAGTGGTTGCGCTCTTCCTATATTATCACCCTTTAAATTCAGCAAAGGCGTATTTGTGGTAAAACCAGTCAATCAACGGTGTAGTCGACATTTCCGTGCCTTTCCCTCTTGAGTTGTCCGCTCAAGGGTACCAGTCTAAAACCCTATAGAAACCTTACTCAGTTTAAACTATGTATGCGTCATGGTCAAACCTAGCCGAGTCAGTTATGTTGTCCGCATAATGACTCTTTAAGATAGCCTCGTCTAAAGTCTACTGGGTTTCCCAAAAACCCAAATGGACACTATCACATTTTGTGCATTTATTTGGAGAACTAAATGCTTTTATGCCAATTATTGGTACTTAATAGTCGAGTCTGGTGGGGGTAAGGGCCTGACCCTTTTGTCTTGCAGAAACATGAGGCACGAAGTCCCTAGAATCGGCATGGTCACAAACATCCACCCAAGGTTGCTAAGCTGGTGGGAGGATCTTCATTCCAATGGTCAGACTCTTGTCCGGAAATCTACCTTCCCTCCTGGAGGTCCAACCCAACAACAAAATCATAGAAGCTGTTACTCTGTTCTGGGATTGTGATAGGTTTGTGTTTCGCTTCAAAGAGATTGAGATGACACCCCTGCTATAGGAAATAGGAGGATTGGCTGGTATACTATGGGAGACTCCAGATTTGTTAATGCAAGAGAATCGCAAGGGTAGAGGCTTTCTCAAGATGATGGGTCTAAAGAAGAATCCAGACTTGACATATTTGAAGAGTCCTACATTCTTTTTGATTATTTGTACGAGAGGTACGGCCACAGCAAATCCTACCATACATATCCGGATGAGTTCGCCCTTACATCATTGGGGCATATTCACCGAAGGGTCTTTGTCTTCATGTTCTGATTCTTGGGGATGATAGTGTTTCCAATTAAAAAAGCAAGGATCCACACCAGGCTAGCCATGGTCACCAAAACTTTGATGAAGGGAATTGGTGGACAACCATTTAGCATAGTGCCCATGATCATCGCAGAGATATACCGAGCCTTGGAAAAATGGAAACAAGGAGCCCCACACTTCGAGGGTTGCAACTTGCTACTCCAGCTCTGGCTCATGGAGCATCTTCAAAGGGGTGAATATCGGCAAGAGATTCAGCGTAGAGACTGGGACGATCATATAGCCTTCCATAAACCAAGGCAAATGAACTACATGCCCAACATGTTTGCTCAGCCAGAAGATGCCAAGGGGTGGGCGGAGCTGTTTGAAAATCTAACTGAGGACCAAATACAATGGATGTTCGAGTGGTTCCCTACTGAAGAGTTCGTCGCCCGATCCAGGGATGCACCATTTCTGATACTGATCGGTTTGATAGGAACCTACCCTTATCTCCCTCTCCGAGTTATAAGACAGGCTGGTAGAAAGCAGGTTATACCAAGGGTCGACAAGATGAGTCACTTCCGGGCTAACTTCCAAGCTGATGACAGTCCTTATAAATGCCAAGTAGCATATGTGGCATTGCAAGATCATCATAGGAAGAGATACTATCAAACCAGACAGATACCATGCTGGTTGCACCCCATCCTATTCAGGCTGGCTGGAGGATAATCACAATGGTCTGGGCCAACTCGGGGTTGTTCGAGGTCACAAAATCATCGATGAAAGGGCTGAAGCACAGGTCAAATACAACCAACTGCGCAAGAGGATTCGGGAATGTGAAAGTGAGCATCGTGAGATTCAAGAACCCCACCAAAAACTGATTGAAGAGTGGAAAGACATGGCTGTCAGTGCCAACAAGCGATTAGAATACCTGGAACGAGGTTTAGTGGAGTTGGAAAGGAAGTTTCTCAAGAGGATCGAGGACTGCCAGAATGCTGAAGGAAATGAGGGTGGACACCTGGCCAGAGCCTACCTACTGCTGGGACTTCGCGAGCTGGTGAAGCTGTTCGATGGAGCCAAAGATTCCAAGTCTGGGGAAGGTCCTTCTAGGACCAAGTAGATACGAATTTACCTTTCCGTTTTATGAATGTAATAAGGCCGATAGCCACTAGTGATATTTTATTTCTGTTATTTAGTATCGATTTGGGACTCGTCTACTTTTTATCAATAAAATGAGGCATTTATCATTCTAAGTTCTCCAAATCAATTTGTCGCTAGGCCTACCTCGGGCACAACGAGATTCCCAAATTAGGACGCGATTGACATTCTTGCACTGTGTTTAAATATTGCAACACTTTCTTATAATCCACACTAACTTGTTACCTTTTTTGTTTTTACTTTTGTTTTATTTATTCCCCTCCCCAAAGGTTAATTCGTGCACTCTGGCATCATCACTACTCCACAAGATCCAAGGGCCCTCCACCCGCTCCTCCTCTTAGTCTTGTCAGAAGCAGGAACAAGGGAAAGATGGAAGATTTGAGCAACATCAGAAAGGAAAACTCGGTTGAACAGGTAGAAATCACTCAGGGTACTCAGGTCTCTAAAGAAAGTGTGTCCCAATTCGAGCAAAAACTGTTGAAATTTCAGGAGGAACTTGATCAGGTCCGGAACTTTGCGAGCTTATCATTTTCCCTCACCACTTCAGATGCCAATTTTCCTAACGCTTAGAACCCCACACCTCCACAAAGCATCCCGAAACCACAAAACCATCCCGCTCCTCACCATCATTGCAACACTTGCCATACTTCCAACAATACTCCTCTGCTCATCCCAAAATCTTTGAACTCCACAAATGACCATTTCCACACTCATAACACCCCCACCTATGTGGAGACTATACCACACTCCACTCAATCCATTTCAAGTACACCCAAGTCTGATGACAAAGTCTCACTCATCAGGAACCTGGCTGCAGAACTCAAGAAGTTGACTAGTCGAATTCAGGGTGTCGAAGGTAGTAAGGGGATTGAAGGGTTGAACTACGAAGACCTTCGCATACAACCAGATGTCGAACTGCCCGAGGGGTACAAACCTCCTAAGTTTGAGATGTTTGATGGTGTAGGGGATCCGAGAGTTCACCTGAGAACATACTGCGACAAGCTGGTCGTAGTAGGGAAGTTCAAAAGGATTCGAAGGAAACTTTTCATGAGAAGTTTGAAAGGAGATACTCTGTCTTGGTACATTGTCCAAGACCCGAAGAAATGGTTGAATTGGGTGAGTATGGAATCTGACTTCATGGATAGATTCAGGTTCAACACCGAAAATGCACCTGATGTGTTCTATATTTAGAACTTAAAGAAGAAGCCCACGGAAACATTCCGCGAGTATGCCACTCGCTGGAGGTCAGAAGCTGCTAAAGTCAGGCCTGCTTTAGAGGAAGAACAAATGAACAAATTTTTCGTCCAGTCTCAGGACTCGCAATACTATGAAAGACTAATGCTGATCGAGAATCGTAAATTTTCCAACATCATCAAGCTGGGAGAAAGGATCGATGAAGGTATCAAAAGTGGTATGGTTACGAACTTGGAAGCCTTGCAAGCTACCAATAAGGCTCTACAGTCTGGTGGTACGTCCAAGAAAAGGGACGTAGGTGCCATAACAGAGAACCCAATCCCCTGTCAAATACCAAACCTACCCAATGCCTCCACTCACATATCAACCTACTCCAAATTACCAAGTACCCTATATTCTTACCAAACCCCACCACCCACTTATCAATCACCTCCACCTCCAACATATCAACCTACCTCACCCAGATATTCCCAACTCGCGCATGTCTACCAAGCCTACAATGCTCAGCCATCCCACTATCAATCACCTCCCACAGGTCAAAACGTTCCTAGACCTCGACCAAATTTCAACAACAGACCCCCCAAAACAGTATACCGCCATTGCTGAACCGATTGACCAGCTGTATGAAAGGCTCAAAGCTGTCAATTATGTCACCCGTATTCCTGCTATAACCCCTGAAAACCCTTCTCAATGGGTTAATCCGAATAAATCCTATGCATACTATTCCGGCATGAAAGGGCATACCATTGATGAATGCTGCTCTCTGAAAGACAAGATCCAGACTTTGATTGTTAACAAGATCATTGTGGCAAATAAGCCTACTCTGAATGTCCGTAACAACCCTCTACCGGATCATAAGGGTGGAGGTGTTCACATGATTGAAATAGAGGATGATTGGGATCCCAAAGGATCGATCGATTTAATCACAAAAGGTGACGAACCAAAAAAGTCAATAGTCACCCTTAATCCGATTGTAGTCTAGACTCAGCCTTATGGGAATGCCGAGGTAAACATGTATGTACCACTTGAGTTTTAAGCACCACCCCCTGCAAAGACGCCAACACCAATTGAGGTCGAGTTTGGGTCTCCAGCAAACACGCCCGCACCGTTTGACATTGCGGTTTTACCCTCCAAAATACATGCTCCATTCGGAGTAAAAGTGCCCATTCCAGTAGCAACGTCGGCCGTAACACCTTTCTATACAAATTCCATACCTTGGGATTACACAGTCGAGGCGAGAAGAAAAGGGAAGGTCAAGTTCGGGGAAGCCGTTGCGGCACAGGGTATGACAAGAACCGGCAGGGTTTATACTCCGGAGCATTTAGCTGAGTCGAGTAAGCAGGCCTCTGGTCGGCCGACCATCACTGAAACTGGGCCCGACGATATCTGGAGAAAGATACAAGCCAAGGAATACTCAGTCATTGATCAGCTAAACAAAACACCAGCACAGATTTCTATCCTAGCTTTACTACAAAGTTCCGACATACATAAGAATGCCTTGTTGAAGGTGCTGAGCGAGGCATATGTACCAAGCAACATCACCTGAGGAGAAATGGCAAACATGGTAGGGCTGGTATTGGAAAGTCACAAGATCACTTTTCATGAAGATGAGCTGCCACCAGAAGGGTTGAGTCACAACAAAGCGTTGCACATCATCGTACAATGTAAAGATTATTTTATCACTAGGGTCCTGATTGATGGAGGGTCCAACCTCAATATTTGTCTTTTGGTAAAACTCAGAACATTGGGAAAGGGTCTGCATGAGATCAAGGACAGGGCCATCAACGTCAAAGCTTTCGACGGTTCCCAAAGATCCACCATTGGGGAAATCAGCCTTTGTTTGCAAATGGGGCCTACTTGGTTCGATGTTGATTTTCAGGTTATAGATATGCCAGTGTCTTACAACTTGCTATTAGGACGGTCGTGGATTCATGCCACTGGGGCCGTAGCATCAGCACTGCATTAGGCGGTGAAATTTGAGTGGAACCACTAAGAGGTGATCATTCATGGCGATGGTAGCAATCCCATATACAGTCGCCAAACCATCCCAGCAATTGGAGGAAGGATAAAGATAGGCGGGAAAACCTATCACCACATCGAGCGAGTCAACGTCGTTGACAAAGACAAATGGTGGGACAACAAAATTGAAAGCATATTGAACTGGAGCAGATATGATCCTGGTAAGGGACTTGGCAAGAACCTCCAAGGAATTTCCAAGCCGATCAAACTAAAGAAATATGGCACCACTTTTGGTCTTGGATATGAGTATACTTGGGAGGAATTCAACAATTGGTCGCCATTATGGCGTGGTCCATACTACCCGCTAGAGCAGCCAATACAACATTTGGAGCAGACTTTCCAGCCGGCCGATGTTATCTATGGGTCGGAAGAAGAGAAAGCACTAGCAGCAGTAAGGAATTTGTTCTTAAAAGATGATGACATGGATTATTATGTCATTTTAGAGGATGAGGGGGAGGAAGGCCCTTCCATACAGGCTGTAAGCCGAGGAGCATGCCTCAACAATTGGACCATCAGAACTACTAGAGCCCGGAAAGCCTCGGGGTAGCAAGGCTGAACAAAGCATCATGCACTATCTTTTATTTTTACTAGTTGATTTTCCTTTCGCATTTTTGAATTTTCGCAATAAGATCTTCCATTGTTCAAAACAGTTATGAAATTTATCAAAGCATTTCAGTTTCCTTACAAATCTTACTCTTATTATTTTCTCTCATTACTTTACTTATACAGCATTACTATTACCTATCTTGATGAACCAGTGAATGTGACATGCAACGAGACAACGCAACAAACGGACATAGATTCAGAGAAAGATGATATACAGGAAGAGATTGTTAAAGAGGTTGAAAATTTTGAGAACATACCTAAGTTCAACCTGAACGAGACCGAGATTGTTAACCTAGGAGATGTAGAAAATATCAAAGAAACTCGGATCAGCGTTCATTTGTCACCGTCAGAAAAGGAAGAATACACAGAATTTCTGAAGGAATATGAGGACATATTCGCCTGGTCATATGATGACATGACTGGTTTGAGCACATCTATTGTGGCCCACAAACTGCCAACCGATCCGACATGTCCGCTGGTAAAGCAAAAACTCAGAAAGTTCAAGCCTGACGTGAGCTTGAAAATCAAGGAAGAAGTCACTAAGCAGGTCAAAGATAAGGTTCTCAGGGTAGTAGAATATCCGACATGGTTAGCCAACATTGTGCTAGTACCGAAGAAGGATGGGAAAGTTAGAGTCTGTGTCGATTACTGGGATCTCAACCAGGCCAGTCCAAAGGACGACTTCCCCTTACCGAACATACACATCCTGATTGACAATTGTGCCAAGCATGAGCTGCAGTTATTTGTAGATTGCTTCGCTGGGTACCATCAGATATGGATGGATGAATAAGATGTTGAGAAAACGACTTTCATTACGCCGTGGGGGATGTACTGCTACAAGATGATGACATTCGGGTTAAAGAATGCAGGGGCCACCTACATGAGAGCCATGACTACTATCTTCCATGATATGATACACAAGGAGATTGATGTGTATGTAGATGATTTCATCATAAAGTCCAAGAAATCCACTGACCACATGGAAGATTTGAGGAAGTTCTTCAACAGACTGAGAAGATACAACCTGAAACTGAATCCCGCAAAATGTGCATTTGGGGTTCCTACCGGAAAACTACTTGGGTTCATTATGAGTCGCCGAGGGATAGAACTGGATCCATCTAAGGTCAAAGCTATTCAAGAACTGCCACTGCCAAAGAACAAGAAGGACGTAATGAGCTTCATAGGAAGACTTAACTACATCAGCCGGTTCATATCACAATTTATGGTCATCTGTGAGCCGATCTTTAAGATGTTAAAGAAGGACGCCGCTACCACATGGACTGATGATTGCCAAAAAGCTTTTGATAGAATCAAGGAGTACCTATCAACACCACCAGTCTTAGTTCCACCTGAGCCGGGTAGACCTCTATTACTCTACCTTGCAGTATTGGATGGAGCGTTCGATTGTGTTCTCGGGCAGCATGATGAAACAGGGAGGAAGGAGCAGGCCATCTATTATCTCAGTAAGAAGTTCACCCCGTACGAGGCTCGGTATTCTCTGTTAGAGCACACCTGTTGTGTTTTGACTTGGGTAGCTCAGAAGCTGAGGCACTACTTCTGTGTCTATACTACATATCTCATATCAAGAATGGATCCCTTGATGTACATCTTTCAGAAGCCCATGCCCACTGGAAAGCTAGCCAAGTGGCAAATCCTGTTGAGTGAATTTGACATTGTCTACGTAAATCAGAAGGCAATCAAGGGATAGGCACTAGCAGACACCTTGCTGAAAATCCCATAGACGGAGAATACGAACCCCTGAAAACGTATTTTCCTGACGAAGAGGTATCATTCATAGAAGAAGACATTGCAGAATCCTATGATGGTTGGAGAATGTTTTTCGATGGAGCGGCAAATTTCAAAGGAGTTGGCACAGGAGCAGTCCTAGTATCAGAAACCGGTCAGCATTATCCGGTATCTGCCAAGCTCAGGTTCCCGTGCACCAACAACATGGCCGAGTACGAAGCCTGTATTTTAGGGCTCAAGATGGCCATTGACATGAACATCCAAGAGTTGCTAGTAATTGGGGATTCAGACTTGCTTATACATCAGGTCCGAGAAGAATGGGCGACCACGAACTCCAAGATACTCCCTTATCAGCATCATGTACAGGAGTTGAGAAAGAGGTTCACAAAGACAGAATTCCAGCATGTTCCCAGGGTCTAGAATGAATTCGTCGATGCACTGGCCACCCTATCATCCATGATACAACATCCAGACAAGAATTTCATTGATCCCATTCCGGTAAAGATCCATGATCAACCAGCTTACTGTGCTCATGTCGAAGAAGAAGCAGACGGAAAGCCTTGGTTTCATGATATCAAGGAATACTTGGCCAAAGGAGAATACCCAGAGCTCGCAAATGCTATTCAGAAGTGCACGCTTCGGAGGTTATCCAACAAGTTGATTCACAGTGGAGGAATCATGTATAGGAGGACTCCTGATTTGGGATTATTAAGGTATGTCGACGCAAAGGAAGCATCCAGGCTATTAAAGGAAATTCATGCAGGAACCTGCGGTCCACATATGAATGGCTTTGTTTTAGCAAAGAAAATACTCTGAGCTGGTTACTTTTGGATGACTATGGAAACAGATTGCATCCAGTATGTTCGAAAGTGTCACCGCTGCCAGATACATGCAAACATGATAAAGGTGCCTCCAAATGAGCTTAATGCAACAAGCTCGACGTGGTCATTCGTCGCCTAGGGAATGGATGTTATCGGACCAATCGAACCCGCCGCAACAAACGGGCACAGGTTTATCCTAGTAGCAATTGATTATTTCACCAAATGGGTTGAAGCAACATCTTACAGGGCATAGACTAAGAAAGGCGTGACGGATTTCGTCCACGACTGTATCATGTGTCGGTTTGGAATTTTAGAGTCAATCATTACTGATAATGGCTCCAACATCAACAGTGATTTGATGAAATCCATGTTTGAAACCTTCAAGATCAAACACAAGAATTTTACAGCTTATAGACCTTAGATAAACGGAGTCGTAGAGGCCGCCAACAAGAATATCAAGAAGATACTAAGGAAATTGATAGAGAAGCATAAGTAGTGGCACGAGAAGCTCTCATTTACTTTATTGGGATACCGCACCACAGTCCGCACATCGATAGGAGCAACCCCCTATATGCTAGTTTACGGTACAGAGGCATTCATTCCCGCCGAGGTGGAAATTCCCACATTAAGAATCATATAGGAAGCAAAGCTAGATGATATAGAATGGGTGAAGAATCATTATGAGCAGATAGCTCTTATAGATGGAAAGAAAATGAATGCAGTTTGTCATGGTCAACTTTATCAGAACAGGATGTCCAGAGCCTTCAACAAAAGAGTCAAGCCGAGACAGTTCACACCAGGGCAGCTGGGGTTAAAAAAAATCTTTCCACGTCAAGATGAAGCCAAAGGGAAATTCTCTCCCAACTGGTAGGGTCCGTACATGGTTCACCGGGTTCTAACAGGAGGAGCCCTCATACTTGCAGAAATGGACGGAGAAGTCTGGCCAAAGCCGATCAATTCAGACGCAGTCAAGCGATACTATGTGTAACCTTTATGCTTTCTTTTATGATGTAATTTGAACTACGCCTGACCTGATTCCCGTTTAAGAGGGGATACGTAGGCAGCCCTATGGGTTCGGTCACAATTCAATAAAATTTTCATTTCCCCCCGCTATTGGAAACTAGGGCAGAATTTTGAGGAGGACCCTCAAAATTCCTAAGTTGATTTCAGCCATTTATCATCAACAGCCGTTAGAAGCAGCAGCCCAGTAAACTAGGGCAGAATTTTTAGGAGGACCCTCAAAATTCCGGAGCAAGAGAAGTTGCAATGACTTGAACCACGTCACAGTCGTTGGTTTATCTAAGGAGAACTATTCTTAATTACGCATTTATATTATGCTTTTACTAAATCATACATGTCTATTATCAAAATTGCTTTGTTCAGCAACGCTACCCCAAGGATACATATAGTATCACTAAAACGGAGCCGAGCAGGTTAAGCAGAGCCAACGAGGATACGAACTAACCTTCCCCCCTTTTTACAAAACTCACGTTTTTTCTTTGAATGCAGGTACCCAAGTCGCAAAATCATCGAATATATTTATACGCTCGTACTTTTCAGAAATACAACTCTCAAGACCATCGCACCTATTCACAGTTACCATCCACACACAACATCCCCAGCTACCACAATATCAGCTAAGGAACTTGCATCATGTTTTAATTTACGCACAATATACACTTGTATTGCTTATTTGCAGGTAAACTGGCAAACCATGGCCGTCTCAGCAGAAGCGATCCCGCTCCAGTTCCCGCAGCCCTATTAGACTTTAACCATCCATCCCAACCTGAGTATCGAATCCGTCCTTGGGAAAACCTCCTTCGGCATATTCCGCCGACGGATCCTGAACTAGATATGGCCTGATTCCTGTAAGACCAAGGATATGTAGGCAGCTCAGGAACCAGAGCACAGTCAAATTCTTCAAACCATTTCGTTAGGTCAAATTGGCCATCATATCATTACCCGACAACTCTTTCATCCTTCCCAGGTAAAGAGGGGCAGTTGTTGATACTCAATTTTTTTCTATGTATTTTTATATGCAAAATACTTTCAAAATAGCATATATATGCATATATAAGTATGTCCAATGTTTTAGTATTTTTCCTAATTTTTAAAAGATTTTTAAATCAATTTATTGCCCGATTTCTACAATACAAAAAACCAATAATTGTTCCTCAAATTATCATTTTTGGTGAATAACTTATTTTATTCTCACATTTATACCAAAATATAGCTAAGGTAATGTTTTACGCATTTTTACAAATTTATTTAGTATTTTTAAAGCTAAATTGCATATAATTGCAATTTTAGCCTACTTTAAGATTTAATAGCATTTTATAATTATGAAATTGATTCTAGTATTTTTAATTTAATATTTATATATTATTAATTAACTTACTAATTTTTATAAAATAAAAAGGGAAAAAGTGGCTATTTAAAACTTAGCCCTAACTATTTCAATTTTAGCCTAAAATCAGCCCCAATTAAACCCCAATTCCAATTCAAATGGACCAGACCAATTCCTAAAACTACCCGCCCCTAACCCGTTTATTTTACCCGCCCGGCTTCCCCTTTTGATCCAAGCCGTTGATCATTTTTTATCAACAACCAGAATTCCCTCTTTCCTTTTTAATTCAACAACCCACACCAACCCTATCCCATTTCTCACCAACCGCCACCTCTAAAACCCCTCCCCTCTCCCAAATTCTCTAGAACATTCCTTAACCTTAGCCACCTCTCACCGTCTTCAACCTCGATACCCACCAGAACCTATGGTTTCTCAGGCCATAGGAGCCCTATACTCACCTCTCCTTGCTCTTATACGTTTGATACTTGAAGATTCGAGGCCTGACCTTGAAGGTTTTTGCCCAAACCTCTGCTGATTTAAGGTTTCATGGCCATCTCCGGTCTTGCTCCGGCGTACCATCATGTTTTGAGCCTGGTTCTGACTTCTCCAACTAAGATCAAACCTTTTCTAAACCTTTCTCATTCCTAGGGCTCTTCTGAAACCCTAAATCTTTGAGGTTTTCTCCGATCCTTTTAGATCTATTATGTATCTATGCTCTATTTGAGTTTTCAAACGATCTCCCCAAATTTCTTTCAAAAATTACTTCCAAAATCGCTTCTTTTTCGATTTAGGGTTTTCTGAAATGCTTAAAATGTTTCTCTGACTTTTCTTTTCCTTTTCTTTGTATGTATTTGTCTCTACTATGCTCATATGTTTCCTTTTTACCACACATGTTCTTCTGTGCTTTCTGTCTTTCGTTTTCCTACTTTGTTTCTATACCATGCTCTCACATGTTTATCTCACTGTGTTTTCCTATATGTTCTTTTTCTATACTTTTCGGGTGTTCTTGTGTTCTTCTACTGTATTTTCTCTACTAAGTTCTTAAGTCTCTTTGTTTGCCTTTTACTGAACGTTGTTTTAAGTTTCTTCTAAAAGACCCGTTTAAGCATGTTTTCCTCTACTATTTCTTCTACTCTCCTTATGCTTCAAATTTCTTCACTTTGTTTGCTTTGAACTTTCTACTGAAGTTGCTTGTTTTCTCATGAGTTTTTGAAAGAAATCTCTGAGCCTGTTTTAACTACTTGCTTCCTCATCTCTGTACTTAACTCGAGGTGGAAACCCTAGAATTTGGGGGTTCTGCCGAGGTTTGGTCATGTGATTGAAGTAGGGTTCCGTTCGAGAACCCTTGACTCTTTCAGACTAATCTCTTAGTCTATGAACTAAGTTTGAACTTCTTCGTTTGCACATGATTCTGAGCTTTTTTTAAAACTCTTCTACACTAGACTCTTTTACTAATTGGCATGACAATTTTCTTTCATACTTAACGTGTCTGTACGCTTTTTATATGTGATAAGTCTTTCTTCAAAGAGGTTTTCCAATTTGTGATTGGTTCAGAATCCCTTTTTAATAGGACTAATTGATTATTGCTGATTTTCCTTAAGTAAAACCTTTCTTCACCTTCTCTGACTGGGTTCATTCTTACAAATCTTTGGACTTCTGATTTCTTGGTTGTTAACTGATTCCTATGCCTTATTTGCACAAACCGTGTACTGTCAAGACCTTGTCCTTAAATAGACCTTTATGTATTACCCCTATTATACTACTTCGCACAAAGTATTTGATTAATTTATTTCCTTAATGGGTTTATACCCGTTTGTAATCTGAATCCCTTAATTAAACGGAAAACTTGTGTAATTGATTGACAATCGATTTTCAAACTATTCTCTTACCTTATTTCTGCTTGCCTTCTATACTATAAAAGGGCACGACCCCTTTCTTACTAGACACTTTCAACTGAACACTTTTACACTTTAAACTTCCCACCCACAATCTCAATTCTCTTCTAAACTCATCGTATTCTGACTGCCTGTTTGCACTTTGGCTTTACAAGACTACTGCTTTCTTCTTACTTGTTTCTTTAAGACTGGTATGTTCTAGTTTTAGCTTCAGCATCATCCCAATGTGTTTACTTACAACATTTACATCCATGTCTACTTTACTGTCTATGTGGAGTTAGATGTTTAACTGGCATGTTAATTTCTTTTTACCTGTTTCTACTGTGAATCCCTGCACCCCTGTTTCCTTTTATGTGCTTTGAGTTGTAGTTCAGGACATGGCAATATGCAAGTTATTGTTCATGTTTGGACTTGATCCCTTAGGGGATCCTATCTCCCAAAACAATGTGTTTAAACATGCTGGTAGGGTGTGCCAGCACTTCTCATCGCTAGGTATGCCCACTAGCCTGTCCTTGCTTCTTTACCACTTCCCCTTTCCCCTTTTTTCAAACTTTGCACTTACACTCACTCTTGGCTTCTAAGTTCTCCCCCCCTCCTGTGAGCCTTGCCTTGGGACCTTAAGCTCCTTCTAAACTTGGACACCTGAGGACTGGCCCTTCCACACTACACTATGACTTAATCCTGCATATTTGGGTGTGAGCACTGCTCGGAGTCCATTTGAGGCTCTTAGGGAACTCTGACACATCCAAATGAGAGAAAGGCTTTGGATCTTGATCTTTGGAGTTGGTTCATCATATATTTCAGACATGGAGTCCGAATTAGGCTCCCCTTGGATGTACTGTTAATTTTTGATGCAATTTTGCTTTTCTTATTCATTCTGGGCTGTAATAATTTGTAATAACTATTGGGGTGGCTAGTGAAAAGGGATGGGAATGACTCTATGCAAAAAGGAGTAGATATCATGCCTATAGGCTTATTAATTTCTGTAGATACCATTCTTATTTATACATTCTCATCTTTAGATAATATGCCTATAGGTTTATTATTTTTTGCAACCACGTAGATATCCTGCTTGTAGGTTTACTTACAGAATTCTGCACTTGCATATAGACACCATGGCTATAAGAATTCCTGCATTATATAGACACCATGTTTATAGGTTTATGCATTCATATAGATACCATGTCTTTAAGGTTTTCTGCACTTCTACATTATATAGATACCATGTCTATAAGAAAGTTTTGCACTATCTCATATAGATACCATGCTAGAAATCCAAATCCTGCATATGCATCTGTCGTTAGACAAACCTGTCTATAAGATTTAAATAACTAACAGTATTTAGATACCATGCCCATAGGATTTCTGCACTCTTGCTACATCTGTAAAAATGTTTAAAATCAAAAACGCCTAGAAAGCATGCCTATAGGAGCTATTAACAAAATCTGAATCGTTTCACTTTCTTATAAGTCTGAAATCAGTAACAATAATGCCTAACATCTGCAGGACTTGAACTCGCCTTTCCTAATTAACAGACAATTTCTTTTCCTAAAATCAGCATACTTCTTTTTGAAACCAGTAGATATCATGCCTATAGGTTTCGCCTAACACTTAGGCAAGCCATAAGGTAAACTTGTAACTGAACCAGGTTTTGTTAATTACAACCAGCGGGCAAGCCAAATTCGGACTTCTTATCTGAAAATATGTGATAAATCAACCTGCTTTAACTTCTTAAGTTTGATTAGACCTTAATCCGTACATGCAAGACATGCTAAACTCTATGCTTTTCTTTGATTTAAGGAGGTCTATTTGAGTCTTTCTATCTGTTTATGTGCTTTCCCAATACTTGCTACATATATGTTTTGATTGCTGCCTTAGAATTTTGTCCTTTTAAAACTATGAAATCTCATACCCTTCCCTTTTAGGATTAGTAGTCCCAAGTACCTCCGGGACTCATAGGATTGGGGCGGGTAATAGCATGCAATAAGTAAACGAGACTATTCCACGCTTTAATACCTTAACGGGGTGGGAAAGGGTAGATATGGATATGATGACCACGCGATAACATCTCGTGTAGCCCCTCTTTGAGGAGTGATTACCGGATGTTGTGTGGGGTGATCCATATTATTTGTAAACCTAGGACCCCCCTCCCTTTACTTGTTCATTTTATTACTTTCAGAATTTCCCAAACTATTTTCTCAAAAAATTCAGCTTTCTTTTATTTCTTTAAACTTTAATCTATTTGCAACCATTATGTGAAAACCCCCTCATATTTGAAAGTTTTGACTTGCCTACTTGTTATTTTCACTTAAGGTCACAATTATAGTATGGCCAAGAACCACACTAGTGGATCCTGAGGGGTGTCTAACACCTTCCCTTCGGGATAATCTCAAGTTCTTGCCCAATCTCTGGTTTTCTAAATCAAACTCTTCTTAGTGTCTTAATGCACTTTAATCATTAGGTGGCGACTCTTCTCTTTAATAACCGTTAAAAGAGTTATCAATGTCATAAACCCGATTTCGGGAGAAAAAGGGGGTGCGATACTCGGATCAACAAATTCGCACGACAAGAATTTCAAAAATATGAGGTTTTTCCTAAAGGTTCTGCAGCCTCTCGCGAAGACAAGGCCATATGTAAACCCGTCTTCACGAGTCTACTAAACCTGCAGACTCCTGCTCATGACTCGTGAGACCTATGTAACCAGGCTCTGATACCAACTTGTCACGACCCTAAACCCGGACCCAGTCATAATGGTGCCTCTCGTGAAAACAAGGCCAGCCAACTCTTTCCCATTTCAGTCTTAAGCAATTAAACAATAAGAATTAAGTCATTATACATAAATAAACCCCAAAATACGGTGAATAATACAATTTGCGATACAAAACTAACACAGCCTGACATCGGGGTGTCACTAGTCACGAGTATCTAAATGATTGAGAGATATAAAAACATGTAAGGCACATTACAGGCTATAATGAAGCAGTAAAACAGGTACGAACAGTGATTCAATAAAGATGTGTAAAATCATATAAGTTCAGTTTAAACTTCACGAAATGCCTATTCAACAATTAAACAGGTAAATGACAGACAAATAAGACAAATAAGCATATAAAGGATTGCCCCTCGGACACAATGTCAACAATACCAGCCCCTCGGGCTATATCTCACATCACAATGGGTATCCGTGCTCACAAGGGGTGTGCAGACTCCTGGAGAGGCCCCTTTTGGCCCAAGCGCAATGTTAAGCCATCTCGTGGCATCTTCACTAGGCCCTCAGCCTCATATCAACAAGCCACCTCGTGGCGTACATATCTCAGGCCCTCAGCCTCATAATCATAATCAAATGTTTCCTCACAACATAGGCCCTCAGCCTTACTCAGTCAAAATCCTCACAAGCCACTCGGGCAATAGTAAAACATGATTCTCAGCCCAAAATATCATTTAAAAGATCATTTAAGTGTTAAAACAGAGTAAACATGGCTGAGTTATAAAAATAGTGGAATATAACATGACTGAGCTCAAGTATAAAGTCAAAACAGTGAGCAAATATCAATAAAAATCCCCAAAGAGTTCAAATAATTGGCACAAGGCCCAAATATGGCGTTCAACCCAAAACATGATGTTCACAAATAGATTTCAGTCAAATACGCGGTAAAATAGTCATTTGGGACGGACTAAGTCATAATCCCCAATAGTGCACAATCCCACGCTCGTCATCAAGTGTATGTGTCACCTCAATATAGCACTATGATGTGCAATCCGGGGTTTTATACCCTCAGGAAATCATTTACAATCATTACTCACCTCAATCCGGTCCAAACTCTAGTCCGCGATGCCTTTGCTCCTCGAATCGGCCTCCACTCGCGTCGAATCTATCTAAAATCAGAATCACGGCGTCAAAATATGCTAAGGGAACGAAGCCCAAGCGAAAATAATCAATATACAACACAACTCCCGAAATTACCAAAACCCGACCCCCGATCCCACGTCTCGAAATTCGATAATTTTTACATCAATAGACTCCTTATCTCCCCACGAGTTCATATATATCAAAAGTTCTGAAATCCAATCTCAAATGGTCCTTCAAATCCTCAATCAAAGGTCTAAGTTTCCAAGCCCTAGTTTCCCCAAACTTTGATCCTTAAATTCCATTAATTACAAGCCTAATCCGTGAAATAATATCATGGAAACGAGTTTTAGGTCCAAAATCCTTACCTAAATGTAGTTCCCCTGAAATCCTTCTTCAAAATCGTCCAAAAAGCTCCAAAACCGACTTAAAAATGGTGGAATAGATCAAAAATCGCGAAGGAAACAATTTATACTTTCTGGCCTAGGCTTTTTCGCATCTTTGGCCTAATTCCCGCTTCTGCGGTACCACATTTGCAGCCAATGAACCGCTTCTGCGGTTTTCACTAAAGCGACCAAAATCGCATCTGCGATGCTCACTCCGCATATGCGCCTTCGCAAGTGCGGTCCCACAACCGCATCTGCGGTTCCTGCCTTCCCAGCCATTTTGGCTTCTGCGATCCCCTTCACGTATCTGTGGCATCGCACCTATGGTCCCCAATCCGCAGGTGCAGAAACACCAGAAGCAGAAAATCTGCGGCTTTCTCCAAAATTTCGAACTCTCCATCAACCATCCGAAATCACCCCGAGGCCCCCGGGACCTCAACCAAAAGCACCAACATATCCCAAAACCTCATTCAAACTTATACCAATCTTCAAAACACCTCAAACAACATCGGATCAACCAAAACTCATCGGATTCAAGCCTAAGTTTCCAAAATCTTCCGAATTTCGTTTTTGATCAAAAATCCAACCAAACCACGTTCGAATGACCTGAAATTTTGCACACACATCCCAAATGACACAACAGAACTACTGCAACTCTCGGAATTCCATTCCGGTCCCTATATCAAAATTTCACCTATCAACCGGAAAACGCCAAAAATCCAATTTTGCCAATTCAAGCCTAAATCTACTCCGGACCTCCAAAACATATTCCGATCACGCTCCTAAGTCTCAAATCACCTCCTAAAGATATCTGAACCATGGAAACTCGCATCCGAGCCCTCTAACACATAATTCAACATTGGTTGACTTTTCCAACTTAAGCTTCCTCAAAAAAGACTAAGTGTCTCAAACCTTACCAAAACCTTTCTGAACTCGAGCCAACCAACCCTATCACTCATACAACCGATAAACAAAGCAATAAGAAGCAGAAGTGGGAGAAACTGAGTGGTAACTCATGAGATGACTGGCCGGGTCATCACACATATCAACTACGAGTTACAAGATTCCTATCTATGAGTCTTCTGAAGCTTGATCTTGAGTCTTAACTGGTTCTTCATGCGGAGTCTAATCTGAATCTTGATACTTGTTAGCTGTAGGTGTTAGTTCATTCTTCCACGGCTTCTTCGGATCAAGACCGGACATGCAGTGCTAGTGACATCAGCCATGTCTTGAGTAGTTCACATCTTTCATCGGCTTCTGTATTTGGATTCACTTCCCTCTTTTTTATTTTCCTTTTTTTTCTTCCTATTTTTTTGGATTGAGACTTATTCTTTTGGTTATCTTGGGTTGTCGACTCGCATTTTTTAGGCGAGCTTCCGCTACTTCTAACTTGAATTGACTTCTAAAATGACTTGAAATTTGAAATAACTCTAAAATGAATTATGAAATGAATTCCCTTGTTCTCCAGGTGGGCGCCTACAATTGACATAAAACTCAAATGAATTCCCTTGTTCTCCAGGTGGGCGCCTGATACTACAGCAAAATAGACAAAATAAAAGAAACTTTTCTGTCCCAGTTTCCACTAGGAAGATTTGTGAGTTGTTCGCAGAACTATAAATCACCTATGCTACTGATGAAGGATGCAATGATGAGAATAAAATTAAAGATTCGACTAGGATACACGTCTCTTGTGAGTAAAACCAAGAAAATTTTGACTAGCAAATGCGTCTGTTAAAAAAAACCTAAATGACCCAGACTAGGAAGTGCATCTCCTAGATTTAAGATTGAGCTTGCGGAAAAACTGTAAACTAAGCTTGACTAAAATAAAAACTGACCCTATTCTCCAAGCGAGACCCCTGATTTCAAGAAAACTAAATATTAATAACTTAAGAAAACTAAAAATTGACCCTTTTTTTTCAAATCCAGACTTCCCTTTTTTTTTTAAAAAAAATATTATCCTAGGAGAAAATTCATCAGACTAGGTTTTCTATCTTAGGAGAAAGATTCATCAGACTAAGATTTTGATCCTAGGAGAAAGTTTATCAGACTAGGTTTCTTTTTTCTCTTTTTTTTTGGTGTCTTAGGAGAAAGATTCATCAGACTAAGATTTCTATCCTAGGAGAAAGTTCATCAGACTAGGTCCCTATTTTTTGTTTCAATCTTAGGAGAAAGATTCATCAGACTAAGATTTCTTGTATCCTAGGAGAAAGTTCATTAGGCTAGGTCTTCTTTCTTAGGAGAAAAATTCATCAGACTAAGATTTTGATCCTAGGAGAAAGTTCGTCAGACTAGGTCTCTTTTTTTTGGTATCTTAGGAGAAAGATTCATCAGACTAAGATTTCTATCCTAAGAGAAAATTCATCAGACTAGGTTTCTTATTTTAGGAGAAAAATTCATCAGACTAAGATTTTGATCCTAGGAGAAAGTTCATCAGACTAAGTCTCTTTTTTTTTGGTATCTTAGGAGAAAGATTCATCAGACTAAGATTTCTATCTCAGGAGAAAATTCTTCAGACTAGGTTTCTTATATTAGGAGAAAGATTTATCAGACTAAGATTTTGATCCTAGGAGAAAGTTCATCAGACTAGGTCTCTTTTCTACTTTTTTTGGTTATCTTAGGAGAAAGATTCATCAGACTAAGATTTCTATCCTAGGAGAAAGTTCATCAGACTAGGTCTTCTATCTTAGGAGAAAGATTCATCATACTAAGATTTCGGTCCTAGGAGAAAATTCATCAGACTAGGTCCCTTTTTGTTATCTTAGGAGAAAGATTTATCAGACTAAGATTTTTATTGGGAGGAAAATCCATCAGACTAGGACTTTTTACCCTATGAGGAAAAAATATGAAGATCAATGGCAAGATTTTATGCACAATAGAAAGATAAATAAAGGCAAAGATTTGAGAAACTTCCCTTTGTCGGCTCTTCTATTCTTTTCCACTTTCCTTGCACTGCTTTGTTCCTGTTTCACATAAAAAAAATTGTCAGTTTTAAAAATGGTGGTCGGTTTGTGGTCTTGAGTCTTGGGAAGCTTGGCTTTGTGATCATGCAACCTTTGGAAGACCGACTGCCTTGGTAGTTGCTTGCACTGCTGGGAGACTCTGTTGTTGCTTTCAAGGAACCTTTACTTTCTATATCATCCCTGATTATTTCACTTCCAGGTCCTTTGGTGTTTTGTGGCTCAATCAGCCTTATCTCAAAAAAGAGATTTCTTTTCTTGGATAACCTTTTCCGATATCTTGAATGGTTTTTGCTTTTGAAGCAATTTCTCTGTCAGAGAAAATCACAACTAGAAGTGCCTTTTGCACGATGTGCACACTCCATAGTCCTTTTTTAGTGCTACAGAGAATCCCTGATTAACCTCACAGTCTTTTCTTGCTTGCTTTAGACAAGTAGGCCGACAAAAGTCTTTTTTGGGGGGGAGCCTTTGTATGAATCCTCAAGGCCTATTGACAGTAACAACTGAGTGTGATTGCCAAATTTACTTTATGCAACTGAAAAGCTGATAGTAGATTTTGAAATATTTTCTTGCTTGTTTTGACAAGGACTGACTCAGAGTGAAGGACATAATGATGCAAAGAAACAAGTATTAACAAGAAATGCCTCGGTCGGAAGGACAGAAAGAAGAGTTTTTTTTTAACTAGCCTTAATGATCATGACATTTGGACTCAACCGCCTGATCTATCAAACTAATCCAATCTTCCATTGTACCATTCTTATGACCTTTGAAGTCGGGCTTGTTCGTGCTAATTTTTTGTATCAAATTCATGACTCAATTTCGACTAGTGGTGCCCCGAGGAGTTTTCACCAACTAGTCTCTCTCATTTATTCATCTCTGCTTACCATCATCTAATAGTGCCTGTGAGGGTTTTCACTAGTAAGACTCTCTCATTTTTCTTTTTATTTTCCCTTTTTTTTTGCGAGCAACTTGACAGTGTTCTATGTCGCGTGACAACAGTTGCTCATTGCATGCTTCTCTTGGTATTCTTGAAGGCATATTGGGAGGTCTTTATTTGGAAGGTTTTTGGATAGGGTTAGACAGAAGGGTCGGCATGAAGGCTCAAAGTAGACTCAAAATGAAGGGTTGTGGACTTATAACTCTTGAAATCGACTCTTTCAAAAGTGAAATAAAATCTCTGTCACAGTTTCAGATACTGGGGATTTTTGGCTTTTTCTTTTTTTTCTTGAATTCTTATTTGATTGGACCGAACCGTGAGGCTACCTACGTATCCCTTTTTTAAGGAATCAGGTCAAACGTAGTTCAAACATCTGACCTAACTATTTTTCATCTTTCTTTCTGTTTCTCTTTTTTTTTCTTTTTTCTTTTTTTTTCTTTTTTGTTTCAAAACATGTTTCCCCAGCTCTTATTTTCTAGGGGCATGGACTTTTAACGGTTCTTTTCTTCTTCTTCTTCTTTTTTTTTATTTGAACTTGCAAAGAGATGTCCCAGTTTATACTCTTGGGGCATGGACATTTATTGTTATTATTTTGTTTTTTTTAATTTTTTGGGACTTTTGACTCTAAACCTGATTCCAAAAGAGGGTGGTCAAAAAAATAACATAGGCTCAAAAGGGATAACAAAGGGTATAAAGTGTTTGGGTAGTAGAAAAAGGGCCTCCCAGCCTCGAGAACGCCAAACATAGTATCCCTTTTGCAATCACAACATTGATGAACATGCATATCTTCTTGGTGTATCGTGGTCGAAAGACACTTTCCATCCATTAATGTCAAACTTTCGACCAAGCTTCAATTGATTAAACACCCTCAAGCCTAATCCTCATAATGATTTGAAGGTAAATTTTACTCGACCTTAATTCCCAAGTATTTCAACTCTTTATTCATCCTCAAAAAAGTCTTGTTCTCAGTTATCCAATTCAAGCTTAAATCAATTTTCTAAGATTTGGCCAGAAATTCCGCATGCATGTTATATCACTAAAACTAGCGGGAAAAGAACTAAGCATGTAATGACACAAAAGGACAAACTGCATTTCATTGAGTAAACAACAAGAAAAACAACCTAAAATCCGAGCTACAACCCTAAAATAACCCAGATAATGAAAATAGTAACAAAACAGACAAACAAGACTCACACAAACAGAATAGAGAGATAGAAGGGTTTGACTCAATAAAATAAATAAAATCTGGATGACAACCCTGAAATAACCTAGATAATAGAAAAACATCAAAACAGGCTACCAAGATTCCTTCCTAGTGATGAGGGAATGATTTTTGGATTGTTAGGCTTGACATTTAGCCACAAATTTGTTCACAGAATCAGCAAAGCCTTCTCCAATTTCAAAATCATTAACTTCAATCAGCAAGTTCCCGAGAGGATTCTCATACTCTATGTCACCAGGAATCATCACCACAAGGTGTGCATCATCATGTGCATGTAAAGGATTCTACGTGATATTTTGGGTGTCACTATCTTGGATCATAATCAATTTTTCCTGGATCATCCTTTCTATTTTTCTTTTCAAATCTCGACAGCTTTCAACATTGTGCCCCTGGGCATTGGAATGGTATTCGCACCTTTTAGAAGGGTCAAAGCTTCTTGCACGTGGGTCCACGTGATTTGGAGGAATAGGTGCAATCATGTCATAATGCTTTAATTTCTCAAACAAGCTTGCGTAGGACTCTCCTATTAGTGTAAAATTATCTTTTAATCTTTGTTCCCCGTTATACCCCTGGCATGAATGTGGGTTATAGGGCACTTGAAAATTTTGTGGAGGTTGGTGGAGATTTTGTGATGCTCGTGCTCGCCTTATTGGGTGATTTGGTGGTTGCACAACATACTGAGGTGGAGCAACAGAGTATTGTAAGTTCTGAGGTGGATAGTAGTGCTCAAGAGCATCATCGAAAAATAGACGAGGCTGGTTATACCTTCGAGATGTTCTCCTAGGACCTCTTCTCGACCCTGTTGTCATCATGATTTATTCGTCTTTCTTATTCGTGTCACTAGAATTATCAGATTCAATTTAGACAGCCTGAGTTGCAGCTTTGAGAGCTGCTTGACTTATAATTTTGCCTGTCTTAAGGCCATTATCTACCATTTCCCCAATCTTGATTGCTTTAGAGAAGGATTTGCCCACTGCGGACATCATGTTTTGAAAATAATCTGGCTCTTGAGCCTGAAGGAAGACAGTGATTAGCTCATGGTCATCCATGGGTGGTTTAACTCTAGTTGCTTGCTCTCTCCATTTAATGGCATATTCCCTGAAACGTTCAGTTGGTTTATTCTTCAGGTTTGAAAGGGAAATACAATCTGGAGCGATGTCGATATTATATTGGAACAGTCTGACAAAGGCCTGTGCCATGTCATCCCAGATGTCACGACCCCAGTTCGCCCTCCGTGAACTATCATGATGGCACCTAGCCTCTACGACTAGGTAAGCCTAACAATTTCAGAAAAGAAATAGCTTGCGGAAAGAAAATAAATTAAAACCGAAATAACAGATGAAATAGTGTTTAAGATGTCGCTTGGCATATAAAAGTACAAGAATCTCAACCTAACACCTCCCAAAATCCGGATCCCCATGAATCACAAGCTAAGAGATTACAGAAAAAGCTCTAACTCTAGAAATGTCTATCAACAAGGGAAAATACAGAAGGGCTATACTAGTACTAAAGGGACTTTTTGGTCTGCAGATGCGGCAGATATACCTCGGAGTCTCTACAACAGTGCCCCGCCTCAAGGATGATAGGATTAAGTTGAAGTACCTGGATCTGCACATGAAAAACATGCGCAAAAAGGGCATGAGTACACCACAGTGGTACTCAGTAAATGCCAAGCCTAACCTAGGTCGGTTAGTCACGAGAAAGGTCAGGGCCCTACTGAGGTTAAACAAAATATAAGGTTTAACAGTGTAGAACAAAATAGGATAAATAAGTACAACAGTAAAAGTAACACAGGATATAAAGGACAGCAACAACTACTACCGAGGCAAAGTAAACACAAAAGGAAATATAGCTCAGCACAAAGATAACAGCCGGGGATCCCTTGGTATCCTCAATATATGATAGGGAGCTCTTGGTATCCTCAATATGTGTTAGGGATCTCTTGGTATCCCGAGGATCTCTTGGTATCCTCGATATATGCTAGGTATCTCTTGGTATCCCGAGAATCTCTTGGTATCCTCAATATATGCTAGGGATCTCTTGGTATCCTCAATAAATGCTAGGGATCTCTTGGTATCCAGAGGATCTCTTGGTATCCTTAATATATGTAGGGATCTCTTGGTATCCTCAATATATGCCAGGAATCTCTTGGTATCCTGAGGATCTCTTAGTATCCTCAATATACATGCTGGGGATCTCTCGGTATCCCGCACTTCAGTTCAAATCAAAATACGTACAAGGGATCTCCCGGGATGCTGTCCCATAGTCCTAAAGTAACACACACAGAAATAACACAAGGAATACTCAATTAAACTCAACTTCATACCAAGGTAAAATAGAAAATTCTAACCTATAGTACAATTAAGGCAGTTTAAGCAAATAAAGCAGTTAAGTCAATTAGACATGCTTCTCTAAGCTAGCAGGAAGCTTAAATTTCAAGTAATGTAAGCAGGAAAGGAAAACACAATTAAAGCTAATTTAGTGAAAACAAGATTTTCAACAATTAGCACAGGTACACACTCGTCACCTCACGTACAAGGCATTTCCATTATCACAATACAAATCCTAAGGGGAATGTCCCCCAAACAAGGTTAGGTAAGCCACTTACCTCGAACCGACTCTAAATCAACCCGAAACCACCTTCTTGCCACGAGTGCTCGACTCCAAATGGCCCAAATCTATTCAATTCAATTGCATAATGTAAGTAACACTTCAAGTAACTAATTCTGCAAACAAATTCTAAGTTAATACGCGAAATTAGGTAAAATGACCAAAACGCCTCTCGGGTCCACGTCTCGAAATCGGGTAAAATTTATATTTTCAGAATCCTCATACTCTCACGAGTCTAACCATACCAAAATTATCCAAATCCAATGTCAAATCTCCAATCAAAACTCGAATTTTTGGTCTAAGAACTTTTCCAAAATTTTCCCCAATTTCTTACCCCAAATCCGAAATTAGATGATGTATTCATGATTAAATTAATGGGTTATAAGAAAAAAGAGTTAAGAATCATTACCCGCAAACTCCCTCTGAAAATCTCCAAAATTCGTCTCCTGCCGAGCTCCCAATTCAATTTTGTGATATGAACTCAAAACCCTCGATTTTGAATTTTATGTTCTGCCCAGATGTGTCCTCAATCGCGATCGCGGAAACTCCCATGCGATCGCGAAGAGCAACTTCGCTGACCCCAAAAATAAACCTACGCGAACGCGATAAACCCTACACAATCGTGATGTTGCACTACTCAGCTTTACGCGATAGCGGTTGACCTCACGCGATCGCAAAGAGAAAATCTTCCGCTGCTCAGCTGCCTCACTTCTTCCTCTTCGCGAACCTGACGTAGCCCACTCGTTCGCAATTCAACTCCTGCCATTACTACGCGTTCGCACTCCCCTTCCCGGTATCGCGTAGAATAAAATCCCTTCTGCCTCATCCATGCCTTCGTGATTGCGAGCCTCCTCAAGCGATCGTGATGAAGAAAAGTCTGCAACAAAAACCAACAAAAATCTGATCCTTTTCCAAGTCCAAAAATGGTCCGTTGAGCATCCGAAACACACCCCGAGGCCCCCGGGACCTCAACCAAACATGCCAACCAATTCTAAAACATCATTCAAACTTGTTCAAATCTTTGGAACGCTCAAAACAACATCAAAACACCAATTTTACATCGGATTCAAGCCTAGGAATTCAAAAAACTCTCAAATTACGCTTTCGATCAAAAAGTCTATCAAACCTCACCGAATGACCTGAAATTTTGCAAGCACGTCACATTCAACACTATGGAGCTACTCCAACTTCCGAAATTCCATTCTGACCCCGATATCAAAATCTCACTATCAAACCGGAAACTTCAAAAAATTCAACTTTCGGCATTTTAGGCCTAAATTAGCTACGGACCTCCAAAACACAATCTGAACACGCACCTAAGCCCGAAATCACCCAACGGAGCTAATGGAACCAACAGAATTCCATTCCGAGGTCATCTTTACACTACTCCGACTACGGTCAAATTTCTAAAACTTAAACTCACATTTAAGGACTAAATATGCCAAAACTCTCCGAAACTCAAAACCAAACATCCCGACAAATCAAAAATAGCAGAAATGAACATGGGAAAAGAAGTTAATAGGGGATCGGGGCATAAATTCTTAAAACGACCGGTTGGGTCGTTACACCAGACATACCAGCGAGATGTGTCTTGATCCATAAACTATTCGGAGGCTACTCCCGTAAGGATTTCCCAAAAATAAGCCATCAGTAATTCTTCTTTTCCTCCCGCACCTCTTAGTTCATTGCAATACCTTTTCAGGTGGGCTATAGGGTCTCCATGTCCATCATACTTTTCAAAATTGGGAGTGTTGAATCGAGATGGCAAGTGGACATCGGGGAACATACATAGATACTTGAAGGCAATACTCTTCTGACATGCCAACCCTTGCATGTATTTTCAACTGTTGTTCTAAGTTTTTCACTCTTTGGGTCATTTCTTCCTGTGCCATCTTTCGGGTAGGCTTCTCAATGTTTGTAGGAAGATCAAACAAGTACGAGTGGTACTCAGGAGAGTGGCACTGCACTTGATGGGTAGCAAATTTTGACTCGTGAGTTTTCCTCTGCCCTATCGTCGGTTGTGGGATGGTGAAGACGGGCATAACAGTAGTGGTTATCTGATTGGTTGTCAATGGCAAACTTCGAGAGTATGCAATAGAAGTTCCAGCTGTAGTCGTATAATTGGGATAAGGACTGAACCCAGGTAGATATGATTGATCAGACAATGAGACCGGAATGACAGTTGTTGAGATGGGTGTGAACTCTGGGAAACCATGAGAAGAAAAGGGCAGTCCTTGGCCATTGGCCCATGCTTGACACATTTCAGTCATTTTTTGTTTCAGTGCTCTATTTTCCTCAACAACGGTAGAATCTTGTTGAACCCTCTGACCCCGAGTCTCATGAGTGCTTGCAACAACTTCGATGTCAATTGTCATTTTTTTTCCTTTGGATTTTGCGTTGTTAGCTTACCACAAACCGACCACCTCAACTTTCTTCACAATTTAAAACAAAAACATGTTAGAATGGACTCAGTCGGTCCTTATTATTATTATCATTTTTTTTTTCATTTTTTTCATTTTTCATATTTTTGTAATGGTGATCGAACCTAATGTGGATTGCCTACGTATCGTGTGGGAACATGAATCAGATCTTGCATAGTTCGGGAAGATTAAGAATAAAGGAAATAAAATAAATCTTTTTTAGGATTTTGATTTTTTTTTTTTTGCCTTTTTTAATTTTCGAAAGAAAGACTTCTGAAGAAAAAAGAAAATATTTTTTGATTTTAGTTGTTTGTTTTTTGGAATTTCGAAAGAAAAACTTCTAAAGAAAAAAGAAAATATCTTTTGATTTTTGGACTTTTATATTAAAATTATGAAAGAAAGACTTCTAAAGAAAATATTTTTGAATCTTGAATTTTCTTTTCAATTTTTGAAAGAAAAACTGCTAAAGAAGAATGAAAATATTTTTGGATTTTTAATAGAAATTACAAGAAAATATTTTTGGATTTTTTTTTAAATATTGGGGTTTCAAAGAAAGACTTTTCTAAAGAAGGAAGTAAAGGAAAATATTTTTTGGATTTTTTTGAAACTTGTGGTCTCAAAAAAAGACTTTCTAAAGGAGGAAGCAAAGGAAAATATTTTTGGATTTTTAAAAATTGTGGGCCGAAACCGATGAGGTTTGCCTACGTATCTCACATCCGGTGAGAATCTGGCCCGCGTAGTTTGGCAGTTTTGACGGAACATGGGAAACATGACTTTTGAAAACAATAACTTATTTTTTTTCTCTTTTTTTTTTGAAAATTTCGGCAAAGTTTCAAATTACCTACTTCTCACTCTTGATTTTGTTTTTTCGATTTTCTTTTTTTTTCTTCTTTTTTTTTTATTTTCTTTCCCTATTCTAACAGCTAGTCAACATGCAAATCGAAACAAACAGATACGCAAGTAGCACGTAAGATGCATTAGGATGGTCTTTTAATTTGGGTACACCTGTCCTAGACGGACCCAACACCTGTGTTGAGTCCCCAAAGTCAAATGCACGTGATGCAAACAAACGGTCCTACTAGGGATCCGGCATGAGGTTATGTTATTCTAGGTTTGAATCCTGGGGTGTATTGTTCTAGACCTGGCTTATCCAAGCGGACAACTCGAGCCGGGGGGGGGGGGCAGCGTACCGGGAATAAAGAAGCTTCACCGGCTTTGCAACTTATCCGAACCTCGTTCTAAAATTAGGATATGACTCTAATAGAAAAGAAGACACGGGAAGCGCACGCTCCCCAGAAGATTTAGAATACTCAGAGAGAAGGAGGGTTTCGTAACAGTTTATTATACAGTTCAATCAATATCAAAGCGGTAAAAAGAGGTATTTAGCACATTAGGCTCAAACACGTAAAAATCAGATAATAGATAAAAGCCAACTATCACGGTTATTCTAAGCTCGAATTCTTGAACCCTGAACAAGAAATTCTGGGTTCTTATCCCCAGCAGAGTCGCCAGAGCTGTCACACCTCCTTTTTCTACCCGAAAGGGTATAGAGAAGTATTTCCAATTAAAGTGACAATAATCGAAACAGGATGATTTATTCAAATTCAGAGTCGCTACTTGGGATAATTTATGGTATCCCAAGTCACCGACTTAAAATCCCAAATCGAGGAAGTTTGACTCTGTTTCACAGTCCGCGAAATACAGAAATCCGGGTAAGGAATTCTGTTAACCCGAGAGAAGGTGTTAGGCGTTCCTGGGTTCCGTGGTTTTAGCACGGTCAGTCAACTATTATTAATTGGCCTAATTATCTGATTAATTACATATTTAGGACCTATTGTGCATTTTTAACCTTTTAAAATCGCTTTTAATTATTTATGGAATTATCTCTGGAACAAGTTACGATTGTCGTACACGTGTTTGTTTTGTAAACATTGCGAATCGTGTCACGGGAACCATACCCACGATCTACAACATGCTTAATTTATTTATGGTTCGAAGTTGTGGTCGGGTCACATGAAATGCACACCCGAATTGGGAATTGGGTATCGTAACCATGCCACGGGAACCGTGCCCATGGCCACGATAATTTATTGTTGATTGCGCCTAAAACAAGCTACGACTGTTCATAATTATTTTCTTAAGTTTCGGATTATTGTAAGGCTTAAGAGTTTGCATTCTTCTGACTTAGCACCACTCATGGCCTATTTTTATTCCTTGTCAAGAAACAAAACAACTTCAATTTTTCATCTACCCAATTAAAAGCATTTATTCAAGAACCAAGACTAAATACAACACGCGCACCAAGCTATCATAACAAAATAAAATGAGAATAAAAATTGAGAAATGAACCTTTTATTGATGAACAAAGTTGAAAATTGCAAATCAATCGGGCTAAACAAAGCAACAATCGTTGGACTGAAAAGTCGAAATTGTGAACCAAAACCTCAATTCGGAACCGAAAACCTCAAGTGCAAGCTTTTTGCCGGAACTCAAAACCTTGAAATTAAGAAAGGAAAAGAAGAAACCCCGAAATTTGTTCTGTTCCTTTATATGTTTTCTATCCTCTCAATTCTCCACTGCTTTAGATTTTCGTGTGATTTCAATCTAACCAAAAATGGAGAAGAAATGGTTTTCCCGTTTTTTGAACAATTCTCTTGCCTCTTCCTTTCCATTTCTCCTTTTGTCGTTTCCCCTCTGTGTACGTTTTTTGGTTTTTTTTAATTCTCAAAATCCCAATTCAAGATCTACATAAGCAAGCACACGTTACATGTCCCAGAAAAATGATTGAAAATGTTGTTTCTTGTTTTTTGTTTGGAAAAATCCATATGGGGCATATGTATTATATTGTATATGAAGGTTGAGCTGGGGTTAATGCAAATGATAGTGGTGACCGTTCATTTCTCTCATTGGGGTGGTCTGTCGTTCTTTCTTAGAGTTGTAGGAATTTTATCTTAGCTAGGTCTAGGTTGTGAAAATGTAGAAGAAGAGTCCTTTTAAAGTGTTAGGATTTTATGGGTATTAGCCTTGAATCTATGAGCTAAGGGTCCGAAAATTGGGCCTAAAAAATGGGTTGTTTGAGCCAAAATTTTATTTTTTCCTTGAACAAGACTAAAAATACTACCCCTTTACTAATTAATCCTACTTAAGTAAAATAACTATTAAAATAAAACTAACCGTTAAAACAAACCTATTTTAGGTATTTTTCAAATATCATACTAAAAGATAAAATGAAATTAGATTGAAATCAATGCAAAATTAAAATAATATTCCTATCAAACTACTAATAATCCTGAAAACAAAGTAGAACTATTTTTGTATTTTTGAATTTTATGAAAGGTAATATGTAAAACCTCGGGGAGGGTCAAAAATTACATATTTACAATAATCACACATCTGAACTCGGATTGACTTGACTGAATAACAATCTTGGTGAATTTAATGGGTAGTTAATACAAGTCTCTGTGGGTTCGACACTCGACTTATTATTTTATTACTTGTACGATCAGATATACTTGTGTGTGCGTTTGGGAGCAACAATGATCATCCAAATTATGGAAATAATGCACTAGTCACTTTATTTGTTGCATTCAACATACTTGCGAAAGTCTAATAAGATATTGAGTCAGTTTGGGTTAGCTTAACTTATGGTAAATAGAGTCAGTTTGGGTTAGCTTAACTTATGGTAAATAGAGTCAGTTTGGGTTAGCTTAACTTACGGTAAATAGTTGATAAACTTTTAAGTGTTAAAACAGTTATTATATAAGCAGTTACATTTTTAGATTAAAGTGCTAAAAGAAGTACTAATAAACAATTGATGCTTTTGGTTATAAGTACTGATAAACTGTTCTTTGATTAAAATAACTAAATTATTCTTTTTCTATTATTTTAGAGTTATATTTATAAGAAAAAGGAATAACGATAGCCATGGAGAGAAATTTAGGGGGTTTCATCATCGAAAGATACTTTTAGTATCACGACCCCTATCTCCCGCCGTAGGATGTCATGATGGTACCTCGTGTGCAGATCTAGGTACCTCGACCCAAGCTAGGCACCAGTGAGTAGAATATTCAGTTCGGAAACTTCAAGGTATACATGTTCGGCGTTCGTAGGTCTCGGAGTCACCCCATGTCCTTGTTTTTCTACTGCTTACTCTTTATTTAGACAGTAATGTATTAGGGTTACAATATATTCGTGTAGAGCTTATGACTGAGTCTCACCAGATTTTGGGAGTTATTGCCAGTGGTATTATTGAGTTCTATTATGATAGCTAGATGGTTTAAAATTGAAGTTTTATTGTTATTTCCACTATTTCTCCATGCATGTTAGGCTTATCTAGTCTTAGAGACTAGGTGCGATCACGACATCCTAGAGTAAGAGATTAAAGTCGTGACATATAGAATTAAATAAATATAAAGGATAAAATAGTGAAAAAATTGGTCAAACTAAAAATGCTTATAAGGTGAAAGATTATAAGTTGGAAATGGCCTATGGTTATTAGTTGATTTTAGCTTATAAACACTTGAGTGTTTACTAAATTCATAGACAATTATAAGCTTAGCTAACTTCTATAAATCTCCAAAAAGATTTTGTGTATATTTTGGTAAATCAGGTTGACTTATTGAAGAATCTATGCATTCCCCTGCTATAAAAGGCATGGATCCCAAAATAATCTTCTCATTCTCAATACTTGTAGTCAAAGCTTTTCCTATTCTTGAAATTGCAAAAAACTTAAGTGTGAGAAACCTTTCCCTTTTGCTCATTTTTCTTACATTGTTGAGTTGTGCAAATTTAATATCCCTAGATGCAAGGAAGATGGCTATTACAGAAACAGATCATGGAGTTGTTAAGGGTAACAATATTGTTGAAGTTGATAGAATTTATCAGAGTTTCAAATCAGTTCCATCTCCTGGACATGGTCATCTTCCAAAGCACAAACATTCATAGTTTTTTAGTCGGGTCTCAGTACGGCTCCATGTGGGAAATGAAACTAAAAACAAACATAATCCTTTAGGATATGGAATTAGCTAGTAGAGCCAGATCTAGATGTAATTAAAGGAATAGTCCATTACATGTGTCGACTAAATTGTAACAAACACATGAATATGCAATAATCTTTTAATGAATTTTTTTTCGTTTCTTCAAGTTTGACTAATTCATGTTGATGTTCGGTCAGAAATGCATATATTTATCCATTGTTGCCTCATATTCTAGAATTTTTAATTATATTTTGAGTATTAATCATATTACTTTATACTCAAAGACGGATCTAGGATTTTTATAACCTGGATGCACCACTAAAAAGGAGATAGAAAAAGTATTAAGTGGGATTTAATCCCTACTTCTCTAGGTAAATAATTCAACATTCAACCAAGTACATCATCTAGTCTCTTTGGAGCATGTGTACCGGCAGATAATATTAGACTAATTCTAAAAAATATGTACATAAAATACCTAGTTTGACAGGAGATCATGAGTTCACGTGTCTCATATATTTACCTATAAATCCGGCTTTGTTTATACTTAATATTATGTTTTAACTATGTAGGAATAAAATAGTATAAAGATAAAGATATTTGAAACAAAATTAAATAAAATGCGGAAGAAAAAAAGGCAAAAGAAGAGAAACCAAAGTGGGAGCAAAATGATGGGAGTAATGATTACATAATGATTGGCTTTCATGGTTAATGATGATATAATTAAAGAGATAAAACAAAAGGAAAAGAAGAGAGAAAGAGGCATCACGTAAACATCAGCAGAAAGTGAAATTCAGTCCAAGTAAGTGTAAAAAAACCTAACGGCGAATCTAATCCAGCAATCAAGCCTCTTCCAAGTCGATTTTTGCCTAAAACCAGGGGCGGATCTAGCTTAAGTTTATGGGCTCTCGTGATCACCAGTTTTTGTTCAAGCTCTATTGAAAAATTTACTAAATGTCTATAAATATTTGACTGTGAATCTAGTATTATTGTATATATAATTGGGTGAATAACACAATTATCCACAAAAATAAAACTATTTACCCTTATCAACCTATTTATTTTTTTACTCATCAAACTAATTACATTTCTTACCCATAGTAGTTTTTGTGGGAAATTTTCTCTTTTTTCTCCAATTCTTTTTTATTTATATGCTTCTTTTCTTTTTTCCTTTTTTCTCCTTTTCTTTTTTTTCGTTTTCTTCTTATTTTTTTCTTTTTTTCTCTTTTATTTATTTTTGCCCAAATCGTATTATTGTTATTTTTACCATAGCTTATTTCGCACTCAATTTTGACTCCTTTTTTTCTTTTTATTTATTTTCTATATTTCTTGTTCCTTTTCTAATTTCATTTAACTTCTTTTTTTATATATTCTTTTTCTCATCACAATCTAATTTCATTTACTGTTTTCACTATTTTTATTATTCTCGTTTTTAGACAATAAGAAAAAATAATTAATACAATAAATATTTGTTCACCTTTTTTTAAAATATAACTAGTATAATATACCTTTTATCTTTTTTCTGATTTTTTAATTCAATTATTAAACAGAAATAATATCAGTTGTCACTTGATCTAATTCTCTGAATATCAAACTGACTGCTACTGAGCACCATAAATTACATAATCAGATTCTATGAATCAACGTGTGATTGCCATACAAACCTTTATCTACTTCTCTACAAATATGAGTACACACTCTACCATTAATAGTAACACAACCAGTTATTGAGCAAGAAAACACAATCTACAACCACCAATATCCAAATTTACTAGTTATAATAAAAATGATAATAAAATATTGAAAAATGCAATAAAAGTATAAGTAGCAAAAAAGACTTCTAGTACCATATGATAACAATATGGTATACATGTATACCAACAGAGTATATGATTGCTCTCGAATAATGCTACAACTATCTGTGACTATACTACTGTATCAAAACATTAAAGGATACAATAAAAGTATGAGAAAATTACATGCTCGCGTTGCAAGCTAAATATTCGCAAAACAATTTGCTCTATACTAACAGGGTATATAGTTCTATGGGGTCATTCCAACAATTGCCTATAACTATAAAAACTATTACATAATACATATAATCTATGTTTGTCGGCACAAAAAAATCCCAATAAATAATTTCAGAATAGAATTCACTTAAAAATGTAGATAAAACAACCAAAAAAAGTTCAAACTGCCATATGATACCAATATGGCATATAACTATACCAATATGGTATACAGTTTTATTGGTAAATTTCCAGCAGTTATATGACTATACTACTATTACATAACACACATGCTTAAAGAGAAAAATAAAAAAAATAGTGTACCACAAATTAATGTAATAAAGTATTTTAAGATATTGTACTATATTACTATTATTAAAAGAAAATCAAATAGTGTACTGTCACGGCCTAAGTTCTCCCTCCGTGAACTGTCGTGACGACACCTAGTCTCTACGACTAAGTAAGCCTAACATTTGCGAAAAAATAAAACCAAAACATAAAAGCTAACAACTAACAGGTAAATTTTAACAAGAAATTAAGATGTCGCTCGGCATATACAATAACCATTCTCGAAGTGTAAATAAACTCTCCCAAAACCTGGAATATCATAAGTCATAAGCTACAGAAAGAAATCAGTGATTCTATACTCCAGAGTCTAACAAAAAGAAATACGAGAAGTGTTTGACATGAGGAGGAGTAGATAGGGACATCGAGGTCTGCAGACGCGGCAGATATACTTTGAAGTCTTTACAGCTGTCTCGCCTCACTGGTAATGCGACTGATAAGCGGTACCTGGATCTGCACACGAAAAACATATATAGGGAAGGACACGAGTACACCACAATGGTAACCAGTAAGTGCCAAGCCTAACCTCGGTTGAGTAGTGGCGAGATCAGGTCAGGACCCCACTGGTATAAATATAATTAAATAAGACAGAATGAAATATCGCAGTAAACATAAATATGAAAATCTAATAGAAATAGAATCATAGAAAGACAAAAGCTCAAAACACAGAGATAACAACAGGGGGATCCCCGAGATACCATCTCGTAGTCCCAAACGTAAATGTGCAGGGGGATCTCCCGAAATACTGTTCCGTAGTCCCAAAGTAAATATGCAGAATAGGAGGATCTCCCGGAATACCGTTCCGTAGTCCCAAAATAAATATACAGTACAGGGGGATCTCCTGGAATACCGTTCCATAGTTCCAAAGTAAATATGCAGCTCAACCAACAAAAATAACAGTTACAGCAAGAAAACCTACAGTTTAGACTAAGTTCAAGTCAAGGAAAGCAGGTAATTTCACTAAACATGGTGCACAACATTCAGATAGGCAATTAAGACACGTAGGCATGCTATTCTAAACTAAACAGGATAGTTACATATGCTAGTATAGTTCAAATAAGGAGAAACATGTTATGACTTAGTGAAAAATGAAATTTTACAACAAATAGTCCATGTATTCACTCGTCACCTCACGTACACGACACTCACATATCAAAATAATACCAAATCCTAAGGGGAGTTCCCTCTCATAAGGTTAGGCAAGCCACTTACCTCAAACCAAGCTCAAATCAATCCGTCACAATGCTCTTTCCATGAATATCCGACTCCGAATGGCCCAAATCTAGCCAAAACCAATTACATAACATAAATATAACTACAAGAAACTAATCTAGCTAATGAAATCAAAGCTAAGACAAAAAATTGGAAAATCGCCCAAAAAGCCTCCCCGGGCTTACGTCTCGAAAACGGATAAAAGTCACAAATTATGAACACACATTCACTCACGAGTTCACTCGTACCAAAATTACTCAAATCCGATACAAAAATCTCAATCAAAACCCCAAATTTCGGCCTAAGAACTTTTCCCAATTTTTCACTCCAAATCCGAAGTTAAATGGTGAAATCAAGCATAGATTAGTGGGATATAACAATAAAGGAGTTAGGAATCATTATCCAATAACTTCCTTTGAAAATCTCTCGAAATTTTGCCTTCTACCGAGCTCCCAATTCAATTTTGTGATATGAACTCAAAACCCTCGTTTATGAACTTTAAATTCTACCCAGGTGTTCCCTTCTTCGCGAATGCTAGGGTTCACGCGAAGGGCAAATTACTCTTGCCCAGAAATTCTATATCGCGAACGCGATACCCTAGTCGCGAACGCGGAGGCCTCACAACTCAACGCTATATGAATGTAGGACCAACGTCGCGAACGCGTAGGCATAAGGGCCTGGGGACCCAACAACCAAACTCTTCTACGCGAACGCGGACCCTCTTCGCGAACGCGTAGGCATATGACCTCAGAGCTTCGTGAACGCGGGACCAATATCACAAACGCGGAAGCATAAAATTTCCACCTGTCGTAGATGCCTTACGCGAACACGAGACCTCTCTCACGAACGCGATGAAGGAAATCTCTGCAATAAAATACCGGAAAATCTACTACTTTCCTAAGTCCAAAAATGACCCGTTGAGCATCCGAAACACGCCCGAGGCCCTCGGTAACTCAACCAAGCATACCAACGAATCCTAAAACACCATACAAACTTAGTCGAGCCCTCAAATCACATCAAACAACGCTAAAAATCATGAATCCCGTTCCAATTCAAACTTAAAGAACTTGAAACTTCAAATTTCCACAACCGATGCTGAAACCTATTAAATCCCGTCTGATTGACCCCACATTTTACACACAATTCATAATCAACATTACAGACCTACTCCAACTTTCGAAATCAGATTTTGACCCCGATATCAAAAATTCCACTACCGGTCCAAAACTCCAAAAATTAGACTTTCCCATTTCAAGCCTAAATAAGCTACAGACCTCCGTAACACAATCCGGACACGCCTCTAACCCTAAATCACCCAGAGCTAATAGAATCGACGGAACTCCATTCCAGAGTCATCTTCACATAGTTCCAACTACGGTCCAAATTCTCAGACTTAAGCCTCTGTTTAGGGACTAAGTGTCCCAAAACACTCCATAAACCAAAATGAAACCTCCCAGAAAGTCACAATTGTAGAAACAGATATAGGGGAAACAATTAATAGGGGATCGGGGCTATAACTCTCAAAATGACCGATCGGGTCGTTACATCCTCCCTCTCTTAAAATAATCGTTCATCCTCAAACGAGCATATATACTTATATGGAGTGGTAAAAAGATGAGGATAATTGTTGTGCATATCCTGCTCGGTCTCCCAAGTTGCCTCCTCGACCGACTGACCCCGCCACTAAATCTCTACTGATGCAATGTTCTTTGACTTCAGCTTTCAAACCTTCCTGTCCAAGATAGCCACTTGCTCTTTAACATAAGATAGATACTTGTCCAACTGGACTGAGCTGAAATCCAACACGTGAGATGGATTGCCGTGATACCTCCGGAGCATCGAAACATGAAATACTGGATGAATTCCTGCTAAGCTGGGAGGTAAGGCAAGCTCATAAGCAACCTCCCCAACCCGCCGCAATACCTCAAAGGGACCAATAAACCTTGGGATCAGCTTGCTCCTCCTTCCGAACCTCATAATGCCTTTCATAGGTGAATCCCAGAGTAAGACCCGCTCTCCAACCATGAATGCAACATCGTGAACCTTCTGGTCCGTATAACTCTTCTATTTGGACTGGGCTGTACGAAGTCTATCCAGAATAACGTTAACCTTCTCCAAGGCATCCTGAACCAAGTCCATACCCAATAATCTGGCCTCGTTCTGCTCGAACCAACCCACTAGGGACAGGCACCGCCTACCATACAAAGCCTCATATGGTGCCATTTGAATGCTGGACTGATAACTGTTATTGTAGGCAAAATCCGTAAGTGGCAATAACTAATCCCAAGAACCTCCAAACTTCATCACGCACGCACGGAGCATATCCTCAAGAATTTGAATAGTGCGCTTGGACTGCTCGTACATCTGAGGGTGAAATGTTGTGCTCAACTCCACCCGAGTACCCAACTCCTACTGTACGGCTCTCTAGAACTGCGATGTAAACTACGTACCCCGGTCAGAGATGGTAGATACCGGCATGCCATAAAGTCTGACAATCTCACGGATATAAACTCGAGCCAGCTGCTCGGAAGAATAGGTAGTCATCACACGAAGGAAATGAGCTGACTTGGTCAGCCTATCCACAATCAACCATACTGCATCAAACTTCCACTGAGTCCGTGGGAGTCCAACAATGAAATCCATAGTGATCTGCTCCTATTTCCATTTTGGAATCTCTAACTTTTGAAGAAATCCACCCGGTCGATGATGCTCATACTTCACCTACTGACAAATTTCTTTGTCACACCCAGATAAATGAAGTACCGCGAGCTGTGAGCCTTCTGAAGAATTAACTCATGCAAACTGTCCACATTAGGCACACATAGCCTTCCTTGCATCCTCAATGCACCATCATCTCCAATAGTGACTTCTTAGAATCATCGTGCTGGATCATGTCCTTAAGGACAAGTATATGGGGGTCATCATACTGACGCTCCCTGATACGATCATAAAGAGAAGACCGAGAGACCACAGAAGCCAATACTCAACTCAGCTTAGAAATATCCAATCTCACAAATTGGCTAGCTAAGGCCTGATCATCCAACGCCATGGGCCTCTCTACTGCTGGTAGATATGCTAAACTCCCCAAACTCTCTGCCCGACGAATCAAAGCATCGGCCACCACATTGGCCTTCCCAGGGTGGTACAAAAAAGTGATATCATAATCCTTAAGCAGCTTTAACCACCTCCTCTAATGCAAATTAACGTCCTTCTGCTTGAACATATGCTGCAAACTCCGGTGATCAGTGTAGATCTCACAAGGAACACCGTACAAATAGTGTCGCCATATCTTTAAGGCATGAACAATAGCTGCTAGCTCAAGGTCGTGGACAGGCTAGTTCTTTTCATGCACCTTTAGCTGTCTAGATGTGCAGGCAATCACCCTATGGTCCTGTATCAACACCGCGTCAAGGCCAACTCGCGACGCATCATAGTAAACTGGATAAGACCCCAAACCTAAAGGCAATACCAATACTGGGGTTGTAGTTAAAGCTGTCTTGAGCTATTGGAAGCTCTCCTCACACTCTTCTGTCCACCAGAACAGAGCACCCTTCTGGGTCAGCCTGGTCATAGGCACTGCAATAGATGAGAACCCATCAACAAATCGACGGTAATACCCCGACAAACCAAGGAAACTCCGGATCTCTATAGTTGAGGATGGTCTGGACCAACTCTGCACTGCTTCCACCTTCTTCGGATCCACCTTAATCCTTTTGCTCGACACCAAGTGACCCAAAAATGCCACGAAATCTAACCAGAACTCATATTTTGAGAACTTTGCATATAACTTCTTTCTCTCAAGGTCTGAATCACTGTCCTCGGGTGTTGTTCATGAGGAATGTCATCAATAAAGACAATGACGAATGAGTCAAGATAAGGCCGAAATACACTATGCATCAAATGCATAAATGCTGCTTGGGTGTTGGTCAGCCCAAATGACATCACAAGGAACTCATAATTACCAGAGTCCTGAAAGTAGTTTTCGGGATATCTGGCTCCCGAATCTTCAACTGATGATAACCTGAACACGTGTCAATCTTGAAAAACACCTTGGCAACCTGTAACTGATCAAATAGGTCATCAATACGAGGCAAAAGATACTTGTTCTTCACTGTAACTTTGTTTAACTGACGATAATAGATGCACATACGTGTAGAACTATCCTTTTCCTTCACAAATAAGATAGGAGCACCCCAAGGTGACATACTGGGCCGAATGAAGCCCTTATCAAGCAATTCTTGTAACTGTTCCTTCAACTCCTGCAACTCAAGAAGATCCATATGATAAAGAGGAATAGAGATAGGCTGAGTGCCCGGTAACAAATCAATGCCAAAATCAATATCTCTATCGGGTGGCATGCCTGGAAGATCAGTTGGAAACACATCAGGGAAATCCCTTACTACTGGGACTGAATGAACTTTAGGGGTATCAATACTGACATCTCTCACATAAGTTAGATACGCGTCATACCCATTCTCAACCATTCATTGAGCTTTAAGAAATGAAATAACTCTACTGGGGTGTAATCTAAGGTACCCCTCCACTCTAGTCACGGTAAACATGGCATAGCTAGCATTACAGTCTTGGCGTGACAAGCAAGAATAGCATAATGGGGCGACAACTAGTCCATGCCCAAAATAACATCAAAGTCTACCATGTTGAGCAATAATAAGTCGGCTCTGGTCTCAAAACCACTAATAACAATCAAACATGATCGATATATGCGGTCCATAACAAGAGAATCTCCCACAATAGTAGACACATAAATAGGGAAACTCAAATAATCTCGAGATACGCCCAAATGCAGGGCAAAATAAGAGGACACATAGGAATAAGTGGAGCCTGGATCGAATAGAATTGATGCATCTCTATGACAGACCGGAACAATACCTGTAATGACAAAATCGGAAGCAACAACCTCTATACGAGCTGGAAGGGCATAGTATCTGGCCTGGCCTCCCCCTCTAGGGTGACCTCTACCTCCCCTACCTCCACCTGGAGCTAGTTGAGCAGGTGGAGTGGCAGCTAGTGTAGTGATCATAACCTGGGAACCTTGTGGAGCACATTGTGTCTGAGAAGTCTATGGAGGTGAACCCCTCATAAGTCTGGGGCAATCCCTCACCATATGGCAAGTGTTGCCACACTCAAAACAATCTCTAGGAGGGCGTGGCTGCTATGGCTAGCTTGGGCTAGGTTTACTGGACTGACCACTAAAAGCACCCCGTGTAGGAGGCACACTAGATACTAGAGGTGCATAATAAGGCTCCTAAGGTCTAGGAGGAGCTGGAATACCATTGGCGGCTAGAAGAGCTGAATGAACAGGGTGACTCACACAGCCCTACCATGACGAACTACAGCTGAGGAACAGGTACAGAATAATGGCCCGACTCTCGAGACCTCTTGGCCTCTCTCTCCTCCCTGTCTCGAGCAAGCATGCCCTCCACTCTTGTAACGACTCGGCCGGTCATTTTAATAATTAACACCCCAATCCCCTATTAACTGCTTTCCCTGTATTTGTTTCTGCTATTTTGATTTGTCGGGATGTTTGGCTTAGAGTTTCGGAGAGTTTTGGGAAACTTGGTCCCTAAATGAGAGTTTAAGTTTTAGAAATTAGACCGTAGTTGGAGCAAAGTGAAGACAACCTCGGAATGGAATTCTGTCGGTTCCGTTAGCTCCATTGGGTGATTCAGGCTTAAGGGCATGTTTGGATTGTATTTTGGAGGTCTGTAGCTAATTTAGGCTTGAAATGCCAAAAGTTGAATTTTTAAAATTTTCGGTTCGATAGTGAGATTTTGATATCGGGGTCGAAATGGAATTACGGAAGTTGGAATAGCTCTGTAGAGTTGAATGTGACGTGTGTGCAAAATTTCAGGTCATTCGGACGAGGTTTGATAGACTTTTCGATCGAAAGTGTAATTTGGGAGTTTTTGGAATTCTTAGGCTTGAATCCGATGTAACATTGGTTTTTTGATTTTGTTTTGAGCGTTCCGAAGATTGGAACAAGTTTGAATGATGTTTTAGTATTGGTTGGCATGTTTGGTTGAGGTCCCGGGGGCCTCGGGTGTGTTTCGGATGCTCAAAGGACCATTTTTGGACTTGGAAAAGGATCAGATTTTTGCTGGTTTTTGTTACAGACTTTTCTTCTTCGTGATCACGTGAGGAGGCTCGCGATCGCGAAGGCTTGGATGAGGTAGAGGGGATTTTGTTCTATGCGATTGCGGGAAGCGGAGTGCAAACGAGTATTATTGGCAGAAGTTGAATCGCGAACGCGTGGGCTGCGTCGCATTCGCAAAGAGGAAGAAGTGAGGCAGCTGAGGAGTGGGAGTTGCTCTTCACGATTTCGTGAGGTCAACCGCGATCGCGTGGAAGCTTCCGCTATCACGATTAAGTATTATCAGGGCAGAATATAACATTTCAAAAACGAGGGTTTGGCCATTTTTATCAAAACTTAAGCTTGGGAGCTCGGATTTGAGCGAGATTTTGAGGGATTTTCAGAGATATTGATTGGGTAACGATTCTTAATTCCTTTTTGCTTGTAACCCATTAATCTAAACATGAATTCATCATTTAATTTTGGAATATGTATAAAAATTGGGGAAAGTTCGTAGACCAAAAATTCGAGTTTTGATTAAATTGGATTTGGATAATTTTGGTATGGTTAGACTCGTGAGAGTGTGTGGATTTTGAAGATGTAAATTTTACCCGATTCCGAGACGTGGGCCCGAGGGGTGGTTTGGTCATTTTACCTAATTTTGCGTATTAGCTTGGAATTTATTTGTAGAATCAGTTACTTGAAGTGTTATTTACATTATGCAATTAAATTGAATAGATTTGTGTCATTTAGAGTTGAGTACTCATGGAAGAACGTGGTTTCAGATTGATTTTGAGCTGGTTCGAGGTAAGTGGCTTGTCTAACCTTGTGTGGGGGAATTCCCCTTAGGATTTGATATTGTTGATATTTGAATTGTCTTGTACGTGAGGTGACGAGTGCGTACTTGCGCTAATTGTTGAAAATCCGATTTTCACTAAGTAATTAAAATATTATTTCTCCTCCTGTTATTACTACTTGCAATTTCAGTCTGTTGTTAGCTTAGGGAAGCAAGTCTAAGTGATTTAATTGCTTTATTTGCTCAAACTGCTTTACCTGAATTCTGTGCAACATGCTAAGCTAGAATTACTTGTTTTCCTTAATATGAAATTGACATTTGCTGAATATTTTCATGTTGTTGCTGTGTATTTACATTTGGGACTACAGATGTGGGATTCCGGTAGATCCCCCCTGTTTGTTTATTTGTGACTATTGATGTGGGATTCCGGTAGATCCCCCTCGTCTATTTATTTGGGACTACGTATGTGGGATTTCGGTTGATCCCCCTGCATAGTTATATGGAACTACGGGACTACACCCGATAGATTCCCCCAGTACTGGGTATTTACATTTGGGGACTACGGATCGAGATTCTGGTAGATCCCCGACGCACTATGAGTTGGATTGCGGGATGACACCCGGGAGATCCACTGTACATTTACATTAGGGGGCTACAAGACGGTATCCTGGTAGATCCCCAGTTTGTTGGATATTTACATTTGGGGGCTACAAGACGGTATCCTGGTAGATCCCCGGTTGTTATCTCTGTGTTGAGTTATACTCCTTTTCGTGATTATTTGTCTCTGTTATAGTTATTGTTGTTCTTTCCATTCTATGTTATTTCTTACAATTGCATTTAATTATACTATCTTATTCTATACTATTATACCTTATATTTCATTTAATCTCGGTAGGGCCCTGACTTTTCTCGTCACTACCCGATCGAGGTTAGGCTTGGCACTTACTGAGTACCGTTGTGGTGTACTCATGCCCTTTCTGGGCATGTTTTTCATGTGCAGATCCAGGTACTTCCACTTAGTCTTATCATCCTTAAGGCGAGGCACTCTTGTAGAGATTTTTAGGTATCTCTATACATGATCGAGGAATTTGTTCTTTTTCCGCATTTGTTAGGCTTACCTAGTCGTAGAGACTAGGTGCCATCACGATAGTTCATGGAGGGCGAACTGGGGTCGTGACAACTCTCCTAGCAATACTCACCACCTGCTGATACGAGATATCCATCTCTAGCTCCTGGACCATGCTAGTCCTGATGCTGGGAATGAGTCCCTCAATAAATTGACAAACCCTCTCTCGAATTGTAGACACCAAGGACGGTGCATGTCTAGCCAAGTCACTAAAATGGATTGCATACTCTCTTACAGTCATAGTGCCCTGGTGAAACTTCTCAAACTCTGCGTGCCATGTGTCCCTAAGGCTCTGAGGGACATATTCTCTCAAAAACATGTCCGAGAAATAAGTCCATGTAAGGGAAGCTGCCTTAGCCAGACTATCCAACTCATAAGTATGCCACCACTGATAGGCTGGTCCTCGAAGCTAAAAGGCAGTGAAAGAAACCCCACTCAACTCTGTTATGCCAATAGTACGGAGGATACAGTGGCACTCCTTCACAAATCCCTGAGTATCCTCTGACGCTAGACCACTAAATGTAGGAAAGTCGTACTTCTTGTACCTCTCGAGCTTTCACTGCTCTGATAATTAGGGAATATGATGCATTTTACACTCCTTCTTGCTTAAGTTTTGATTAAAAATGTGTACAAAATAGTCCCAAAGGGTCACAAGTTGTGCTTGACTGCAGGTTTGATCAACAAGGTGACAAGGTGTCAAAAACCAGCTCAAAAAGGAGTGAAACTTGCACAAGTACCAAGACAAGACAAAGCTTAGTCAAAACAGGGCTAGTGCGGTCGCACACCATTCTGTGCAGTTCGTAAAAGTGAAGTTCAGAGAGGTTGTTGTTCAGGACATAAGGCAATGCAGCCACAAACGGTTTTGTGCAGTCCGCATTGGGTTCACCGCGGCCGCACTCGATTTCGTGCGGTCCGCAGGGCCAAGGTTCAGAGAGGTGGCATTTTGGAGGATAAACCCAATGCGGTCTGCGGTCCATTTTGTGTGGACCGCACTAGAAGCCACCGCGACCGCACTCGACTTTGTGCGGTCCGCATTTCCCAAGTTCAAATAGCTAATTATTCAACCCCAGAGCCTTAGTGCAGCCACACTCGATTTTGTGTGGTCCGCACTAGCCCCCCCAGGGCATTTTTGTCCATAATTTTCAGCCTAGTATAAATAGATTCTTTTCCCATTTTTAGGTTATCAGATAGTTTTGTACTCAGCGCTGTGCTCGTGACTTCATTTCTTTTACCTATTTTGAGTAATTTCGTCTTAATTTCAACATTGAAACTTCAAGTTTAATTTAGAGTTATGGCTCAACCCTAGTGTGGGTAATTGATGGGTCTTGTGTTTTAGGGATTGATTGACTATGTGTGTTTGATATTTGGACTAATTTCATGTTTAATTGTTGAATTAGTGGTTGCAAACACTAGTTATTATTTAGTTTACTTTGGCTCTTCTTGAGAAAGTGAACCTAAGTCTCTAAAATTGGTCCAACAAGGAATTAGGGCGTACTCAAGAGATTTATAGCCCCAATTAAAGGGTTAAACCTAGAGATAGTAATACCCGACTTGAACCTCAATTGCTTGCACAAATTTGCATACCCAATTGGACTTGAGAAAGTCAATTAGGGCAAAGTCACTTGAACCACCGAGAGGTGTAGAGTGAGTAGTATCGTGCAATGGTTATATCATACTCCCCAAATATGACAATCTAGCCTTAGACTCAAGAATCCGTCAATTAACCACCTAGGAGAAAGTCACTACCCTAGTGCCTTTTATCTAATTGATCAATTCTCAATAGTCTAATATTACCTTTATTTAGCATAATTTAGCATCGTAGTATTATAAAATTAGAAGTAAAATCAAAACCCAAAATGTTTCGAAGTGTTATTTGGAACAAATACACAACTTCACTTTAGATAGACACTCAACTCCAATATCTAGCTCCCTGTGGAAATCGATCCCGACCTCATCTGGTAAAAGCTGCTTCGACCTCTCTCGCTACTCAATAGTAGTGTAGGGTTGGCCTCGATCGCTTTTTGGCGCCGTTGTCGGGGAGCTAACGGTTTTGACTATCTATCTATGTAGTTTTGTGTATTGTTCTTCTTTCCTTCCTTGTTACTAATTTGTGTGTGTCACAACTTCAGGTACCAAATGGTAGCAAACAACGCCAATGATCCTCTTGGAAATGTGATTGTGGGGGAGGAGGTAGATGATGTCGGAGATGATGAGGTGCCTATTGTACCTCAAGGACAACGTAGAGGCCGCCATGCCAATGACAATATTCCATACCCTCCTCCGCCACCTCCAAGAGTAGCTCCTCGAGTGCTTCCGAACCAAGGCTATGCAAGTGCTATTGTGCCACCCCAAATCCGGGCGGGCAATTTTCAAATAACCAATGTGATGCTGACATTGCTGGAGCAGCGTGAGTATTTCACGGGAACTGCCAATCAAAATGCTTACAAACATCTCAAGGGGTTCGTGGATACCTGTTGGGGGAGCAAGCAAACTAATGTGTCCGAAGATGTACTACGGTTGAGACTCTTCCCATTCTCTTCCCATTCTCACTTAGAAGGAAGGCACTGGATTGGCTTGAGCGACTTCCTAACCATTCTATCACTACTTGGGATGAGTTGGTGGACAAGTTCATTGCAAAAATTTTCTCATCGGGGCATATGGTTGCATTGAGAGATGAAATCTTGGCTTTCAAACAGGAGCCAACCAAACCTTTGCATGAGATTTGGAAGCACTATAGAACAATGGTGAAGGAATGCCCCAACAATGATATGACCGAGGCGATGATCCAACAGACTTTCTACCGGGGCATTAATACAACAAACCAATGCATAGTGAACCAACTTGCTGGGGGCAACTTCATGAAGCTGTCTTATGATGAGGCTTGTGACATTCTGGACAAGATAGCTGACATTTCTTCTGTGTGTGTATGTAGAGCCAATGTACCCCAGAGTGACCCTACGGTTACTCATTTACACAAGGAGTTACATGATCATGGGTAGGCTATAGCTGAGTTGACAACTACTATGAACGAACTAGCAAAGGCACAGTTGCAACAAGTTCAAAATCCTCGCCAAGTTAATGTATGAAGGGTGTCAACATGCTTGTCAACAAAAGAAGACAAAGAGGTCAATAGAACCAAGGGAATTCGGAGCAATTTGACAATGATTGTGGTGGATTTCAAGATGATGGTTTTGATGGGCAGAATGAAAAGGTGCAGTATGTGAATAATTATCAAGGCCAAAGGGGCAATTCTTCCAACCAACAACAATGGAGACCCCAAGGCAATTGGGGCAATCAACAACAAGGCAATGGTAATTGGGGTAACAACAATCAATACAACAACTGCGGCAATCAGAACAACAATCAAAACAATCAAAGAAATTGGGATGGTAATAACAACAATTGGGGTGGTAACAACAATCAAGGTGGATGGAACAATGGCAACCAAGGAAATAGAGGGCAAGGCTTTCAAAGGCCCCTAATGTACCAACAACCGAACAATCCACCCCCATTTCCATCCCAAGGTCCTAGTTCTTCTAGCAATGATATGGGGATAATTGAAATGATGCTCGAACAAATGATGAAAAAGAGTGCAGATTCTGATGCTCGGTTGTCTTCCCACAATACTTCAATTAGGAATTTGGAGGTTCAGTTGGGCCAAATCTCACAGTCCTTGAACACTCACCCTAAGGGTGCTCTACCAAGTGATATGGTAGTGAACCCGAAGGGCAGGAACAATCATGTTATGGCAGTAACTACAAGGAGTGGACGAGGCGGTGATGTGAATGCCTCCAAACAAAAGCAAATTTTGAGTGATGACGTTGAGTTGCAAGAAGATGAAATTCCTTTGGTATTTGAAAATGTGATCAATGAGAATGTGAATGATGAAGTGAGGATCGACATTCAAGATGTCGAGGTGCAAACTCAAAATGACGTGAACTCATCTAGGGAACACGTAATAGACATGCCGGAGTCGGTTGTGCCTAAAGCTAAGGCTCCTCTGACAAAGCTGCCTCCACATTATCCTTAAAGGCTCGCAAAGCAGAAAAATGAGAATCAGTTTAAAAAGTTCATTGACATGATGAAGAACTTATCCATTGCTGTGCCTTTGGTAGAGGCTCTTAAACAAATGTTATGCTAAATTCATGAAGGACTTGGTTACAAAGAAATGGTCCATGGATTGTGAAACCATAAAGATGACTCACCAAGTTAGTGTAATAGTGCATTCAATGGCCTCGAAGCTTGAAGATCCCGGTGCTTTCACCATTCCTTGCACCATTGGGAGTGCAGACTTTGTTAAGGATTTATATGATTTGGGGGCTAGTATCAACTTGATGCCCTACTCAGTTTTCAAGTCTTTGGGTATTGGGCAACCAAGGCAAACTTCTATGAGATTGTAAATGGCGGATAGAACAATGAAGAGACCATTGGGTATTATTGATGATGTGCTTGTCCGGGTGGACAAATTTATCTTGCCCACTAACTTTATGATATTGGATTGTGAGGTAGATTATGAAGTTCCTATCATTTTTGGGAGACCTTTCTTTGATACTGGGAAGGCCTTAGTTGATGTGGAAACAGGGGAACTCACCTTCCAGGTGGGTGATGAAAAAGTGGTCTTTCATGTGTGCAAGTCAATGAAGCAACCCAACAGTTTTGAGGTGTGCTCTTTTGTGGACCTTGTCACGGCAGTGATAGTTGATGATACCAGTGCAATGATCAATGTGGAGGACCCATTGGATGCCGTATTATTGAATCTTGATGTCAATGATGATGAGGGCCGAGTGGAGTGTGTGAATGCTTTACATGGGATGGGCTCTTACTCTTATGACCCGAGGAAACTATCTTTGGACCTCGAGAATAGGAAGACTCCACCAACAAAACCTTCAATTGAGGAGCCTCCGGTGTTGAAGTTGAAACCGTTGCCTCCACACCTCAGGTATGAGTTCTTAGGCCCTAGTTCTACTTTGCCAGTTATTATTTCTTCTTTTCTTACTAACATGCAGGTTGCTGCCACATTGGCAGTGCTTCAAAAGCGGAAAAAGACAATTGGATGGACTTTAGCCGATATTCGGGGGATAAGCCCCGCATTCTGTATGCACAAGATTATTCTGGAAGATGATACAAAACCCTTCTTGGAACATCAAAGGAGGTTGAACGAGGCAATGCAAGAAGTTGTGAAAAAGGAGGTGATAAAGTGATTGGATGACGGGGTTGTGTACCCCATCTCTGATAGCTCTTGGACTTTGCCGGTGCAATGTGTAGCGAAGAAGGGTGGAATGACCATGGTTGCAAATTCACAAAATGAGTTGATTCCTACTAGAACCATCACCGGTTGGACGGTATGCATGGACTACCGAAAGCTGAATAAAGTGACCCGCAAGGATCACTTTCTATTGCCCTTTCTTGATCAGATGTTAGACCGACTTGCCGGGAGTGCCTTCTACTATTTCTTGGATGGGTATTCTGGATACAACCAAATCTTGATTGCTCCAGAAGATTAGGAGAAGACCACATTCACTTGTCCATATGGCACCTTTGCCTTTTCTCGGATGCCTTTTGGGTTGTGTAATGCACCGACTACATTTCAGCGGTATATGATGGCCATTTTCACCGATATGGTGGAAGATATTCTAGAGGTGTTCATGTATGACTTCAGTGTTGTGGGTGATTCATTTGATGAATGTTTGAAAAATCTTGATAGAGTTTTGGCCCGTTGTGAAGAAACCAATCTTGTTCTCAATTGGGAGAAATGCCACTTTATGGTGGAAGAGGGCATAGTTCTTGGGCATAAAATTTCAAAGCATGGTATTGAGGTAGATAAAGCAAAAATTGATGTGATTTCAAGTCTCCCTCCCCCTACCTCTGTCAAGGGAGTTAAAAGTTTTCTTGTTTATGTGGGGTTCTACCGGAGATTTATCAAAGACTTTTCGAAGGTAGTGAATCCCTTATGCAAGTTATTAGAAAAAGATGCCAAGTTTGTGTTTGATGAAAAATGTATGCAAGCCTTTGAACTTCTCAAGCATAAGTTGACCACCACCCCTATCATTACCGCACCTAATTGGAGCTCGCCCTTTGAGCTCATATGTGATGCGAGCGATGTTGCGGTTGGGGCGATTTTGGGTTAAAGAGTGAACAAAATGTTTCATCTAGTGTACTATGCGAGCAAGATAATGAATGATGCTCAAGTTAACTACACGGTGACCGAGAAAGAACTTTTGGCTATTGTGTTCGCAATGGAAAAATTTCGGCCGTATCTTATGGGTGCCAAGGTCATAGTCCATACCGATCATGCTGCACTCCGGTACTTGATGATGAAGAAGGATTCCAAAGCTAGACTGATGCATTAGGTCTTGTTACTTCAAGAGTTTGATTTGGAGATTGCGGACCAGAAAGGTAGTGAAAACCAAGTGGCGGACCACTTGTCCCACTTGGAGGAGGAGGGGAGGCCTCATGATGGCCTAGAGATCAATGATTCATTTCCCGATGAACAACTCCTTTCGGTGTCGGTGAATGGTATGCCATGGATTGCGGACGTTGCTAATTTACTTGTGACTGGTATAATCCCGTGTGAGCTCTCTTCTAACCAAAGGAAGAAACTCAAACGAGATAGTTTGGATTTCTATTGGGATGAGTCATACTTGTTCATGATTTGCACGGATGGTGTGATCCGAAGGTAGGTCCCAGAGGAGGAATAATTGAGTATCTTAGAGGCTTGTCATTCCTCACCCTATGGTGGTCATCACGTTGGGGTGAGGACCGCCTCGAAAGTTCTTAGTTGTGGGTTTTATTGGCCAACGTTGTCCAACGATGCGGGTGATTTTGTGAAGAGATGCGACGAATGCCAAAGAGCGGGTGGAATTTCTAAGAAAGATGAGATGCCTCTCAATACCATTCTTGAAGTGGATATCTTTGATGTATGGGCCATTGATTTCATGGGCCCATTTGTTAGCTCTTATGGGAACACATACATTCTTGTAGCAGTTGACTATGTTTCGAAGCGGGTTGAAGCTGTGGCTTTACCTAACACTGAGGCCCGGAATGTTGTTGCGTTTCTCAAGAAGAGCATTTTTACAAGGTTTGATACACCTCGTGCAATCATAAGTGATGGGGGGTCTCATTTTTGCAATAGAGCTTTTGACACTTTGCTTGCAAAGTATGGTATCAACCACAAGGTTTCTACTCCCTATCATCCTCAAGTGAGTGGCCAAGTTGAAGTCTCGAACAGTAAAATCAAGAGTATATTGTCAAGACGGTCAATGCAAATAGGATCGATTGGTCAAAGAAGTTGGATGGCGCTCTATGGGCTTATAGGACTGCTTACAAGAATCCGATTGGTATGTCTCCATATCGGTTGGTGTTTGGGAAAGCTCGCCATCTACCTATTGAGTTAAAGCACAAGGCCATGTGGGCTTTTAGGAAGCTAAATCTTGAATGAGATGTTGCAGCCAATCTTCGTGTGGAGCAGCTTAATGAGCTTGATGAATTCTGATTCCATGCCTACTCCAGTTCGTCCTTGTATAAGGACAAGATAAAGTACCTTCATGATAAATATGCTCGTGGAAAGGAGTTCAAAGTGGGTTATTTGGTTCTCTTGTTCAATTCTCGATTACATCTGTTTCCGGGAAAGCTTAAGTCAAAATGGAATGGACCCTTTGAAGTGGTGCTTGTGACTCCTTTTGGTGCCCTTGATTTGAAAAACAAAAATGGGGAAGTTTTCAGAGTAAATGGCATAGGGTAAAGCACTACTTAGGAAAAATTGATGACAGCCATGTGGTGGCACTTCTTCATATTAAATGATTTGATGGTAACCTGCGTCGTACTGCGACGTTAAATCAGGCGCTTCTTAGGAGGCAACCCATGTGTTTTTCTTCTTTTTTTTCTTTGATTTTCATTGTAGTGTAGGGTTTATTTTTGGACTGAATGGTTGTGAGATGCTGCAGGATTATGTTGATGCAATGCAGGAAAAAGTTGGAAAATGACTACTCTTTGAATATCGTCAATACGGACCACACTGCCATTTTGTGCAGTCGTAAAGACCTCAGTGCGGGGCCAAGAAATCAACGCGCACTGCGCTGATGAATTGCCAAAAGTGGAGGTTCTCTGAAGTTTACCACCACGGCCGCATTGCATTTTGTGTGGTTCGCGGTGGTCCACTACGGCCGCATTGCATTTTGTGTGGACCGTAGTGGTTGTCTTGTCTAAGCCCTGTGGTTTCGAGCACCGCGGACCACGGTATCATTTTGTGCGGTCCACGATGTGTAGGTATGTTGGTCCCTAGGACCTTTTCTATAAATAGGACCTGAGGCCCTCCTTTTACACTTTTCGATCCTTTACTCTCATAACTTAAAAAATTCACTGTTCATCTCCCTTCTTGCTCGTAATTAACTGCTAAGACTCATCTATCTTCAGTACTTATCATATCTGGTAAATCTAACTTCTTCTCAATTGTTTAATTTTATTATTTTCATTACATTTTTGTTTTCTTAATTATTCTTCCTCCCTTCCCGGTTTTCCTTCGTATTTGTAGCTTAGGGTAGTTAAATTGCTGTGTTAATTAGGATTAGGTAGTAAATGACTGAACCAACACTTAGGGACTCTTCATTAGGTGAAAAGTGGACTTAATTTTTACATATCATGAACCCTAGGTTGGTGCTTCTACTTGGTACTCAGTGCGGACCGCGGTGAATTTTGTGCGGTCCGCGGTGCCTCAATGCGGACCACAATGGCATTTTTTGCGGTTCGCGGTGCATTTATTCAGAGAGTGGGTAGTCTGAACCCCACCTCTGCATGGACCGCGATGCCATTTTGTGCGGTCTGCATTAGTCTCTTTGCGGCCGCACTGCATTTTGTGCGGTCCGCACTTTGCAACAAGTGAACTGTCTGCAACATTTTTTCTGCAATTGTGAATTACAATATTTTTCTGGATACTAACAAGTCTAATGAATGTTGTTTGCAGACAATGGTAAAATTAAGAGGCAAGGGTGCTAAACAACCAAGTAGAGAAGAGTCCTCCCGGGGTGGGAAATAAAAGATGATAAAGTTGACCCCCCAAGCCCAACAAAACACAAAAAACACAAGGAAAATCATTAGAGCTGCTGATAGGGCTATTGATCAGTCGGGAAGTGAGTACGAGCCCGCCCGAGAGGCATCATCAGACTCCATGCCAGAGTACATTGCTGACTGGCTGGAGAGAAACAAATTGAGAGATACACCCCCAACATCCCCCATTACCCAAGCTTCAGTTCATGTATCTTCTGAGTCGTCTAAGGGATCAACTGCGGCAGTGGAGATGAGTACTCCACCTCTCCCACAACTTCATTATCCGGAGAGAATGCAGTACTAGAGGAGGGGGAAGAAGCACAAGGGGGTGAGCCCCAAGTTGGCGGGGTTGAGTGGACTGGGAACCCGGAGGCATGGGAGGACCGGTTCGTCAGTGAGATTGCCTACCACAAGTTCAGAGAGTGGTGACCAGAGAAGAGGTTGATTCCGGAGAAAAAAATCATTACCCGGGATATTTTGCCTCACAATCCAAATATGTTGAGTCAATTCAATGATAGAGCTGGATGTGACCACTTTATCGGGCAAGTGGATGATGCAAATGAGCATTTGGTGAAATAATTCTACACCAACGTGGCCCACATCAAAAAGGGTACCACGGTCACCAAAGTCCGGAAATTGAAAGTGAAGTTTGATGGAAAGACCATCAATGACTATTTGGGCTTCATAAAGGAGAATGAGTCTCTGTATCTTGACAAGATGAAATTAGGTGAGGAGGCCCGTCCGTGGTTGGCGAAGTACTTCGCAATCCCAAGTACCCCTCCCGATTGGCTGACTGCGGGGGTAAAAATATTGAGGAGGACACTAAATTTTGAGGAAAAGGAGTGGGAGACGTTCGTGTGCAGTAGGCTAGATCCTACCACCCATGACAACTCACTCCCACTTCACCGGGAAATCTTAGTTGCATCAATCATGGTAGGGTACCCGATCAATGTCGGGAATGTGATGTCCCGGGTTATTTCACGGGTGGTGAGTGAAGGTGACAGGTCCTACCCATTCCCCAACTTTTTGACAATGTACTTCGAGGACCTCAATGTGGAGAAGCGGGAATTTGATGTGAAGGTGAAGGCAAAACACCATTCTCATGGTATAGCCTGCAGGGTGATGACAACCCCAAGGGTAAGCACTCCAAAGAAAAATCCACTGTTTCAACTGGTGAGTCTGAAGAGCCAGTAGTAGTAGTGACTACTCCACAACCTCCTCCCACTGCAGCAGATATGGCCCATGGTGCATCCACCTCCACAGAGCCAGAGATATCTTACACCTCTGCCTATCCATTGACTGCCCACCGTCTAAGCCAGGACCTCACTAGCATCAACAACTGGATGCAGACAACTACTTCTAAGCTGTTTGTATTATCTATTACCATGGCAGCTTAGTCAGCTCCTCCACCTCCACAGGTCCCACAGTCTATTGAGGACGCTCTCAAGGATATTCTGGACAACCAGAAGAAGATCCTTGATACTCAGAAAGTGCTCACGGATGTGGTTGATTCACACGGAAAGGCTCTCAAGGAGCTTGCTAGGGAGGCCAAGAAGATGAGAAAGCCTCGGGCTTCTAAGGAGTCCGTGAAGGAGTTGCGGGTTGAGGTTGACAGGTTGAAGGAAGATCACCTGCCTTTGGACTTGTTACTACATAACCCGGTGCCAGCAGCCCATCCACAGCCGGTACAGTCGGAGAGGCATCCCAAGAGGAAGAGGGTGATCCCCCAGATAGATGATGTAGTGATCCAGTTGGCAGACCCACCAGAAATTTCCTCCAGTCAGCCACAAGATGCAGGTCAGGAGCCTGTCCAAGCCCAAGTCCCAGCAGTAGAGCCATAGGTCACAGGGAGCCAGTCTCAGGTTCCCGAGCATATTGAGGACCCGGGGACCCAGACAGAGGACCACATGCAGATGGATGGCCCATAAGGAGTTTTTGTATCCTTTTTTCTTTATTTTTGGTGCTTATTTTGCTTAGTTGGCATTGAGGACAATGCCAACTTTCATTTGAGGGGGTAGGCCCTACTTTGATTGATTTGGATGACTGTATATATATGACAAATTTTTATTTCTTTCTTTTCTTTTTCATCTTTGGTATGTATATAATTTCCGCATTTCATTACATTTTCCGTACTTTTTTTTTACCTTGGGTCTGTATATAAAAGTTATGTTACATTGTATATATTCATCTCCCTTATTGTATATTCGATTAAACCCCCATCTTGTATATATTCATTTTACTTTTCGCAATTTTTCTTTCTTAGCTTCTTATTTATGTTCATAGCTTCTGGTTTTGGATTTTTGCAATAAGCCTTTGGTTTTCTTAATGCCACGGTTCTTTCCAAAGGTGGAATTTGTGTAAACCGGGTGGATCTTCCCAATGATGGATGATGTGACAACCTTCTTAAGGGTTTGAGTCTAGTTAGTGGTAAGGGTGCCTCAAGCAAAGCTTCACTTGGGCCTAGCACATTTGTCTTTGATCTCATGGTCAAAAACAAATTGTTGCGTATAGGATGGTGAAAGTCATATCATTATCAAATGCTTTTTCGGGACCATTGTATGCTCAAATCTTATCTGAGATCTTGGTGGGCCCCCGACTCTATGTCTTTAGCGATCCCATAGCTTGTATGGTGAGAAATTGCATTGCAAGTCTAAGTCCCGAGCCATTGGTCTAGAACTTGCCCTGAATGTTTGTCTAGGCAAAATCCTAAGTGAAATTTGACTTGAGACATGATTATAGGCTCTCCTTGATCCAAATGATAGCTTGAACACTTCCATATCCTACTAATGATAAAATCCCTAGTGAACCCTTTTGAGCCTTAGACCTTTTTCCTTCAAGAACCATAATACAAGCCTTTACCCGTTCTGAAAGATACCATCTCTTGGCACCCGATCTTTCCTTAGCACATGGAAAAAGTATAAGTTTGGGGGGGGGGAGACGAGGATTGCAACAAAATGGTAAAAAGGCACAAAATGAAGAAAATAAAAGGCAATGAAAAAGAAAGAAAAGAAAAATGACAAAAAGAATGTTCAATGTAGAAATGAATAAAAGGGATTCAAGAAAAGCAAACAATGAAAGGTGTGGAAAGTTGAGAAAGGAGAAAAGATTTGAAATGAACAAGAAAGAGTGACAGTGTGTCTCTCTAACCCCTTAGAAAGAAGTGAAATGACTTAAAAAGTCAAGTGAATGTGTGCCAAAATGAAGCAAAAGAAGTGCTTAGGGGAAGATGGAACCTACTTAGACCAAACATTTCCTACCCTGAACCATAAGCCTTCATTATGTCTCCACAAAAAGCCTATATGATCTTGAGTTGAATGAAGCTTACATTAGTGGTGACTCATATAAGGGGCAAGCATATGGTACTTAGAGCCGGACTTGTGACTTTTTTTTTAGAGAGATGAGTGTATTTCCATTAACCTCGTTTTGAGTGCCACTACCCTAAAAGTGAGGTTTGCTTAGGTAGAGTTGAGGATGTGTGAGTTTGGGTTCCACAATGACCAAAGTAATATAAAGAGTTTCTTTGACTTTGTATGGTCACCCCGGCCGCACTAGAAGCCACCCCGGCTGCACTCGACTTTGTATGGTCCGCATTGCCTAAGTTCAGAGAGCTGATTATTCAATCCTAGAGCCTTAGTGCGGCCACACTCGATTTTGTGCGATCCGTACAAGCCCCGCAGGGGCATTTTTGTCCAAAATTTTCAGCCTAGTATAAGTAGATTCTTTTTCCATTTTTAGGTTATCAGATAGTTTTGTACTCAGAGCTGCGCTCGTGACTTCATTTCTTTTACCTATTTTGAGTAATTTTAGCTTAATTTCAACATTGATCTTCAAGTTTAATTTAACAATTAATTATTATGAGCTTTCCTTCATCTATTGCCTTGTTTTCTTCTCTAATTATGAGTATCTAGACCCATAAGCTAAGGTTATGGCTCAACCCTAGTGTGGGTAATTGATGGGTCTTGTGTTTTAGGGCTTGATTGACTATAGGTGTTTGATATTTGGACTAATTTCATATTTAATTGTTGAATTTGTGGTTGCAAACACTAGTTATTGTTTAGTTGACTTTGGCTCTTCTTGAGAAAGAGAGCATAAGTCTCTGAAATTGGTCCAACAAGGAATTGGGGCGTACTCAAGAGATTGATAGCCCCAATTAAAGGGTTAAACCTAGAGATAGTAATACCCGACTTGAACCTCAATTGTTTGCCCAAATTTGCATACCCAATTGGACTTGAGAAAGTCAATTAGGGCAAAATCATTTGAACCACCAAGAGGTGTAGAGTGAGTAGAATCGTGCAATGGTTATATCATACTCCCCAAATATGACAATCTGGCCTTAGACTCAAGAATCCATTAATTAACCACCTAGGAGAAAGTCACTACCCTAGTGCCTTTTATCTTTTCGATCAATTTTCAATAGTCTAATCTTAGCTTTATTTAGCATAATTTAGCATCATAGTATTATAAAATTAGAAGTTAAATCAAAACCCAAAATGTTCGAAGTGTAATTTGGAACAAATACACAACTTCACTTTAGATAGACACTCAACTCCAATATCTAGCTCCCTGTGGAAATCGATCCTGACCTCATCGGGTAAAAGCAGCTTCGACCTCTCTCGCTACTCAATAGTAGTGCAGGGTTGGCCTCGATCATGCTCCTCCTCTAAAATTGCTGCCCTACACTCGATCTGAGCTTGGGCTGTGGTGGTACTGGTAAAACCTCTGAAATCTGCTCAACCTGAACCTACTGCTCTGGGGTATGGGCGGCGGGAGTCTGTGCTCCTCCCCTGGCCTGAGATGTGGCTGGAGCAAGGGGAATTAACCCTGCTTGAGCTAGATTACCAAACATGCTCAGGAACTGTGCAAGGGCCTCCTGAGGAGCTGGTGTAGTAGTGGTAGGCACCTTAGGTGTCTGCGCTCCGACTGGAGCTACTGGTGGCTCCTCTGTAGCAGCTCACTCGAGTGCTCTGGCTGCACCACGTGGGCGTCCTCGACCTCTACCCCAGCCCCGTCCTCAGGCGGCTCTAGCAGGGAGCACGGGTGCCTGGTCATCCCGAACTGCACATGTCCTCACCATCTGTGAGAGAATAGAAGACAAAAGTTTAGAATTTTGAAGTCAATAATCTCGCACGACAAGATATCAAATGAAGTGGAATTTTCCTAACAGTTCCATAGCCTCCCGAAGATAAGTACAAACGTCTCCATACTGATCCGCGGGACTCTAATAAACCGGCTTGTGACTCACAACTCCTATGAACCTAGAGCTCAAATACCAACTTATTACAACCCAAGTTCTCCCTCCGTGAACCGTCGTGACGATACCTAGTCTCTAAAACTAGGTAAGCCTAACATTTGTGGAAAAATGAAACCAAAACATAAAAGCTAACAACTAACAGGTAAATTTTAATAAGAAATAAGATGACGCTCGACATATACAATGACCATTCTCGAAGTGTACATAAACTCTCCCAAAACCTGGAATATCATAAGTCACAAGCTACATAAAGAAATCAGTGCTTCTATACTCCAGAGTCTAACAAAAAAAATACAAGTGCTGGACATGGGGAGGAGTAGATAGGGACTCCGAGGTCTGTGGACAAGGAAGATATACCTTGAAGCCTCTACAACTGTCTCGCCTCACTGGTAATGCGACTGATAAGCGGTACCTAGATCTGCACATGAAAAACATGTGTAGGGAAGGGCATGAGTACACCACAAGTTCCAAGCCTAACCTTGGTCGAGCAGTAACGAGATTAGGTCAGGGCCCTACTGGTATAAATATAATGAAATAAGACAGAATGAAATATCGCAGTAAACATAAATACAGAAATCTAACAGGAATAGAATCATAGAAAGATAATAGCTCAGAAACAGAGATAACTATAGGGGGATCTCCCGAGATATCATCTCCTAGTCCCAAACGTAAATGTGTAGGGGATCTCCCAAAATACTGTTCCGTAGTCCCAAAGTAATTATGCAGAATAGGGAAATCTTCCTGAATACCGTTCCGTAGTCCCAAAGTAAATATACAGTACAGGGGAATCTCCCAAAATACCGTTTCGTAGTCCCAAAGTAAATATGCAGCTTAACCAACAGAAATAAGAGTTACAGCAAGAAAACCTACAGTTTAGACTAAGTTCAAGTCAAGGAAAGCAGGTAATTTTACTAAACATATTGCATAGAGTTCAGATAGGCAATTAAGATACGTAGGCATTCTATTCTAACTAAACGGGGTTGTTACATATGCTAGTTTAGTTCAAATAAGGAGAAACAGGTTATGACTTAGTGAAAACAGAATTTTACAACAACTAGCCCTTCACATACACGGCGCTCACATATCAAAACAATACCAAATCTTAAGGGGAGTTTTCCCACACAAGGTTAGGCAAGTCACTTACCTTGAACCAAGCTCAAATCAATCCGTCACAATGCTCTTTCCACGAATATCTGACTCTGAATGGCCCAAATCTATCCAAAACCAATTACGTAACATAAATATAACGACAAAAAACTAATCTAGCTCATGAAATCAAAGCTAAGGCAAGAAATCAGAAAATCGTTCAAAAAGCTTTCCCGGGCCCACGTCTCAGAATGGGGTAAAAGTCACAAATTATGAACGCCCATTCACTCACGAGTTCACTCGTACCAAAATTACTCAAATTCGATACCAAAATCTCGATCAAAACCCCAAAATTTGGCCTAAGAACTTTTCTAAATTTTTCCCAATTTTGCACCCCAAATCTGATATTAAATGATGCAATCAAGCATAGATTAGTAGGATATAACCATAAAGGAGTTAGGAATCATTAACCAATAACTTCCTCTGAAAGTCTCTCGAAATTTTGCCTTCTACTGAGCTCCCAATTCAATTTTGTGATATGAACTCAAAACCCTCATTTTTGAACTTTAAATTCTGCCCAAGTGTTCCCTTCTTCGCGAACGCGGAACAACCCTTGCGTTCGCGAAGAGCAAATTACTCTTGCCCAGAAATTCTACATCGCGAACGTGATACACTAGTCGTGAACGCGGAGGCCTCACAACTCAACCCTACGCGAATGCGGGACCAACATCGCGAACGCATAGGCATAAGGACCTGGGGACCCAGCAGCCAAACTCTTCTACGCGAAAGCGGGACCCTCTTCACGAATGCGTAGGCATATGACCTCAGAGCTTCGCGAATGCGGGACCAACATCACGAACGTGAAGCATAAAATTTCCACCTGTCCTAGATGCCTTACGCGAACACGTGACCTCTCTTGTGAACGCGATGAAGGAAATCTCTGCAACAAAATACCAGAAAAATCTGCTTCTTTCCTAAGTCCAAAAATGACCCCGTTGAGCATCCGAAACACACCTGAAGCCCTTGGGACCTCAACCAAGCATACCAACCAATCTTAAAACATCATACAAACTTAGTTGAGCCCTTAAATCACATCCAACAATGCTAAAAATCACAAATCACCCTCCAATTCAAACTTAAAGAACTTGAAACTTCAAATTTCCACAACTAATGCTGAAACCTATAAATTTGGTCTGATTGACCCCAAATTCTTTACACAAGTCATAATCAACATTACAAACCTACTCCAACTTCCGGAATCGGATTCCGACCCCGCTATAAAAAATTCCACTACCGGTCCAAAACTACAAAAATTCGACTTTCGCCATTTCAAGCCTAAATAAGTTACGGACCTCCAAAATACAATCCGGACACGCCCCTAATCCCAAAATCAGCCAACGGAGCTAACGAAATCAACTGAACTCCTTTCCGGAGTCATCTTTGTAGACATGTAATTTTTGACCCTCCCTAAGATTTTACACATTTTTAGCGTAAATATTTAGTTTAGGTTTAGTATCGCTATTCTAAATAGTTTTGACTCTTTTACTTTATTTTATCACGAAATAAAAATTATAAAAATATTTTCTTTTATTTAGCTAATTAATATTTTATCTAGTTACTTTTAATTTATCTACCTTACACAAAATTCAAAAATACAAAAATAGTTCGACTTTATTTTCATGTATATTATTTTAATTTTGCAATGATTTTAATCTAATTCCATTTTCATCTTTTAGTGTGATATTTGAAAAATATCAAAAAGTAGGTTTGTTTTAACGGTTAGTTCTATTTTAATAGTTATTTTACTTAAGTAGGATTAATTAGTAAATGTGTAGTATTTTTAGTCCTGTTCAAGGAGAAAAAATAAAATTTGGGCTCAAACAACTCATTTTTAGGCTCATTCTTCCCAACCCATTAGCTCATTCTCTTCTCCACTTAAAAGGCAAGATTTAATTTTAGCCATCTATTTTCCTTCTAATCTGATGGCCATCATTCCTCCCCACCTCCATATAAAATACCAAATTATAGAAACCCTACCCAATTTCTCTAACCTAGGAGCACCCAAAAAAGAGAGAAGTAAAAAACGGCGGGCACACCTCATTTCTCGACCACAATACCGTACTCTCTTTCAAGAGAGGCCAAGGTGCTCTCATATTCTCACCAAAATCAGCTCCACACCAGAAGAGAAAGACAAAAATTCAATCAAAACAAAGAAAGGAAAAAAAAAGGACAAAAACAAAAAGTGAAACCAAAAGGAAAAACAATGCAACTTTCTCTTCAAGCACAAGTGAAATAGCTTCCGTGGCATCAGTTGTTGACGCGTCTTAGGATTTTCAGACGATTCGAGTTCCATTTTCCATTCAAGGTTGTGTTGCCGGTCCGGGGTTCCAGTTAACACCTCGTTTGAACATTACTATTTCTTTGGTGTTAGCTTTCTTTGTATGCAGCAAAAAGGTTAGAATCCAATAACAAAAAGTCTATTTTTATCTACATATGCTTTCGGTTAATTTCTTTTCGGAAATGTTTTATATGATTCTCTGTAATTTCGTTCTGTTGTTTGGATTGGTTTATTTTATTTGCTTCAATTTAATGATCTACAAGATGAATATTAATTGTTTTGACTGCTTTTTGTTGGTTTTACTGTTGAATCTTTAAAGATTGAAAATAAGAGCATATGTTTAAAGTATAATATGTATTGTCAGCAAATTAATGTTCACCCTCTGCTGCATTTACATTATTGTTGTCTTTGGAGAAAGTTGTGGTATTATCCCATCATCAAGATTTCATACGTTCTCTATATTCTGAGACCAATATTAATTGTCTTCCCATGGTAGTTGTAAATAATTTTCACAAGTTAGTTTTTTCACAAATTGGCCTTGTAAATAAATTTTAAGTAGGAATTTTACACCCTTTTCACAATCTTTACTCCATGAATTCATGGCCTTATGATAATCCGAAACTTAGAAAAAATCATGAACATAGTAGTTTTGTTTTAGGCGCGATTAATAAATCATCGTGGCCATGGGTACGATTCCCGTGGCATGGTCATGATATGTAAACCCAAATTCGGATGTGCATTTCATGTGACCCGATCATAACTTTGATTAATAGTAATAAAATAAACATGTTGTAAATCGCGGTTGCATTTCATGTGACGCGGTTTGCTATGTTTACCAAAACAACAAGTGTACGACAATCGTACCTTATTCCAAAAAATAATTCCATAAATAAATAAAAGCGGTTATAAAGTTAAAAATGCACAATAGGTTTAAAACATGTAATAAATCAGATAATGAGGCCAATTATTAATAGTTAAGTGACTGTGCTAAAATCACGGAGCCCGGGAATGCCTAACACCTTCTCCTGGGTTAACAGAATTTCTTACCCGGATTTTTATGTTCGCGGACTGTAAAACAGAGTCAAACTTCCTCGATTTAGGATTTTAAACCGGTGACTTGGAACAACATAAATTATCCCAAGTGGCGACTCTGAATTTGAATATAAATAATCTTGTTTCGATTATTGTCACTTAGATTCGAAAAACTTCTTATCCCCCTTTCGGGTAAAAAGAAGGTGTGACAGTCTTCACACAGTTCTAACTACGGTCCAAACTCTAAGACTTAAGCCTCCGTTTAGGGATTAAGTGTCCCAAATTACTCCAAAAACCAAAACGAAAACTCCTGGCAAGTCACAATAACATAAATAGATACGGGAGAAGCAGTTAATAAGGGGTCCAAACTATAACTCTCAAAACGACTGGCCGGGTCGTTACATGTACCTATTAAATGCAGCTAATATAACCAAAAAGGATTCAACTAACATATGATACTAATATAGTGTATAGCTATACTAATAGGGTGTATAGTTGCACGGGGTCGCTCCAACAACTGCATATAATTATAAAAACTATTACATAATACACAAAATCTATGTCCATAGGTACAAGAAAATGCAACATAGCAAAATATGATCATATAAATCATTTCAGAATAGAATTCATTAAAATGTAGCTAAAACAACCAAAAAATATTTCAACTACCATATGATACCAATATGACATAATTATACCAATAGGGTATATATTTCTACTAATTAATTCCAAGCAACTTTATATGACTATACTATTATTACATAATACACATGCATAAAGAGAAAAATCAAAAAATAGTGTACCACATATTAATATAATAATATATTTCAAGATATTGTACTATAATATTATTATATAAAATAAACGCATAAAGAAAAAAGTAAAATGATTACATAATACATATACATAAAGGAAATTTAAAAAATTCAAGATATTGTACTATTCTACTATTACTAAAGAAAAATCAAATAGTGTACCAATTAAATATAGCTAATACAATCAAAAAAAGTTCCAACTAACATATGATACCAGTATAGTATATAGATACACTTAACAGGGTATACAGTTGTACGCAAAGAGTTTGTTGGCCCAAGTGAAGGTTTGTTTTGAAGATTGACAAAAGAAGCTCATGCATGAACCAGGTCCATCCCTTGTGTGCATAGACAGGGGCAGATTCGAGCATGTGGGATGCACGTCAAGGAGATAAGCTTCACTTGGTATAATTGATATCTCCTGAATGAAAATGTTGCATTAGTGATAAGGAGAAGGATTCCTTAATCAAAAAGAACGATATCCAAGATAAGGAAGGAGTTGGAAGTTGAGATAAACTAGAACTCTTTCACCAAGGAAGAGTAGCATTAGAACTCTAGTTATTTCTTAATCTACTAACTCTATATATTGCAGGATGTTTTCATTTTACAGGGATGCACAAAAGCAGAAGTTAAACATGAATTGAGAGCAAAATAGCAAGGCATTTTGTAAGCAGTTTGTGTGTGATTCAAGTGTGCAAGCCTGAAGCTACATGAACTAGATAGAAGAACTAGTTCTAAGAGTCTGTTTTTATTCTAGTTCAATTATAATAGGTGTTTTCATATTGTACCTTTCAGCTTTATCTAGAGACAATTGTAATAGGTACTCAGAGTATTCAAGTTAGAATTAACTTGAAGTTGTCGCAACAGTTAAAGGTTATTTGCCACAATGGGATTAGAGTTAATCCTAGGTTTACAAAAGTGCTTTATAAATGCAGTTTTTGGCTCAGTGATTCAGTGGAGAGTTTTGAAAAATCCTACTGAGAAGTATATCATGATTTTTTCACCTTTTGAGCCAGGTGTTTTCTATGTAAAATACTTATGTTCTTTACTTTCCATATTTACTTTTTTAGCAATAATAGGTTAAGGAACACAGAGAAAACCAGGTCCTTCCATAATTAGTTTAAGCAAAAAATTAGACACCACACAAATTACCCATCTCCCTCTTGTGTGGTATTAAAGTATAAAATATAAATTGGTATCAGAGCTGGTTATCCTTAAAGAGGCTAACACCTTAGGAGAAGATCAAGATGAGTGCACCACCTGAAAATTGGGAAGGACAATCCACTACTAGGCCACCACTCTTCAATGGCTAGTACTACTCCTGGTGAAAAAACAGAATGAGAGACTACATCATAGGAGAGGACTATGAGCTATGGGATATTGTCACTGATGGTCCCCTGGCTACCATGAAGAAAAATGCTGAAGGAATAGATGTGCCCAAAACAAGAGCTGACTGCAATGTTGAGGACTTGACGAAATGGGAGAAGAATGCTAAGGCCAAGAAATGACTTGTGTTTAGACTTGGTCCAGACGAGTACAGTAGAATTCAAAGTTATACCACTGCTAAGAAATTTGGGATACTTTGTAAGTGGCTCATTAAGGAACACCTCAAGTTAAGGGGTCCAGAGGAACACTAATATATTCTCAATATGAGAATTTACCTTGAAGGAAGGGGAAACCATCCAAGATATGTATATTAGGTTCACTACACTGACAAATGAACTTAAGTATCTTGGAAGAATCATTTCTAAAAAGACAGAGTTGAGAAGATTTTGACAAAGGTTCTGCCAGTCACTTGGGAGAGCAAAATCATTACCATTCAAGAATCAAAGAACATTGCCACTCTTAAGTTGGATGTGTTAATTGGAAATCTCACTACTTATGAATTTAGAAGGCAAACCATGAAGATGGATGTACCCAAGAAGGAAAGGAGTCTGGCACTCAGAATCACTGAAGGTTATGAACTTGAAGATAATGAAATGGCTATGATCACAAAGGACTTCAAGAAGTACCTAATGAGAGGAAAGGGTCCTTCAAGAAGTGGAAGCTACAGCAAACCAAGGGTTCCTGAAAAACAGACAATTGAGGGTTGCTACAAGTGTGGGAAGACTGATCACCACATCAAAAACTGCCCTCAATAGAAAATTGAATGGAAGAAGGAAAGAGCTGAACGAAGAAATAGGAAGAAAGAACAGGTTCAATCCAAGAAGAACAAAGGATCAAAAAAGCTTATGGTTTGCTGCTTGGGGAGAAAGCTCAGATAATGAAGATGGAGATGAACAAGCACTTATGGCCATTGGAGAATCTGATGAGGAATCTGAGGTAAGTGTAATTCATCTCAAAGACAAGATTAAATTTTTGTCTAACGAAAGGGTATCTGAATTACTTCTAGATTTAAGTAATGAATCTGAGGATGTAAAACAATGAAAAGGAACAGCTGTCTAAGGAATGTGTGATTTTGAAAGCAAAGTGTAGGAACCTGGAACTTAGGGTTAGTGAGATTGTAAGTGAAAATACTGCTTTAAAGAACCATCTTCATGCACTTGAATCAAATATCCTAGAATTTAGATATGAAAACCTAAAACTGAAATTAGGAATAAGTAAGAAGACAGGTAATTGCACACAACTCACTCTAGAAGAAAATGTAGGTAAACTAAAAAAAGAGTTGTATAAGAAGGAGGAGCGGGTAAGAATTTTGAAGGAGGATCTAAGCAAGGTCAAGCATGAACTAAATAGAACTTGTAAATGGAACAGGTCCTCCGATGCATTTTCATGGCTACAGGAACATCATAGTAGCAATAGAAGAGGACATGGCTTTGGGAATCTGCCACCTAAATGGGATCCCAAAAGCAAGTACCTTACACTTCCTAAAAATAAGATTTGTACTCACTGTGGTAAAACAGGTCACTATAAAAGTAAATGCAATGCAAAAGAAAAGGCAAGCCAAAAGAACAAAGAATTTGTTCAAAGGAAGAATAGGCTACCAAGTTGGGCTAAAAAGAATTTGATTCAACCTTTTGCCTTTAGAAAGGGACCCAATCTAGTTTTAGTTCCTAAGACTAACCCCTGATTTTCTTTTGCAGGTCAAAGTGAAGGGAGCCAAATATGGTACATGGATAGTGGCTGCTCAAAGCATATGACAGGAAGCAAGAACCAGTTCCTTTCACTTGAGGACCTCAAAGGAGGTAATGTCTTCTTTGGAAATGGAAAGAAAGGTGAGATCATTAGGTTTGGAAAGGTAGGTAAGATGGACTCTCACTCTATTGAGATTGTCTACTTGATAGATGGCTTAAAATACAATCTAATCAGTATATCACAACCGTGTGATCGAGGTAACTTGGTAGCATTCACCTCTACTAAATATTTTATGATAAATCTTATCACTGACAAGATTGTTTTGCAGGGAAAAAAAGTAAACAATATTTATATTGTAGATCTGCCCACACTTTTAGAAAATGAACTCACTTGCTTAAGTGTGTTGGACAATATCCCCTCTTTTGGCACAAGAGACTTGGACATGCAAGTCTGAGTCAACTCAAAAAATTAGTTTCCAAGGACCTGTTGATAGGTTGCCTAACATCATGTCATGACTCAATTCCTCCCTCTGTGAGTTGTCGTGACAACACCTAGTCTCTACGACTAGGTAAGCCTAACACTTTGTGGAAAATGAAACAAAAGCATGAACATTAACTACTAACAGTAACAATATCTAATAAGCAACTGAATGCCACTCAGCATATATAATTACCACTTCTAAAATGTACGAAACAATTTCCAAAACCCGAAAGCTTGCAAGTCACAAGCTACTAAGAAGTCTCAACTGTTCTATACATCAGTTCTAAAGAAGGAAGAAAATGAACATAGGGGGATAAAGGGGGACTCCGAGGATCTGCAGGCGCGGGCAGATGTACCTTGAAGTCTCCAATAAGCAGCAGCGACTGCAACTAGTGATGAGGCTTGTAAGATGAACCTGGATCTGCACACGAAAAACATGTGTAGGAAAGGGCATGAGTACACCACAATGGTACCCAGTAAGTGCCAAGCCTAATCTCGGTCGAGTAATGACGAGATCAGGTCAGGGCCCTACTGGTATATATATAATAAAATTTAACAGAAAGAATTATCGCACTAAGAATAAATACTGAAATTTAATAAGAATATAAGCATAGAAGAACAACAGCTCAAAACACAATGGATGACAACAGGGGATCTCCCAGCATATCGTCTCGTAGTCCCAAACGTAAATGTGCAGGGGGATCTCCCGGAATACTGTTCCATAGTCCCAAAGTAAATATGTAGTGCTGGGGGACCCAGAATACCGTTCCGTAGTCCCAAAGTAAAATGCAGTATATGGGGATCTCCCGGAATACCGTTCCGTAGTCCCAAAGTAAATATACAGCTCAAACAATAGAATTACAACTACAACACAGAAAATCCTACAATTTGGACTAAGTACAAGTCAATGAAGAAACAGGGAATTTCACTAAGCATGCTGCAGAGAATTCAGTTAAGCAGTTAAAACACATAGACGTGTTGTCCTAAACTAAATAGGATAATTACATATGCTACTGTAGCTCAGTTAAAGGAAAACATAAATTTTACTTGTTAAAATGGAGTTTTTCAACAAATAGCCCGTGTACGCACTCATCACCTCACGTACAGGGCGCTCATATATCAAATAGTACCAAATCCTAAGGGGAGTTACCCACACAAGGATAGGCAAGCCACTTACCTCGAACCAAGCTCAAATCAATCTGTCACAAAGCTCTTTCCACGAATATCCGAGTCTGAATGGCCAAAATCTAGCCAAAACCAATTACATAACATAAATATAGCTACAAGAAACTAATATAGCTAATGAAATCAAAGCTAAGACAAGAAATTGGAAAATCGCCCAAAAATCCTCTGCGGGCCCACATCTCGAAATCGGGTAAAAGTTACCAATTATGAACACCCATTCACTCACGAAATCACTCGTACCAAAATTACTCCAATCCGATACCAAAATCTCGATCAAAACTGCAAAATTAGGCCTAAGAACTTTTCCCAGTTTTCACCCCAAATCCGAAATTAAATGATGAAATCAAGCATAGATTAGTGGGATATAACCATAAAGATGTTAGGAATTATTACCCAATGACTTCCTCTGAAAATCTCTCAAAATTTTGCCTTCTACCAAGCTCCCAATTCAATTTTGTGATATGAACTCAAAACCCTCGTTTTTGAACTTTAAATTTTGCCCAGGTACGCCCTTCTTCGCGAACGCGGTTAAAGCCTCGCATTCGCAAAGCACAAGCTGCTTCAATCCAAAAATATACTGATCGTGAATGCGATGCACCGTTAACGAAAGCGAAGCTCAACTAGCCTGACCATTCGCGAACGTGAGACACTCATCGCGAATGCATATGCTATTATGCCTGGAACCCATCTGACCATTGACTCTACATGAACACGCGGTCCTTATCGCAAACGCGTAGCCTTAGTGCTCCATACCTTCGTGAATGGGGGGTCAACGTTGCAAACGCGAAGAGTAAACTCAGTTAGCCTCTCAGATGGCCTACACGAACGAGATACTCCTCTCGCGAATGCGATGAAGAAAAATCTCTGCAACCAAAAACCAGAAAATCTGCTACTTCTCTAAGTCCAAAATAACCCGTTGAGCATCCGAAACATATTCGAGGCCCCCGCAACCTTAACTAAACATACCAACCAATCCTAAAACATCTACGAACTTAGTCGAGCCCTCAAATCACATCAAACAACGCTAAAAACACAAATCACCCTCCAATCCAAACTTAATGAACTTGAAACTTCCAAATTTGATAACCGATGCCGAAACCAACCAAACCACGTCTGATTGACCCCACATTTTGCACACAAGTCATATTCAAGATTATAGACCTACTCTAACTTCCGGAATTGAAATCCGTGTCACAACCCAAGTTCGCCCTCCATGAATTGTCGTGATGGCACCTAGTCTCTACAGCTAGGTAAGCCTAACCAATTGCGTAAAAGAAAACAGTAGGATAAAACTAGCCAAAATTATAGAAAAATATCAAAATAAAGCGTTTAAGATGCCGCTCGGCATATACAATACAACTCTCAAACTGAAACTACATTTCCCAAAACCCGGAATCTCATGAAATCACAAGCTTTCGAATGTCTACAAGTATCTAACAATAAGAAGTAACACAGGATAACGAGAACAACAATAACTATAACAGAGACAAAATAATCACAAAAGGGATATCGCTCAACACAGAGTTAACAATCGGGGATCTCTCAGTATCCCGAGGATCTCTTAGTATCCTCAATATGTGTGCTGGGGATCTCTCAGTATCCCGAGGATCTCCTAGTACCCTCAATATATATGTTAGGGATCTCTCGGAATACCAAGGATCTCTTGGTATCCTCAATATACGTGCTGGGGATCTCTTGGTATCCCGCACTATAGTCCAAATCAATATATGTGCAGGGGATCTCCTGAGATACCGTCTTATAGTCCCAAAGTAAACACACAGCAGCAACACAAAGGATACTCAATTAAATTCAATCTCATACCAAGGTAAAATAGGTATTTCTAACCTAGCATGCTACACATAATACAAATAAGGCAGTTTGAACAAGTAAAACAATTAAGTCAATTAGACATGCTTCCCTAAGCTAACAACAGGCTTAAATTGTAAGTAGTATAAATAGGAAAGGAAACATAATAAAAGTTACTTAATGAAAATAGGATTTTCAATAATTAGCACAAGTACGCACTCGTCACCTCATGTACAAGACATTTCAAATATTAACTCTACCAAATCCTAAGGGGAGTTCCCCCACGCAAGGTTAGGCAAGTCACTTACCTTGAACCGGCTCAAAATCAACCTGAAACCATGCTCTTGCCATGATTACTCGACTCCAAATGGCCCAAATCTATTCAAATCAATTGCATAATGTAATTACAACTTCAAGTAATTGATTCCACTAATTAATTCTAAGCTAATACGCGAAATTAGGAAAAATGACCAAAACGCCCCCTGGGCCCACGTCTCGAAATCGGGTAAAATTTACAAATTCAGAATCCACATACTCTCACGAGTTCATTTATGCTAAAATTATCCCAATCCGACATCAAATTCTAGATCAAAGCTCCAAAATTAGGCCTAAGAACCTTTTCAATTTTCTCCAATTCTTCCACCCCAAATTCGAATTTAAAGGATGAATTTAAGCATAGATTCATGGAAATTAATCAAAACTGAGTAAAATTACTTACCCAAAACACCCAGGTGAAAATCTCTCTCAAAATCGCCAATCCCGAGCCCCCAAATCAATTTCTAAGGTTTTGAAATAAAATCCTTGATTCTACCTCTTTTCTGACCAGTGAAACCACATCTGCGGCTCTGGGACCGCACGTGCGGTCCCGCTTCTGTGAATAACAAGTCGCATCTGCGACATTTCATTAAACGGGGACTTTTGGAACCTGTGACTTCCTTTCCGCAGATGCGATGCCGCTTCTACGGTACCTTGGCCGCATCTGTAGTCAAATCCTATTTCGCCTCAAACCGCACCTGCGGTACTTCAACTGCTTCTGAGGGCTCGCACCTACGGTCCCAAAGCCGCAGGTGCGGTTATGACAGCAGCTTCAGCTGTAAACTCCCAACTCCAAACTTCCCGTTAACCATCTGAAATCATCCCGAGGTCCCCGGGACCTCAACCAAAAGTGCGAACAAGTTATATACCACTATCCAAACTTATACCAATCCTCAAAATACCTAATACAACATCGAAATATCGAATTAACCATGGATTCGAGCCTAAGAACTCCAAAAACTCTCAAATTATGCTTTCGATCAAAATGTCTATCAAACCTCGTCCGAATGACATGCAATTTTGCACACACATCACATTAAACACTACAGAGCTACTCCAACTTCCGGAATCCCATTCCGACCCCGATATCAAAATCTCACTATCAAACCGGAAACTTCAAAAATTCAACTTTCGGCATTTCAAACCTAAATAAGCTACGGACCTCCAAAATACAATCCGAACACACCCCTAAGCCCAGAATCACCCAAAGGAACTAACGGAACCGACAGAATTTCATTCCAAGGCCGCCTTAACACTGCTCTGATTACGGTCCAAATTCTAAAACTTATGCTCTCCTTTATGGACTAAGTGTCCCAAAACTCTCTGAAACTCAAAACCAAACATCCCAACAAATCAAAATAGCAGAAACAAACACAAGGAAAGCAGTTAATAGGGGATCGTGACGTAAATTCTTAAAACGACCTACTGGGTCGTTACAATCTGACCCTGATATCAAAAATTCTACTACCATTCCAAATCTCCAAAAATTCCATTTTCGCCATTTCAAGCCTAAATAAGCTACGAACCTCCAAAATACAATCCAGACATAAGCCTAAAATAACCCAACAGAGCTAACAGAATTGACAAAATCCCATTCCGGAGTCGTCTTCACACAGTTCCGACTATGGTCCAAATTCTAAGACTTAAGCCTCTGTTAAGGGACTAAGTGTCCCAAAACACTCCAAAAACCAAAGCAAAACATCCCGTCAAGTTTCAAAAGCAGAAATAAATACGGGGGAAGAAATTAATAGGGCATCGGGTCTCTAGCTCTCAAAACTACCGGCGGGGTCGTTATACATCAAGTTCAAGGAAGACAAAGTTTGTGAGGCTTGTGCAAGGGGGAAGTAGGTAAGATCCTCTTTTAAATGCACGAAAATGATAAATACCTCCAGGACGATGGAACTAGTCCATATGGATCTCTGTGGTCCAATGAGAACATTAAGTAGATGTGGTAAAAGATATGTGATGGTGCTTGTTGATGATTACTCTAGGTTTAGTTGGGTATTGTTTTTAACATCTAAAGATGAAGAATTCGACATGTTCACTTCTTTTGATAAAAAAAACTCAGAAACAACTAGGCAATCAACTTGCATCAATTAGGTCTGATCATGGCACTGAATTTGAAAATGCTAAATTTGCTGAATTTTGTGATTAGCATGGCATAGATCATAACTTTTCTGCTCCTGGGAATCCTTAACAAAATGGATTAGTTAAAAGAAAGAATAGGACACTTGAAGATATGGCTAAGACTATGCTTCTTTCTAGTAAACTGCCCCATAGCTTCTGGGCAGAAGCTGTAAATACTGCATGCTACATCATAAATAGGTACATGACTAGACCTCTTATAGAGAAAACTCCCTATGAGTTACTTAAAGGGAGAAACCAAATATATCCCATCTTAGGGGATTTGGATACAAGTTCTTTGTGCACAACAATGGTAAAAACGCCCTAGGTAATTTGATCCCAGAAGTGATGAGGGAGTATTCTTGGGATATTCTTCACATGTAAAGCTTATAAGGTCTATAACAAAAGAACTATGTGTGTAGAAAAAAGTGTTCATGTGGTTTTTTATGAAACTAACATTCTTTCTGAGAGACATGAACATGATGATGAAGGAATTGGGCTGGTAAGAGACTCAAATGAAACCACAGCCCAGACTGAAGTTGTACTAGAGGAAGTAATAGGTGATTGAATAGGTTCTTTTACCTAGGGCAACCTGATAGGGGTAACTGAACAAAGAGGAACTAATTCTCAAACCTCAAGGGAACCTGTCTATGAACCTATTCCACATCAACAAAACATTTAAGGAACATCAAAAGGAAACCAGTTGGTTGTGAAATCTTACAAGTATCAAAGTTCCCATCCCATTGAGAACATAATCACTGATCCAACTTCTGGAATCAAAACCAGATCTTCATTTAAAAATCTTTGTGCTTTTGATGCTTTCTTATCTCTTATTGAACCTAAAAATATTGTTGAGGCTTTGTAGGATGCAGACTGGGTAAATGCAATGCAAGATGAACTCAACCAATTTGAAAGGAGTCAAGTTTGGCATCTGGTACCAAGACCCAAGGACAAATCAGTAATTGGCACAAAATGGGTCTTCAGAAACAAACTTGATGAAGAACAAGGAAAGACTGGTGGTTCAAGGATATAGTCAAGAGGAAGGCATAAACTATGATGAGACTTTTGCTCCAGTTGCAAGGTTAGAAGCAATAAGACTTCTTATATCCTTTGCTGCTTACATGGAATTCACTCTATATCAGATGGATGTCAAGATTACCTTCCTCAATGGCTATCTCAAGGAAGAAGTGTTTGTCAAGCAACCTTCAGGGTTTGAAAGCAAGGAACATCCTAGTCATGTGTACAAACTTGACAAGGCACTTTATGGGCTCAAGCAGGCTCTAAGAGCATGGTATGAAAGATTATCAAAAAATTTCTTTATCATGACTACAAGAGAGGTAAAATTGACAATACTTTATTCTTGAAAGAAAAAGGTAAGATCTCTTGGTAGTTCAGATATATGTTGATGATATAATCTTTGGAGAAACTACTAATAAGCTAAGTAAAGAATTTGCTAAACTAATGGGGAATGAATTTGAAATCAGCATGATGGGTGAGCTTAATTTTTTTATAGGCTTACAAATTAAACAAAATTCAAATGGAACTATGATCCATCAGCATAAGTATGTAAAAAGGTTATTTAAAAGATTTAAAATGGAAGATTCCAAAGAAATTGACACTCCTATTTCAACTGCTACAAAGTTGGATATAGATGAACCTGGTTCATCTGTTGATAAGAAGTTGTATAGGGGAATGATTGGCTCGTTGTTGTATCTCACTGCTAATAGACCTGACATTATTTTCAATGTAGGCCTTCATGCAAGATTTCAGGCAAAATCAAAGGAGTCTCACTTGACTATTGTCAAAAGAATTTTGAGATATCTAAAAGGCACCACTGACCTTTGTCTTTGGTATCCAAAAGGTAGTAATTTCAATCTAGTGGGATATGTTGATGCTGATTATGTAGGTTTTCTTGTGGATAGAAAGAGCACTTCAGGTATGGCATACTTTCTTGGCTCATGTATTGTGTCTTGGGATACAAAAAGCAAAATTTTGTGGCCTTATCTACTGTTGAAGCTGAGTATGTTGTTGCTACTTCATGTTGTGCTCAGTTGTTGTGGATCAAACAACAATTAAGGGACTTTGAAATTGATGCTGGTTGTATCCCTATCTTTGTTTTATAACACTAGTGCAATCAGTATGACCAAGATTCTAGTTCATCATAAGAGAACTAAACACATAGATGTTAGGCATCATTTTTTTAGGGACAACTATGAAAAGGGTTTGATCACTGTGGAATTGTGTACCACTGACAAGCAAATAGCTAACATCTTCACAAAAGCTCTAAGTAGAGATTACTTTGAGAGGAACGGGCTAGAATTATGGATGATTAAGATCACCTAAAAGAACCAGTTCAAAATTTCACAAGGAAAAAATTTAATTTTTTTTTTTGGTTAGAAAATCTATAAATTTTGTACATAAGTAGATTAGACCTTGCTCAATCTCATACTTTCAATAGTATATCTTGTGCCATGTGTTAATATGACTCATTAATTTTTAATGATATATTTTCTTGGGAAATTTGGATTTACACAAAAGAAGCTTCAGTGAAGAACTTGGTTCATCAAGATCGATAGGTATGTTTCTACAACACTCTGCATAATTTGAAATAATAATATTTGGGTCATGAGTAGAGTCCTACCTAATTCCAAACCCTATTTTGAATTTATCCATTATAAGTGAACCAATTCTATTCTATTACACCCTATATTTTCGTATGCGAGAGTACTTCGTAAGGCAATTGATGTAAGATCACAAATGAGATCATCTTTTAAAGCACATAAAGCAATTTAATCATGTTACCATGGAGGTTACAAATATTTAAGATCATGGATAACAAGTACCAAGATGGTTGAAAGGCTTAGAAGCTAAATAAATTGAAGAAAATAAGTTTCGTCGAATGTCGACAAGTTGGGAATGTTATAACATAAAATTGTGGGGTGATATTAGGGTGCTTAACATGATAAGGAGGTTATGTTATGATTTATTTTAGTTTTATTATAGTTGTGTATTACATTTTGAATTCAAGTGAATTGTGGAATAAAAGTTGGCAAAGGTCATCACAAGTTACATTCATATAAATATGCTGAAAATTAGGTCAAATGTAGCTGAGCATTTCTCCCAATGTACATGGAATTACGGGATGATATACTTACTAAATTGAAGATTTATGATTCTAGTTTCCAACAAAGTAAACCTTTCATTGATAAAACATTGGAGTAGAGATATATTCACATTTTCGCGAGACTGCCCAGACTGGTAGGTGACAAGTAGGTGCATCACCTACTTGCCAAAGGGAGATGCCTCAACTAAAAGCTCCAAAGTCGGTCATGAGGGGACTTTTAAGGTCTTATAAACTAAATTATTTCAGCCATATTTCAGACCAAGAAAACCATACTGAACCCCTACAACTTCTCCCCAAAAATCCTACACAAACCCTAGGGTATTTCGGGTGTTACGATGTGATTCTAGTGCCGAAAAGCATGGACAGCTTGCTAGTTTCCCTTTCTCCTTCTTGTAGTTGTGTTGGGGGACTGATTTTTGATGAAGAAGGGCTAGGTTTTGTGGGTTCTACTCAGTCCAAGGTAAAATTGTGCTTCTCCTTCCATTATTTATGCTTGTACGAGTTATAACTCGAACGTAAAGACTAGACCTAGCGAGTTTCGAAAGAGTGGTATGTTGTTTGTTGTTATGTCATTGTTGGCTGGTTGCAAACATATTTTAAGTTGAATTAATGGCTGATTTATTGGATAATAGGCTTAATTATGTAATGTTGGTTGTGTTGCTCAGTTTGAAAGAAAAGACAAAGCGAAACGTGTTTTAGTAAACTAAAAAATCAATTTTGAGTTGCTGAACTTGTGGGACTGTTTTGTGAGTTCTTTCATACTGTTATTGTGTTATCTCTTTTGCTACTATTTTTATAGAGTTTGGGAGGAGAAAGGGTGTGGAGAAACGCCATATAAGGGCAGGATGGTTTGCTGGTCGTTCCTCGTAACATTTTCGGATTGCTTGACATTATTATCGTTTTGTGTATGAAGTGATATGGGTATGTTGTGCTGTTTTGTTGTATTTTCTGATGGATATAAGGTTAAAAAATGATATATATAACCTCCATTCAGTTATTCTGTTATTGTTGTGTTCTTGTTGTTTTCGGTGTTATGTCAAATTGGGAGGAAGTAAAGATTATAGAGGAGATGCTGCCCGTTTTATTATAAAATAAGCTTGTCGTTCATTGTGAGATAGTTGTACATTCCATAACTTGATGATATTATTGTTATATTGTTATCATTATTGTACATTAAGGTGCTATAAGACGAGTTTAACGTGGTTATTGGACAGAATGTGATAAGTTATGTTAAGGCTAAACCTTTCCTTCATTTTGGTATGATCTAGTAACTACATGTGTTTGATAACGAGATACAAAGAGAAGTTCATATTCCTGAATTTATGTACATTGTCCTAGTCTCATAAGTTACAACATTCTCCCTTATCAGGACTTCATATTCAGTTTAGTTTTGTCTTCTTTCAGTTAAGATAGCGTAGAGTCTATATATATATATATAGTATTATAGTATTTTCACCACCATCGAGCTTTAATCGATGGGCAGGCCCCTATTGGGCAACCTCCGATCAGATGGTAAGTTATATACCAAGCCTATTATGGTCGGGCGCCTATGAGCGAGCCCAGAATGACCGAGATACAAAGCCTAGTATGTCCGAGCGCCTATGAGCAAGCCTACTACGGCAGAGCAGTTACCCATACCGAGCCTTATAGGGTCGGACAACTATTTTACATACTATATGGAGAGAGTTGAGTCAGTATCAGCAGGTAAGCATATCTTCAGATTATCTTTGACTCTTAGTTACATTCAGTTATTAAATCATCAGTTCAGTTTCAACTTTCAGTTATTCTGTTGCCTTACATACTCAGTACATTATTTCATACTGACGTCCCTCAGCTGTGCCCATTGTGATTTCGGGTCTTTAGTAGTCTTTGGATCAGATTCTATCAGTATGCACTGGCCTAGCTCAGGCAGTCTCAGTTACTACAGCCGCAACAGCTACTTCTCAGGCCGGAGGAGGCACTCAGACTCCCGTCGCTCGCACACCTGAGCAGGTCGTACAGGGACTTCAGACACCGGGGGCACATCCAGCCTAGTCGGTTGTAGCTGCCCAGGACCATGTAGCTCCTACCATGCCAGAGGATGAGCAGCGTAGGCTGGAGAGGTTAGGTATACTTTAGCCTCCGACTTTCAGTGGTGCAGAGGGCGAGGATGCCTAGGGTTTCCTGGACAAGTGTCAGCGGATTCTTCGCACAGCGGGTATTCTAGAGACCAGCGGGGTCTCTTTCACTACCTTTCAGTTTTCTGGAGATGCTTTCACTTGGTGGGAGGCTTATAAGAGCGTAGGCCTATTGGTGAAGCACCCCTTACCTGGCAGCAGTTCTCCGTTCTCTTTCCGGAGAAGTATGTGTCGCAGTCTCGCAGAGAGGAACTACGCAGGCAGTTTGAGTGGTTACATCAGGTAGAGATGACTGTGACCCAGTATGAGATGAGGTTCTCCGAGTTAGCTTATCATACTATTTGGTTGGTTCCGACAGATAGAGAGAGGATTAGGAGGTTTGTGGATGGACTCACTTTTCAACTTCGTATTCTCATGTCTAGGGAGAGGGTGTCTGGTGCTACTTTTGAGGAGGTTGTTGACATTGCTCGTGAGATTGAGTTAGTTCGTCGCCAGGAGTGAGATGAGAGGGAGGCCAAGAGGCCTCAAGGATCTGGTAGTTATGGTGGTGCTCCTTCGAGAGGTCAGTTTCAGCACGACAGAGGTCGTCCATTCAGGCATGCTCAGCTAGCTCGCCCAGGTTATCGTGGGGCATCATCGGGTCATCGTTCTCACAGTTCTCATCAGGGCCAGTCATCACTCAGTGCCCTTCTAGATCAGAGTTCATCCCGTGTTCCGTCAGTTCAGGGCTCTTCTATGCCAGGTGCATCTGCTAGTCATTTGGGTGCTAGGGGTTCCCTTCAGTCCCCGTCTCCAGCACCTAGGAGTTGCTATGAGTATGGAGAGATGGGTCATATGTGGAGGTAGTGTCCTCGTCGTCTTGCGGGTTCATCTCAGCAGAGGAGTCAGCCATTGGCTTCAGCACTAGTTACTTCACCACCTCCCGCCCAATCAGCTAAGGGTAGAGGTCAGTCTGCTAGGGGTTGCCCTAGAGGGGAAGGTCGATCAGGTGGCGGTCAGGCCCGTTTCTATACACTTCCATCTAGACCTGATGCTATTGCTTCTGATTCTATTATTACAGGTATTGTCTCAGTCTACCACAGAGATGGTTCTGTATTATTCAATCCCGGTTCCACTTTTTCTTATGTGTTATCATACTTTGCTCGTTATTTGGATACGCCCTGTGAGTCTCTTGTTTCACCTATTAATGTATCTACTCCGGTGGGCGATACTGTTATTATAGACCGTGTGTACCAATCATGTGTGGTGAATATTGCGGGTCTGGAGGAATAAGTGGATCTGTTGTTATTAGTTATCTCCGTGTCGTACTATTCTAGACTGTCATGCTACGACAGTAACATTGTTTATACCGGGTGTGCCACAGATTGAGTGGCGAGGATTGACTGATTATGTTCCTAGTAGGGTAATCTCATTCTTGAAGGCCCAGGGTATGGTTGGGAAGGGTTGTCTTTTATATCTAGCCTTTGTGAGGGATGTCGGTGCAGAGACTCCCAGTATTGATTCTGTTCCAATTGTGAGGGAGTTTTCCGATGTGTTTCCTGTAGACTTGCCGGCATGCCGCCGGATAGGGACATTGATTTTGGTATTGACCTGGTGCTGGGCACTCAACCCATTTCTATTCTGCTGTATCATATGGCACTAGCGGAGTTGAAAGAGTTAAAGGAGCAGCTTCAGGAACTCCTTGATAAGGGGTTTATTCGGCCTAGTGTGTCGCCTAGGGGTGCACCGGTTCTATTATAGGCGGTTGAACAAAGTAACAATTAAGAACAAGTATCCTTTGCCTCGCATTGATGATTTATTCGACCAGCTTCAGGGAGCGAGAGTGTTCTCCAAGATTGATCTCCGTTTAAGTCATCACCAACTGAAGATCAGAGACTCGGATATTCTTAAGACAGCCTTCAAGACCCGATATGGTCATTATGAGTTCTTGGTGATGTCTTTTGGGCTGACCAATGCCCCAGCAGCGTTCATGCATTTGATGAACAGCGTGTTCCGGCATTATCTCGACTCGTTCGTCATAGTCTTCATTGATGATATTATGGTATACTCGCATAGTCAGGAGGAGCACGCGGAGCATTTGAGAGTTGTGTTGCAGAGATTGAGATAGGAGAAGCTTTATGCAAAATTCTCTAAGTGTGAGTTTTGGCTCAGTTCAGTGGCTTTCTTGGGGCACTTGGTGTCCTGCGAGGGTATTCAGGTTGATCCGAAGAAGATAGAGGCAGTTCAGAGTTGGCCCAAACCGTCATCAGCCACAGAGATTCGCAGTTTTCTCGGTTTGGCAGGCTATTATCATCGGTTTATTTCGGGATTCCCATCTATCGCATCACCCTTGACCAAGTTTACTTAGATGGGTGCTTCATTTGTGTGGTCGGATGAGTGTGAGGAGAGCTTTCAGAAGCTCAAGACAGCCTTGACCACAACTCCAGTGTTACTTTTGCTATCAGTTTCAGGTTCATATACCATGTATTGTGATGCTTCGAGAGTTGGTATTGGGTGTGTATTGATATAGGAGGGTAGAGTTATTGCTTATGCTTCTCGTTAGTTGAATCCCTATGAGAAGAACTACCCCGTTTATGATTTGGAGTTGGCTGCCATTGTTCATGCATTAAAGATTTGGAGGCATTAGATGTATGGTGTGTTTTGCGAGGTGATTACTGATCATCATAGCCTTCAGCACTTGTTCAAGTAGAAGGATCTCAATTTGAGGCAGCGAACATGGTTGGAGTTGCTAAAGGATTATGATATTACTATATTGTACCATCCGGGGAAGGCCAATGTTGTGGCAGACACTTTGATTGGAAGGAGGTGACTATGGGGAGTTTGGCATATATTCCATTTGGGGAGAGACCTTTTGCAGTGGATGTTCAGGACTTGGCCAATCGGTTTGTGAGGTTAGATATTTTGGAGCCTAGTCGGGGTATTGGCTTGTGTGATTTCTCGGTCTTCCTTATATGATCGCATCAGAGAGTATAAGTATGATGATCCGCATTTTCTTGTCCTTAAGGACAGAGTTCAGCACGATGATGCCAGAGATGTAACTATTGGTGATGATGGGGTGTTGAGGATGCAGGGCCGGATATGTGTGCCCTATGTAAATGGGCTTCGGGAGTTGATTCTGGAGGAGGCCCATAGCCTGAGGTATTCTATTCATCCAGGTGCCACGAAGATGTATCAGGATCTGAGACAGTATTATTGATGGAGGAGAATGAAGAAGGACATTGTGGGATTTATAGCTTGGTGTATCAATTGTCAGCATGTGAAATATGAGCATCAGAGACCGGGTGGCGTGTTTCAGCAGATGGATATTCCGGAGTGGAAGTGGGAGCGGATCACCATGGAATTCATAGTTGGGCTCCAACGGACTTTGAGGAAGTTCGATGTTATTTGGGTGATTGTGGATGGGCTGACCAAGTCTGCGCACTTCATTCCTGTGTGTACTACCTATTCTTCAGAGATGTTGGCAGAGATCTATATCCAGGAGATTGTTCATTTGCATGGTGTCCCAGTTTCCATCATTTCAAATAGGGGCACTCAGTTCACTTCGTAGTTTTGGAGGTCTTTGCAGCGAGAGTTGAGTACTCAGGTTGAGTTGAGCACAGCTTTTCACCCTTAGATGGACGGGCAGTCCGAGCCCACTATTTAAATATTGGAGGACATGTTGCGTGCTTGTGTCATTGATTTTGGAGGGCCAAGGGATCAGTTTCTACCGCTTGCAGTGTTTTCTTATAACAATAGTTACCAGTCGAGTATTCAGATGGCTCTATATGAGGCTTTGTATGGGAGGCGGTGTAGATCTTCAGTTGGTTGGTTTGAGTCGGGTGAGGCGATGCTATTGGGGACAGACTTGGTGCTGGATGCTTTAGACAAGATAAAGGTGATTCAGAAGAGGCTTCGTATAGCGTAGTCGAGAAAAAAGAGTTATGCTGACAGGAAGGTTCGGGATGTGTCCTACATGGTTAGTGAGAAGATTCTATTGAAGGTTTCACCCATTAAGGTTGTTATGAGGTTTGTGAAGAAAGGTAAATTGAGTCCTCAATTCATTTGGCCTTTTGAGGTGCTTTGAAGGATTGGGGAGGTGGCTTATGAGCTTGCTTTGCCACCCAACTTGTCGAGTGTGCATCCGGTATTTCATGTTTTCATGCTCCGAAAGTATGTTGGGGATCCGTCTTATGATTTGGATTTCAGCACGGTCTAGTTAGATGACGATTTGACTTATGATGTGGAGCCAGTAGCTATTTTGGGGCATCAGGTTCGAAAGTTGAGATCAAAGGATATAGCTTCAGCAAAAGTGCAGTATAGAGGTCGACCCGTAGAGGAGGCTACCTGGGAAACCGAGTGGGAGATGCGGAGCAGATATCTGCACCTGTTTGAGGCTTCAGGTATGTTTCTTGACTCGTTCGAGGGCGAACGTGTGTTTAAGAGGGGGAGGATGTAATGACTCGGTCGGTCGTTTCATGAGTTACCGCTCTGTTTCCCCATTTCTGCTTCTTATTGCTTTGTTTATCGGTTCTATGTGTGATCGAGTTGCTTGGCTTGGGTTCGGAAAGGATTTGGTAAGATTTGAGATACTTAGTCTCTTTTGAGGAAGCTTAAGTTGGAAAAGTCATCCGGATATTGACTTATGTGCTAGAGGGGTCGGATGTGAGTTCTGATGGTTCCGATAGCTTCGGGAGGTGATTTGGGACTTAGGAGCGTGATTGGAATGTGTTTTGGCGGTCTGGAGTAGATTTAGGCTTGAATTGGTGAAATTGGAATTTTTGCATTTTCCGATTGATCGGTGAGATTTTGATGTATGGGTCGGAATGGAATTCCGGAAGTTTCAGTAGTTCCATTGTGTCATTTGGGATGTGTGTGCAAAATTTCAGGTCATTCGGACGTGGAATTCCGATGCGAATTTAGTGTTTTGATGTTGTTTTGAGCGTTCCAAAGATTGGAACAAGTTTGAATGATGTTATAGGATATGTCGGCATGTTTTGTGGAGGTCCCGGGGGCCTCGGGTGAGTTTTGGGTGTTCAATCGGACCATTTCATGTTGTGTAAAACTGTAGAAAACTGCTGTTGAGTGTTGCAGACGATTGGCTTTCGCGTTCGCGAGTGGGGCCTCGCATTCATGAAGGGTTAGTAGGTGAGGCTGAAGAGTTGGCCTTCGCGTTCACGAGGGAGGTCCCACGTTCGCGAAGGGCTGGGCCATTGAGCTACGCGTTCGCGATAAAGGGAACCGCATTCGCGAAGGATTGGAGTCCGGAGGCATCGCGTTCGCGAAGGAGAAAATTTTGGTCAATGTCAGTTTGTGCTTCGCGAATGCGAGGCTTTGACCACGTTCGCGAAGAAGGTTTTTAATGCCTGGGCAGAATGTTTAAATAGCCATTGTTCGTGATTTTGGGGCTAACTTCCACCATTTTTGAGCGATTTTGGAGCTTTTTGAAGTGGATTGAAGAGGGATTCAAGGGGAAACACTTGAAAGTAAGATTTATGGACTTAATACTCGATTCTAATGTGTATTCTACCAAATTAATCATGGAATTTAAGCCTAATATTGAAGAACTAAGACTTGTAATTGGAGACCTAGAATTTGGGATTTTAGGGGTCGTTTGTGATTGGATTTTGATGTTTTTGATATGAATGAACTCAGGGAGTGATAAGGAGTCTATTGATATAATTTTTATCGGAATCTGAGATGTGGGCTCGGGGGTCGGGTTTGGCTAATTTCGGGATTTGTGTTGTAATTTGATTTCTTTCGAGTGGGCTTTGTTCTCTTAGCATATTTGGATGGTTTTGCACTGATTTTTGTTTGATTTGGAGCATCCGGAGGTCGATTCGAGAGGCAAAGGCATCATGGGCTAGAGATTGGACCTGATAGAGCTGAGTAATAAATGTAAATGTTGTCTTGAGGGTATGAAACCCCGGATTCCACATCGTTGTGCTATATTGAGGTGACCCACACGCTAGATGACGAGCGTGAGGTCGTACACCATTGGAAATTGTGACTTACTCCATCCCGAATGACTGTTTTACTGCGTATTTGATTGAAAACTATTTGCTATCATCATGTTTTGGGCGGAATGCCATATTTAGGCCTTGTGCCAACTATTTGGACCCTTAGGGTATTTTTACTAATATTTCCTCATTGTTATGACTTTATACTTGTACTCAGTCATGCTTTATTCTACTGTTTCCATAACTCAGCCATGTTTACTTTGTTATCACCTTAAATGACATTTTGGACTGAGTATCATGTTTTACTATTGGCCGAATGGATTATGAGATTCTGACTGAGTAAGGCTGAGGGCCTGTATTGTGAGGATACACTGATTTATGATTATGAGGTCGAGGGGCTGAGATTGTACGCCACGAGGTGGCTTGTTGATATGAGGCCGAGAGCCTACTGATTATGCTGCGAGATGGATTGACATTGCGCTTGGGCCATAAGGGGCCCCTACCAGAGTTTGTACACCCCCAGTGAGCGCGGGTACCCATTGTGATATGAGATATAGACCGAGGGGCTGGTGTTGTTCCATGATATTACTCGAGGGGTGGATTCTGTTGACATTGTGCCCGAGGGGCGGATTTTTATGTGTTTATCTGTTCTAGCTGCTTCTCATTTAATTGTTTAACTGCTACAAAAGTGTTTTAAAGAAGCTTTTTCTGAACTAAGTGTTTTTACATATTTTCACTGTTTCATTGCTTTTACTGGTTTCATACTGTTTCTTTATAGTACATTGATGTGCTTTTACATGATTTCTTATCGCTCAGTCTTCATTTATTATTATTACTCACTGAGTTGGAGTACTCACTTTACTCCATGCACCCCGTGTGCAGATTCAACTCTTCAGGTCCTGCTTGCGAGGGTTGAGAGCTTCCAGCATATTTCAGAGATTCACTAGGTAGCTGCTCGGCGTTCGTAGCCCAGTGGTTCTTCCCCTATATTATTTTTCCTTGTTTAGTTCTGTAATAGACTCTGTAGATTTTTCCTGTCTTTATTCGGATAGTAGATGCTTATGACGGGTGACACTCTGATGTCAGGCTATGTCTATTCCGCATATTGTAGTATTCACCTTAATTTGGGATTATTATTATGTTAAAGACTTAATTCGTATTATTTTAATTGCTTAAAGTGAATTGGGAGTGTGTCGACTGGCCTTGTCTTCACGAGAGGCACCATCACAACCGGGCCTGGGTTTAGGGTCGTGACATTCATATAGCTAGAATTGGAGTGTGATTCATGGTTTTAGCATTGTTTGATGTGATTTGAGGCCTCGAGCAGGTCCGCAGTATATTTTGGAACTGGTTGGTTTGATTGGACAGGCTCCAGGGGGCCTCAGGTAGATTCCGGGTGATTAATGGATTCAAATTTGAAGTTGAGAAAGAACTGAAACAGTTGGGCATCTGGTGTAACCGCACCTGCGTGAGGAGGGCCGCAGATGTGAGCCTGCAGGTGCGGGAGATGGCTCGCAGATGCGGAAGAAGAGGCCGCAGAAGTAGAAGCGCAAATGCGGCTGGTGTACCGCAGATGCGGAATGGTCGCTGGGTAGTGAGGGTTTACAAAAATGGGACTTGGCCCATTTTTTCTCCCATTTTCATTTGATTTGGGCGATTTTAGAGAGCTTCAAGGGGAGACATTCTTCAAGCAACATAAGGTAAATGATTCCCACTCAATATAAGTTAAATACATGATTCGTATAAGAATTTAAACATGAAAATTAATAGAAATCTGGGATTTTGTAGAAAGACCTAGAATTTGGTATTTTTGAATTTTGACCACGATATTGGACATGGAATTGAAAATAAGTTATATCTTTGAGTTCTTGAGGTTATCGGTAAAGTTTATTTTTAAAACTTTTTGGAATCCGAGGACATGGGCTCGAGGGTGATTTTTATCGACTTTTTGATCCGGGTTAAAAATTATTATAAATTTGATTATAATGAGTATTAGAGTATGTCTTTATGGGTTTGCACATTTATTGGCTAGTTTTAGAGCGTTGGGCATCGGTTTGAGTCGTCGGAAGGGTTTGAGAGCTGGTTATGGAGCTTCAGAGCGAGGTAAGTCTTCTTTCTAACCTTGTAGGAGGAAATTAACCCCATAGGTGAACTAAATTATTTTGTGCTTCTATTTGTGGGGGCTACGTCCGCACGAGGTGACGAGAGTCTGTATATAGCTACTAGCTATGCCTATATCCAGGTAATTTTAGGCATACATCATGCCTTGTTGATATTGTTTTTAATTTATGTTTATTGTTTGTCTCGAGAATAAGCGAGATTGAGTTAGCTTACTAAATGTTTGAAAGGAATTGAAATTGAGGTAAAAATTGGGAACTTGAAAGTTTTCATTTGAACTTCGTATTTTGAAAGAATTGAGGGATACTATAATAACTTAAGAAATCTATGTTTAACCGCGTCGGACGTATGATCCGCGAGTGGGTTAATTCTTTAAATTTATATTTAACGCGCCGCACATATGATCCGCCAGCGGGGTATTTTCTTAAATTTATATTTGACCACGTCGCATGTATGATTCACAAGCGGGATAAATAGATGCATCTATGGTTTGCGTCGTTCGACCCTCGACAATGCATAGTTTAATTATTATGTTGGATCGGATCGTACGACCTCGGTATGATTTTCGCAAGACTTGAGTGATTGTTTTGAAATTTTGATAATTGATGTGGCCTCATTCGTGGGAGATATAAATTGTTAAAAGATGAAAATAAATTTGAAAATCTCCTATTAACAAAAGAATTGATTACCTGCTTCATGTTACTGAGTTTACTGTCGCCTTATAAAAATTCATAATTTATCATATTATCAGTATATTATTGTTGGCCATAGTAAGTGTCGGAGTCGACCTCTCGTCACTGCTTCTTCGAGATTAGACTGGATACTTACCGGGTACGCGTTGTTATCGTATTCAAACTACACTTGTTGTATATTTTGTTGTACAGGCACACATATGTCTAGTGGCCTTGTGGGCGCAACGGGATGGTTGATACAGAGACTTAGATGAGCTGCATCTTATGAGACGATCCGCAAGCCAGCAGATTCTCCTTCGGAGTACTTGCATTTTTATCTTCTGTTCAAATTGTATTCCGGACAGTTATTGTATTGTATTTTAATTCCTTGTTAATGCTCATGCACTTGTGACACCGGGTTCTGGGATTATTATGGGCTATTCAGTGTTGAAATTGGAAAACATTATTAGTATTCTGTAAAGTTCATTTTTTACTAATTAAATTGAAGGAAATTTATGATTTCAAAAATATTAAAAGGAGAATTTAATTAACTATTTAGTGTTGGCTTGCCTGACGTGGTGTCCGGCTCCATCACGACCTTTAACAGATTTTGGATCGTGACATTAACAATATTCCCTTCGGTGTTTACCCGACGCCAATTGAAGTTGTTGTCCTCGATCTTGTTTTCACTTGCTTCGTCTTCTGTCTTTCCCTCGATTACATGTGTCACTCTATTATTCGAGTATTTACTGTGAACAGAGTTTAGCCTATATAGTTGTATCTCCTTTAAAACGTGTAATGGGGATTCCCTGAGAAACATTTAGGGGCTGTTATGGCCTGGCAATTATGAAGTAGCAATGAGTGAGATTTTAAAATAAAGCAGAAAGGAACTAGAGAAATAAATAACTCATGCTCAATAAGAATGTCCGCGAAATATTTAGTAGGATTGACCAATTGTTAGATCAGAACAAGAAAATTAGTGGAATGGAGAAGGAAGAGAAAGGAGAAAAAATAGGTAAAATTGAATTCTATATATATTATTTTGTATATAAATGACAAGCTAATATAATTAAATGATAAGACCTTTAGAAGGGATAAATATGTTTTTTTAATGTATAAATGGTTAAATGTTCTTTTAAAAAGTTCATTATCCAACACATTCTTAATATATAATATAAATGTGTAACTATTTATTTTTATCCATTTTGCTACCACTAGGCATTACCAAGTACCAACTAGGACTTATTATCATTCTTACATACATGAAAGGTGTTTATTAAGAGTTCTTTTTACTTGGTCAAACCCGTTGCTGTTGGATAAGTGTTAGATTTTGAAAACCTTTTACTTTAAAATATCACATTCGTCTAAATAGAGGATTGTTTATTATTAGAACGAAAGTTTTTTCTTGGCCAAAAGTATTTTTTTGTCAAAAGCATTTTTTTCCTTAAAGTTATGGTGTCTGGCCAAACTTTTTGAAGGAAAAAAAAAAGTGTTTTTAGTAGAAGAACAAGAGAAGCAGAAAAAAATTGCTTCTTCTCAGAAGCACTTTTAAGAAAAATACACTTAGAATCATTTTTTTTAAAGCTTGGTCAAACACTAATTGCTGCTCAAAAGTGTTTTTCAAATTGATTAGCCAAACACAAACTGATTTTCACCAAAATATTTTGTTGAAAAGCACTTCTCAAAATAAATAAATTTTAGAAGTTTGGCCAAACAGATTATTAGTAAAACAGAATATGTAGTGGATTTATCTGGTCCCCTTGACAATGTCAGGATTTAGGCATAATTTGTTGATTGATTACTTTCGTATTTCCCTCTATTGAGTTATTACCGTCAAGAGAAACATATTTTTACAACTTCATAAGGAACTAATTAATTAATGATATTTCCTAGTTTAAATATTACATGTCCCTTTTCCTATCGTCTAGTATTATTTTTGTTAAATTCTTTTTGAGAGAGAAGGGAATTAGGTTCTGTAAATGACTATGAGAGGCAGCGTGTCATCATTTCAAGTATTACTTATATCACAATTTTATATATACATCGTTTGCTGGTGAAGGATCTGACAGTTGAGTGAAGAATTGGGCGACTACTTTTTGTCGTAGAACAATTCAAACATCAGTCCTTGTGCTAGGATAACATCATTAGTTAATTATTTAGAATCACAACCGTCACAAGAATATTTTAATGCCAAATGAATTCAAGTGGAACAGATAGAGAATATTGCTTAAAAAATCTCAGTGATGATTCCTCATTTTCAACCTTAATAGGAGTCAAGATTCTGTCTTGGCAGATAAACATGAGGCCATCAAATAATTTGTAAAATAATGAAAATTTAATACACACAAATATTTAATGGCTAGATTGATCGATTTCGGATCAAATAGGAAAAGCTAGAAGATTTCACCTCTAGAATATATTTATTAGAAGTAACGAAAATGATAACATATTTATTCTAGTTTTTCCCGTACTATTACAAGTAAAGACATAAATGTTAATCAAAACACTCAAGGTGCTTTGTAACAAGATCAAACGCCATACAACTATAGATGTACCAAAATTTATTTCCCAAAATCAGTTGTGTAGCCTATAAGTAGGAATAGCCATCAAATGCTTGGCTCTACCAGTCATAATACTAAATTTCTCAGTCATGTCCAAATCAAAGCAGTGAACTAATTGCGCGACGACCAAACATACAATAATCAACGCCAAATGCATCCTCGGACAATTTCTTCTTCCATAACCAAATGGTAAAAGTTGAAAGTCACGTCCACGAACGTCTACGTTACTTTCAAGAAACCTTTCCGGCAAAAATTTGTTAGCCTCAGTCCAAACATTAGGATCCATATGAATTGAATATGAATTGACGATAGCTTGTGATCCTTTTTGTATGTAGAAATCATCTACTATACAATCTTCCATTGCTTCATGAAGTAGTAATGGGGCTCCTTGAAGACCATGTTTAAGTATTTCAAATTGTCTAAGTCTGATTCTTCCATCATTCTGTTTAGGCCAACTACTTCTTCTAACTCTTTTTGGACTTTTTCCATTACATTAGGATTCTTGAGATGTTCGGAGAGCATCCACTCCACTGAAGTTGATGATGTATCTATTGATGCTACAAGCATGTCCTGAATAAAAAAAAAGTTATTTCCATTAAACATGTTTTGCCAATATTTCTTCCAAGTCCGGATAAAGGAGTAGAGTTGAGGTAAGTTAACTGTTTGCGTTGAAAATAATTTAATTATTACGAAAAATCTAGAGATATAAAGGATTCATACATCCGACTCCAATATAATTAATGTGGCAATTGAGGTTATGTTGATTGATTGTTGACCGTTACACGAGTTAAGTTTACTAAAAATAGTGCTATAGTACTATTTAAATTTCAAATTGGGAATAAACGTACCAGCAGGACAGCTTTGACATGGCGACGATCAAACTGGAACTTTGCTTCTCCAGATTGCATAATGGACATCATAGTATCAACAAAATCCTTAGTTTTCTTCTTGTCTGATGCCTGGACATATTCATTAATAATCTTCTCAACAAATTCATCAAATAACTTAGAAATATTCTCCATACGACGCGTAAGGCCTTGGATGTCAATAACACCAAAAAGGGGGAAAAATCACCAAGATTTGGTGTTGCAACTAAATGTGTAACTTCTTGAACTAAAGATTTAAAACCCCTTTTGTCCAAATCCTCATCCATGAATTTTTTTTCCAAAAACCATTAAGCAACTCAAGTTGGTACTCAATGGTGAAACCTTAGCACTAAGATCAACAACACCACCATCTTGAGCTGATGGTTTAATTGATTTGATCATAAGGGCAACTTTTTCACTTCTCGTTGATCGATACGAGTTAATCTTGTGGTTACTCAACAAGTGAACTGTGCATAATTTTCTCATGTTACGCTAGTAAGCTCCATACTTAGAAAAAATTAAATTCCATTGGCCATAAGAGATGTCTTGAGCTGTCTCATTATGAGGCCTACTAGCAAAGACATGATCATATGTTTTAAGGATTTTTTCAGCTGATTCAGGAGAAGATATAACATAAGTTGGTACTAATCCTAATTTAAGGTACTGTGACGAACAGGCCAGTCGTCTAATGAGTTGCCACTCTGTTTTCTCTATATATGCTCTTTGTGCTTCGCTATCCGTGTTTTATGGTATCAGGTTGGTCGGATCGAGTCCGGAGTGGTTTTGATAAGGTTTGAGACACTTAGTCTCTTTTAACAAGGTTTAAGTTGGAAAAGTCAACCGGATGTTGACTTATGTATTAGAGGGCTCGTATGTGAGTTCCGATGGTTCGGTTAGCTTCGGGAGGTGATTTATGACTTAGGAGTGTGATCGGAATGGGTTTTGGAGGTCCGGAGTAGAATTAGGCTTGAATTGGCGAAGTTGATATTTTGGCGATTTCTGGTTGATAGGCGAGATTTTGATATAGGGGTCAGAATGAAATTTTGAGAGTTGCAGTAGCTTCGTTGTGTCATTTGGGGGTGTGTGTAAAATTTTAGGTCATTCGGATGTGGTGTGGTTGGGTTTTTGAACAAAAGCGTATTTCGGAAGATTTTAGAAACATAGGCTTGAATCTGATGTGTTTTGGGTGATTTGATGTTGTTTGAGGTATTTTGATGATTGGACCAAGTTTGAATGGGGTTTTAGGATGTGTTGGTACCTTTGGTTGAGGTCCCGAGGGCCTCAGGTGAGTTTCGTGTGGTCAATCGGATCATTTGAAGTTGGAAAAGATTGCAGAAAATGTTGTTCAGCTGTTGCAGCGATTTTGCCCGCCGCGTTCACGAGTGGAGCCTCGCGTTCGCGAAGAGGAAGTTGAGGAAGGCAAGAATTAAGCCTTCGCGTTCGCGAGAAGGGCTTTGCGTTCGCGGAAGGCTGGCAGGTGGTGCATCGCGTTCGCGAGAAGGTCCTTGCGATTGCGTAGAGGATATTGGGTCAGATGGGTTCGAGGTCCAGTGTTCATCATGTTTGCGAATGAGTGAGCGCGTTCGTGAAGGTTAAGATGGACGAAGCATCACGTTCACGATGGACATTACGCATTCGCATAGAAGAAAAGTTGGTCAACGCGAGTTTGTGCTTCGCGAACGCGTGGATTTGACCGCGTTCGCGAAGAAGGAAATATAGGCCTGGGCAGAATGTTTTAAAGTCATCTTGTTCGCGATTTTGGGGCTTATTTCACCCATAGCTGCTCGTTTTTGGAAATGTTTGAAGGAAACTGAAGAAGAATTCAAGGGAAAACGTTGGGAGGTAAGATTCTTGGACTAAAAACTCGATTATTATGTGAATTCTACCTAGAAAATCATGAAAGCTAAGCCTAAAATTGAAGAACTAGGGCTTGAGAAATTGGACTTTTGATTGGGGATTTGGAGGATCATTTGAGGTCTGATTCGAGAACTTTTGATATGTATGAACTCGTGGGGAGATAAGAAATCTAATGATGTGAAAATTTCTGAATTTTGAGAAGTGGGCCCGGGGCTTGGGTTTTGGTAATTTTGGGATTTGTGCCCTTTAATGATTGTTTTCGCTTGGGCTTTGTTCCCTTAGCATATTTTGACGTCCTCGTTCGGATGGAGGCTGATTCGAGGGGCAAGGGCATCGCGAGTTTATCCGGTTCGAGCAAAGTAATGATTGTAAATAATGTCCTGAGGGTTTGAAACCCCAGATTTGCACATCGTAGTGCTATGTTGAGGTGAGACACACGTTTGATGACGAGCGTGGGATCGTGCACTATTGGGGATTGTGACTTGGTCCGTCCTGATTGATGATTTTACCGCGTATTTGATTGAAAACTATTTGCTATCATCATTATTTGGGTTGAATGCCACATTTGGGCCTAGAGCCAACTATTTGAACCTTTCGGGGCTATTTATTAATTTTCCCTATTGTTTTGACTTGTTACTTGAGCTCAGTCATGTTATTTCCCACTGTTTTCATACTCAGCCATGTTTACTCAGTTTTAAGACTTAAATGATATTTTAAATGATGTTTGGGCTGAGAAACACTGTTTTACTATTGCCCGAGAGGCTTGTGATGATTTTTGACTGAATAAGGACAAGGGCCTATATTATGAGGAAATATTTATACTGATTTGAGGCTGAGGGCCTGAGATATATATACGCCATGCGGTGTCTTGATTGATATGAGGCCGAGGGCCTAGAATTGATGCCACGAGATGGCTTGTTATTTCCCTTGGGCCCTAAGGGGCCCCTCCAAGAGTCTGTACACCCCCCAGTGAATGCGGGTACCCATTGTGACGTGAGATTGAGCCCGAGGGGCTGGTATTGTTCTGAGATTGAGCCCGAGGGGCTGGTACGGTTCTAAGATGTTGCCCGAGGGGTGGATTTTGCTGATACTATGCCCGAGGGGCGAACTTCTATTTGTTTACTTTATCTTAATTGCCTGTCAATTACTTGTTTACTTGTTGAAAGAGGATTTTACTCGACTTTTCATGGCTTACTGTTTCTAAATGATTTTTACTGCTTCATTATAGAATGCCTTGTGCCTTACGTGTTTTCTTACTTTCAGTCATTAGTTACCTTTGTTACTCACTGAGTTAGAGTGCTCGCTTTACTCCATGCACCCCTATGTGCAGATTTAGGCGTTGCTGGTTCTGCTCCAGAGTGCTGATTTCCTCCAGTTCCAGGCGGGCTTTTTGAAGATTACGAGGTAGTTGTTGATGTCCGCTGCCCTATGTCTCTACTCCTCTAGCATTTTTGTTTCTTTTCAAACATTTGTAGTAGTTTATGACCTTAACAGACTTATATTATGGCTCATAGATGCTCGTGACTTGTGACACCCCGGTTAGGGCTGTGTTGGGTTGTACTTCTGCACTTTATTGACATTATCCGCTACCTAGTATTGCTATATCATGTTTTAGACTGCTTTTATGTTATTTAACTGCTTTAACAAGTGAATTGGGTTTAGTTGGCTGCCCTTGTCTTCACGAGAGGCGCCATCACGATCGGGTTCGGGGATAGGGTCGTGACAAGCTGGTATCAGAGCATTGGTTACATAGGTCTCACGAGTCATGAGCAGGTTTAGTAGAGTCACGTGGAACGGTACGGAGACGTCTTTATTTATCCTCGAGAGGCTGCAGAACCTTTAGGAATAATTTCACATTCTTGAATTCTTATCGTGTGTCCTTGATTCAGCTTTAAAAGTAACTATTAGAATTCCTTCCACGCGTTCGTATACGCGCATGAGTGCTCGGTATCGGATATGCATCGATGGATTGTGATTCCCTGATCGAGCAGCGAGATATGATCTCTATGCATTGATGTTGGGCCAGTCTAGAGGACTCGAGGCCAAATTTTTGCCTATAGCTTGAGCCCTGAGCTATTGATTTCGTGAGCGCGTGTTTCTGAATCCATATATTCTATTGTGTCCCTATTAAGAGAGGTGATGACTGGATAAATACATGATGAGTGTGATGTGACTCTGAGATATATTCATGTGATTTGGAAGCGCGAGAAGGGTCTGCTGGAGGATAGAAGGACTATTATGTGCTCAATTTTTATCTTGATTTGAGGTATAGCCCCGAGTTATGGGTGTGTGAAGAATATTTACATGTTTCCTAGTTGGGAGTGGAGTAAATTTCATGTTGTGGTCTTAGTTCAGACTCAGGAAGTTTAGGTGACTGCGTAATGTTTATGACGGTGGAAGGTATACAAAAATGCTAGGTTGAGGCAAAGCAAGTGTGTTATCTCCTGAGAAGTGTTCTGAGGTTGTGTGATCCTTATGTTGTCCGTTAGAAGATCTCATTTATAAGTGAAATATATGTGTTGCAATTTAAGTTTGGGTCGCTTAAGATAGTGGGTTTAACTGTTACGAGAGTGAATGCGAAATTTGTATAAGAGTTAAAGTACCAGATGGTCTGTGTTTCACGAACTTATGAAGGATCGAGTTTAATCTCAATATAAAACTGTGGCAGCAATAGAGTATATGCATTATGAGTTATAGAGTATGTTTTGATCTATGGCTTCGAGCCAAGTGGAGGAGTCTGCTATGTATTAGTGGATTGCATGGCTATGTGCTATGTTTGTTCCAGTTTGAGGCGTACGGGAGGTCGATCAGGTGGCAGCTAGGACCGTTTCTATGCACTTCCAGCCAGACCCGATGTTATTGCTTCAGATGCTATCATTACAGGTATTGTTTCAGTGTGCCACAGAGATGCCTCTATATTATTTGATCCTGGTTCCACCTTTTCTTATGTGTCATTATACTTTCGCTCCGTGAGTTTCTTGCTTCACCTGTTCATGTATCTACCCCGGTGGGAAATACTGTTATTGTAGACCGTGTATACCGATCGTGAATGGTGACTATCAGGGGTTTGAAGACCCGAGTGGATCTATTATTAGTGAGTAAGGTGGATTTCGATGTCATTTTGGGAATGGATTGGTTATCTCCGTGTCGTTCTATTCTGGACTATCTTGCTAAGACAGTCATATTGGCTATGCCGGGGGTGCCACAGATCGAGTGGCGAGGTGTGACTGATTATGTTCCTAGTAGAGTGATCTCTTTCTTGAAGGCCCAGTATGTGGTTGGGAAGGGTTGCCTTTCATATCTAGCATTTGTGAGGGATGTCGGAGCTGAGGCTCCCATTATTGATTCTGTTCCAGTTGTGAGAGATTTTCCCGATGTGTTTCCTACAGACCTGCCGAGCATGCCACCAGATAGGGATATTGATTTTGGTATTGACCTGGTGCCGGGCACTCAGCCCATTTCTATTCCGTTGTATCATATGGCACCAGCGGAGTTGAAGGAATTAAAAGAACAACTTCAGGAACTCCTTGATAAAGGGTTTATTCGGCCTAGTGTGTCACCTTGGGGTGCGCCGGTTCTGTTTGTGAAGAGGAAGGATGGAACAATGAGAATGTGCATTGATTATAGGCAATTAAACAAGGTAACAATTAAGAACAAGTATCCTTTGCCTCGCATTGATAATTTATTTGAGCAGCTTCAGGGAGCGAGGGTGTTTTCCAAGATTGATCTTCGTTCAGGTTATCACCAGTTGAAGATCAAGGACTCGAATATTCTTAAGACGGCTTTCAGGACCCGATATGGTCAGTATGAGTTCTTGGTGATATCTTTTGGGTTGACCAATGCCCCAACAACGTTCATGCATTTGATGAACAACATGTTCTGGCCTTATCTCGGTTCGTTTGTCATAGTCTTCATTGATGATATTCTGGTATATTAGCGTATTCAGGAGGAGAACGTGGAGCATTTGAGAGTTGTGTTGCAGAGATTGAGGGAGGAGAAGCTTTATGCAAAGTTCTCCAAGTGTGAGTTTTGGATCAGTTCAGTGGCTTTCTTGGGGCACGTGGTGTCCAGCGAGGGTATTCAGGTTGATCCGAAGAAGATAGAGACAGTTTAGAGTTGGCCCAGACCGTCCTCAGCCACAGAGATTTGCAGCTTTCTTGGTTTGGCAAGCTATTATCGTCCATTTGTTCAGGGATTCTCATCCATCTCATCACCTTTGACCAAGTTGACTTAGAAGGGTGCTTCATTTGTATGGTCGGACGAGTGTGAGGAGAGCTTTCAAAAGCTCAAGACAGTTTTAACCACAGCTCCAGTGTTGGTTTTGCCATCAGCTTCAGGTTCATATACACTGTATTGTGATGCTTCGAGAGTTGGGATTGGTTATGTGTTGATGCAGGAGGGTAAGTTATTGCTTATGCTTTTCATCAGTTGAAGCCCCATGAGAAGAACTACCCCGTTCATGATTTGGAGTTGGCTGCCATAGTTCACGCATTGAAGATTTGGAGGCATTACTTGTATGGCGTATCTTGTGAAGTGTTCACTGATCATCGCAGTCTTCAGCATTTGTTCAAGCAAAAGGATCTTAATTTGACGTAGCGGAGATGGTGGAGTTGCTTAAGGACTATGATATCACTATATTGTACCTTCTGGGAAAGGCCAATGTGGTGGCCGATGCTTTGAGCCGAAAGGCAGTGAGTATGGGGAGTTTGGCATATATTCGAATTGGGGAGAGACCTCTTGCGGTTGATGTTCAGGCCTTGGCCAATTGGTCGTGAGATTAGATATTTCGGAGCCTAGTCGGATATTGGCTTGTATGGTTTCTCGGTCTTCCTTATACAATCGCATCAGAGAGCACCAGTATGATGATCCGCATTTGCTTGTCCTTGAGGACAGAGTTCAGCATGATGATGCCAGAGATGTGACCACTAGTGATGATGGGGTGTTGAGGATGCATGGCCGGATTTATGTGCCCAATGTGGATGGGCTTCGGGAGTTGATCCTGGAAGAGGCCCATAGCTCGTGGTACTCCATTCATCCGGGTGCTGCAAAGATGTATTAGGATTTGAGGCAACACTATTGGTAGAGAAGAATGAAGAAAGGTATTGTGGGATTTGTAGCTCGGTGTCTCAATTGTCAGCAGGTGAAATATGAGCATCAAAGACCGAGTGGCTTGCTTCAGCGGATAGATATTCCAGAGTGGAAGTGGGAGAGGATCACTATGGACTTTGTTGTTGGACTTCCACGGACTTTGAGAAAGTTCGATGCTATTTGGGTGATTGTGGATCGGTTGACCAAGTCCGTGCACTGCATTGCTGTGTATACTACCTATTCTTCAGAGCGGTTGGCAGAGATCTATATCCGGGAGATTGTTCGTTTGCATGATGTCCCAGTTTCCAACATTTCAGATAGAGGAACTCAGTTTACATCGCAGTTTTGGACGTCTGTGCACTAAGAGTTGGGTACTCAGGTTGAGTTGAGCATAGCTTTTCACCCTCAGATGGATGGGCAGTCCGAACGCACTATTCAGATATTAGAGGACATGTTGCGTGCTTGTGTTATTGATTTCGGAGTGTCATGGGATCAGTTTCTACTGCTTGCAGAGTTTGCTTATAACAACAGCTTCCAGTCGAGTATTCAGATGGCTCCATATGAGACTTTGTATGGGAGGCGGTGTAGATCTCCAGTTGGTTGGTTCGAGCCCGGTGAGGCTAGGCTATTGGGGACATATTTCGTGTAGGATGCCTTGGAGAAGGTCAAAGTGATTCAGGAGAGGCTTCGTACAACACAATCGAGGCAAAAGAGTTATGCTGACAGGAAGGTTCGAGATCTGTCTTACATGGTGGGCGAGAAGGTTCTACTGAAGGTTTCACCCATGAAGGGTGTTATGAGATTTGGGAAGAAAGGGAAATTGAGTCTACGGTTCATTGGACCTTTTGAGGTGCTTCGGAGGATTGGGGAGGTGGTTTATGAGCTTGCTTTGCCACCCAGCTTGTCGAGTGTGCATCCGGTATTTCATGTTTCTATGCTCCGAAAGTATATTGGGGATATGTCTCATGTTCTGGATTTTAGCACGGTTAAGTTGGATGATGATTTGACCTATGATGTGGAGCCAGTAGCTATTTTGGGTCGTCAAGTTCGAAAGTTGAGGTCAAATGATATAACTTCGGTGAAAGTGCAGTGGAGAGGTCGGCCCGTGGAAGAGGGTACCTAGGAGCCCGAGAGGGAAATGCGGAGCAGATATCCTCACATATTTGAGGCTTCAGGTATGTTTCTTGACTCGTTCAAGGACGAACGTTTGTTTAAGTTGGGGAGGATATGACGACCCGGCCAGTCGTCTCATGAGTTGTCGCTCCGTATTTTGCGGTATCGGTTAGCTCGGATCGAGTCTGGAGTGGTTTTGATAAGATTTGAGACACTTAGTCTCTTTTAAGAAGGTTTAAGTTGGAAAAGTCAACCGGATGTTGACTTATGTATTAGAGGGCTCGGATGTGAGTTCTGATGGTTTGGTTAGCTTTGGAAGGTGATTTATGACTTAGGAGTGTGATCAGAATGGATTTTGGAGGTCCGGAGTAGAATTAGGCTTGAATTGGCGAAGTTGATATTTTGCCGATTTCCGGTTGATAGGCGAGATTTTGATATAGGGGTCCGAATGGAATTCCGAGAGTTGCAGTATCTTTGTTGTGTCATTTAAGATGTGTGTGTTAAATTTCAGGTCATTCAGACATGGTTTGGTTCGGTTTTTTATCAAAAGCGTATTTCGGAAGATTTTAGAAACTTAGGCTTGAATCCGATGTGTTTTGGGTGATTTGATGTTGTTTGAGGTGTTTTGATGATTGGAATATGTTTGAATGGGGTTTTAAGATGTGTTGGTGCCTTCGTTGAGGTCCCGGGGGCCTCGGGTGAGTTTCGGGTGGTCAATCGGATCATTTGAAGTTGGAAAAGATTGCAGAAAATGTTGTTCAGCTGTTGCAGGGATTTTACCCTTCGCGTTCGCGAGTGGAGCCTCGCGTTTATTAAGCCTTTGCGTTCACGAAAGGCTGGCACGTGGTGCATCGCGTTCGCGAGAAGGTCTTCGCGATCGCATAGAGGAAATTGGGTCAAATGGGTTCGAGGTCCAGTGTTCATCGCTTTCGCGGATGAGTGAGCGTGTTTGCGAAGGTTAAGTTGGACGAAGCATCGCATTCACGATGGTCATTACGCGTTCGCATAAAGGAAAAGTTGGTCAACGCGAGTTTGTGCTTCGCGAACGCGTGGGTTTCACTGCGTTCGCGAAGAAGGAAATATAGGCCTGGGCAGAATGTTTTTAAGTCGTCTTGTTCGCGATTTTGGGGCTTATTTCACCCATAGTTTCTTGTTTTTTGAAAATTTTCAAGGAAATTGAAGAGGGATTTAAGTGGAAACGTTGGGAGGTAAGATTCTTGGACTAAAAACTCGATTATTATGTGAATTCCACCTAGAAAATCATGAAAGCTAAGCCTAAAATTGAAGAACTAGGGCTTGAGAAATTGGACTTTTGATTGGGGATTTGGAGGACCATTTGGGGTGTGATTTGAGAACTTTTGATATGTATGAACTCGTGGGGAGATAAGGAATCTAATGATGTAAAAATTTCTGAATTTTGAGAAGTGGGCTCAGGGCTTGGATTTTTCTAATTTCGGGATTTGTGCCCATTATTGATTGTTTTCCCTTGGGTTTTGTTCCCTTAGCATATTTTGACGTCCTCGTTCTAATTTTGGATAGATTCGACGTGTGTGGAGGTCGATTCGAGGGGCAAGGGCGTTGCAAGCTAGAGATTTAGCCGGTTCGAGGTGAATAATGATTGTAAATGATGTCCTGAGAGTTTGAAACCCAGATTTGCACATCGTAGTGCTATGTTGAGGTGAGACACGCGCTTGATGACGAGCATGGGGCCGTGCACTATTGGGGATTGTGACTTGGTCCATCCCGATTGATGATTTTACCGCGTATTTGATTGAAAACTATTTGCTATCATCATTATTTGGGTTGAATGCCATAATTGGGCCCAGAGCCAACTATTTGAACCCTTCGGGGCTATTTATTGAGTTTCCTCACTGTTTTGACTTATTACTTGAGCTCAGTTATGTTATTTCCCACTGTTTTCATACTCAGCCATGTTTACTCAGTTTTAAGACTTAAATGATATTTTAAATTATGTTTCGGCTGAGAAACACCGTTTTACTATTGCCCGAGAGGCTTGTGATGATTTTTGACTGAGTAAGGCTAAGGGCCTATATTATGAGGAAACACTGATACTGATTTGAGGCTGAGGGCTTGAGATATATATTCGCCATGAGGTGGCTTGATTGATATGAGGACGAGGGCCTAGATTTGATGCCTCGAGATGGCTTGTTATTGCGCTTGGGCCGTAAGGGGCCCCTCCAGGAGTCTGTACACCCCTAGTGAGTGCGGGTACCCATTGTGACGTGAGATTGAGCCCGAGGGGCTGGTATTGTTCTGAGATTGAGCCCGAGGGGCTGGTACTATTCTGAGATGTTGCCCGAGGGACGGATTTTGCTGATATTGTTCCTGAGGGGCGAACTTCTATTTGTTTGCTTTATCTTAATTACCTTTCAATTACTTGTTTACTTGTTGAAAGAGGATTTTACTCGACTTTTCACCGGCTTACTGTTTTTAAATGATTTTTACTGCTTCATTATAGAATGCCTTGTGCCTTATGTGTTTTCTTACTTTTAGTCATTAGTTACCTTTGTTACTCACTGAGTTGGAGTACTCACTTTACTCCCTGCACCCCTATGTGCAGATTCAGGCGTTGCTGGTTCCGCTCCGGAGTGCTGATTTCCTCTAGTTTTAGGCGAGCCTTTCGGAGATTACGAGGTAGCTGAAGACATCCGCAGCCCGTGTCTCTACTCTTCTAGAATTTTTGTTCCTTTTCAAACATTTGTAATAGTTTATGACCTTAGCAGACTTGTATTATGGCTCATAGATGCTCGTGACTTGTGACATCCCGGTTAGGGCTGTGTTGGGTTGTACTTCCGCACTTTATTGACATTATTCGCTACCTAGAATTGCTATATCATGTTTTAGACTGCTTTTATGTTATTTAATTGCTTTAACAAGTGAATTGGGTTTAATTGGCTGGCCTTCTCTTCACGAGAGGCGCCATCACGACCGGGTTCGGGGATAGGGTCGTGACAGGTACATAATAGGACCATGTTTTTTGGATAATTTGTAGAAATCTCGGGTTGGATTTTCACCTAAAAGATGGAGATGTCCTAATATAGGAATCCCTTTTGGGCCAGGAGGAAGTTTCTTCTTGTTCTTGATATTTAGTAACTTATGGAAGATGAATAATACAATAAGAGCAAAAATTACTGTTGCCAACATAAAAGCCATGGCCAATAGGACAATAATATTTGCTAGTGTTTTGTATGATTATGGGTTAGATAATTATGAAAGTAGCAGCAGAGAACACATATTTATATAAGAAAAAAATTATGTAAACGCGCGGCCGCCATTCTTACCGAGTATTCACCTACTAATTAATTGTGGAAAAGGAAAATTCTATCTTTTACTAGTATACGTAATTTTTCTTGGTGAACTATGTATTTTAATCGTGTCAAAACACTATTGTTATTTTGAGTGATTTGTCGTTAAAACAAAATGCTTATATAAGGTAAGTGATCCTTTATGAAATATATATTGCTTTTTACTTTCAATATAATTATACAATTTGAAGTAAGAAAGTCAGATAGTCTACCCAACGTGTTCCTTTTACAGAAATATTTGCCCAAATGGTGAAAAAAGTGTAGTCAAGATGAAGATGTTTGGTATGAAAAAAAAGATGAAAATATTTGGTATGAGGAAAAAATAAGATATATGAAGATGTTTGACATGGAAAAGTAATAAAGCTACAGGTGGTATAGCACGAGAGATGTTGGGTATATAGGGAGACAAGTCTTAAATCTTAGTGGCGTATTATAAAAGTTGAAATGGCTTAGACTCAAAACGAAGAATATCACTAGTGGGTTGGGTAGTTATAGATGTCATCAAAACCACTTCATGAGTAACTTATTGTCACGATCCGAAATTCTCACCCTCGGTACCGTGATGTCGCCTAACATTTCACTTGCTAGGCAAGCCAACATTAGATATAGGTATTAGCCATTTTTAACAATTCCAATTAAATGAGAACCAATAAGCTGAAATAAACTAAAATAGAGTGCATAAACTAAACTAACGGCGATATCAAATCCCAGAACTGGTGTCACAAGTTCACGAGCGACTAAAGTACTGCAATTAATATTCTGAATGAAAACATAACTGTCTGAAATAAAATGAAATAAACAGCTAGAGTAAAGTTGTCATAACCCGGAATTTTCAACATCGGGACCGTGATGACGCCTAACATTTCACTTGCTAGGCAAGACAACATTAGAATAATTTATCCATTTTCAATAGTTCAAATTAAATGATAAGAAAGAACTGAAATAACTGTAATAATCTAAAATAAAGTGTGGAAACCATAACAACTAAAATATCTACAACCCTGGACCCGGTATCACAAGTGCACGAGCTACTAGAATAGTACAAATAAGGATCTGAATTAAACATAAAGTTGTCTGAGGGAAAATACACAACAAACAGAAAGAAAAGGGGACTCTTGGAACGACGGATGCAGAGCAGCTGTATCTCAAGTCTATGCAAAGCTAGCCAACCTGAACACGCTAATGACTACCCCGGGGATCGCTTCCAAAATCTGCACAAGAAGTGCAGAGTGTAGTATGAGTACAACCAACCCCATGTACTCTATAAGTACCGAGCCTAACCTCGACAAAGTAGTGACGAGGCTAAGGCAGGTCACTTACACTATAACCTATACACTAAATAAAACAACAAGGAAAATTTATACTGATATTTGGACTAATTTATGTTTTCCATGTTGAATTAGTGGTTGCAAACACTAATTTGTGCCTATTTGACTTGGGTTCTTCTTGAGAAAGAGAACTTGAGTCTAGGAAAATTAGTCCAACAAGGAATTGGGGCGTATTCAAGAGATTGATAGCCCCAATTAAAGGGTTAAACCTAGAGATAGTAATACCCGACTTGAACCTAAATTGCTTGCACAAATTATCATACCCAATTGGTCTTGAAAAAGTCAATTGGGGCAAAATGACTCAAACTACCGAGAGGTATAGAGTTAGAAGTTTAGTGCATTGGTTATATCGTAATCCACAACATGACAACCTAGCCTTAGACTCGAGAACCCGTCAAGTATCCACCTAGGAGAAAGTCACTTCCCTAGTGCTTTCTTAACTATTTCGACAACCTTTCAAGTATCTTGCTCTTAGCTTAGTTTAGCATCTTATTAGCATAATATTAGAAGTAATCAAAAGACCAACTATGATTAGAAGTGCAACTAAGATCAATTACGCATCTCTAATTTAGATAGAAACCCAATTTCCATTTCAAGCTCCCTGTGGAAATCGATCCCGAGCATCTCGGGTAAAAGTTTCTTCGACCAATCTCGCTACTTTGTAGTAGTGTAGGGTTGGCACCGATCACTTTTTGGCGTCGTTGCCGGGGAGCTAATGGTTTTGGCTATCTATCTAAATAGTTTTGTGTATTGTTCTTCTTTCCTTCTATGTTACTAATTTGTGTGTCTCACAACATCAGGTAAAAAATGGCAGCAAACAACCCACCTCTTGAAGATCTTTCTCTGGGAGAGGAGGTAGATGAAAATATTGATGATGAGGTTCCTATTGTTCCTCAAGGACAAAGGGGAGGCCGCCATGCCAATGATAATATTCCAGACCCTCCCCCGCCACCTCCAAGAGTGGCTCCTCGAGTGCTTCCCAACCAAGGATATGCTAGTGTAATTGTCCCACCCCGGATCCTGGCGGGCAATTTTCAAATTACAAATCTGAGGCTGACATTACTGGAGCAGCGTGGGTATTTCACGGGCGCTGCCAATCAGAATGCTTACAAACATCCCAAGGATTTCATGGATACCTGTTGGGGGAGCAAGCAAACTAATGTGTCAGAGGATGCACTTCGGTTGAGAATATTCCCTTTCTTACTTAAAGAGAATGCATTAGATTGGCTTGAACGACTTCCCAACCATTCCATCATTGCTTGGGATGAGTTAGCTGATACATTCATTGCAAAGTTTTTCTCACCGAGGCACATGACAGCATTCAGAGATGAGATCTTAACATTTAAGCAGGAGCCCACCGAACCACTACATGAGATTTGAAAGAGATATAGAACCATGGTAAAGGAATGCCCGAACAATGATATGACTGAGGCAATGAACCAACAGACCTTCTATCGGGGCATTAACACAACAAATCAGTGCATAGTGAACCAACTTGCTGGGAGCAATTTCATGAAGCTGTCTTATGATGAGGCTTGTGATATTTTTGACGAGATAGCTGACACGTCCTCCGCTTCGTAAAGTAGAGCCAATGTGCCATAGGGTGACCCTATGGTCACTCACTTGCACAAAGAGCTTCATGACCACGGGCAGGCTATAGTAGAGCTGACAACTACAATGAACTAGCTAGCAAAGGCACAGTTACAACAGGTTCAAAATTTGCGCCAAGTAAATGCTATGGAGGGTGTCAACATGCTAGTGAACAAAAGAAGACAAAGAGGTCAACAAAACCAAGGGAGTTCGGATCAATTTGACAATGATTGTGGTGGATTCCAAGATGATGGTTATGATGAGAAGAATGAAGAGGTGCAATATGTGAACAACTATCAAGGCCAAAGGGGTAATTATTCCAACCAACAACAATGGAGACCCCAAGACAATTGGGGCAATCAACAACAATAAGGGAATAGTAACTAGGAGAACAACAACCAAAACTCCAATTGGGGCAATCAGAACAATCAGGGTAATTAGAATGGCAACAACAACTATTGGGGTGGTAACAACAATTAGAGAGGTTGGAACAATGGCAATCAAGGAAATCGAGGGCAAGGCTTTCAAAGGCCCCCAATGTATCAACAACCGAACAATCCACCCCCATTTCTATCCCAAGGTCCTAGTTCTTCCAACAACAAAATGGGGAGAATTGAAATAATGTTATAGATGATGAAAAAGAATGCAGACTCTGATGCTCAGTTGGCTTCCCACAGTACTTCAATCAGAAACTTGGAGGTTCAATTAGGCCAAATCTCACAATCCTTGAAAACTCATCCTAAGGGGGCTCTACCAAGTGATACAGTAGTTAACCCGAAGGGTGGGAACAATTATGTTATGGCGGTAACTACAAGGAGTGGACGAGACGGTTATGTGAATGCCTCCAAACAAAAACAAATTTTGAGTGATGAAGTTGAGTTGCAAGAAGATGAAATTCCTTTGGTGGTTGAAAATGTGGTTGATGAGAACGTGAATGAACAAGTGAGGATTGATATTCAAGATACCGAGGTGGAGACTCAAAATGCATGAACCCGTCTAGGGAACACGTAATAGACATGCCAGAAATGGTTGTGCCTAAATCCAAGGCTCCTTTGCCAAGGCCACCTCCACCTTATCCTCGAAGGCTCGCAAATAAAAAAAATGAGAATCAGTTTAAGAAGTTTATTGACATGACGAAGAGCTTATCCATTAATGTGCCTTTGGTGGAGGATCTTGAACAAATGTCGGGATATACGAAATTCATGAAGGACTTGGTGACAAAGAAAAGATCCATGGATTACGAAACTATCAAGATGACCCACCAAGTTAGTGCAATAGTGCACTCAATGGCCCTGAAGCTTGAAGATCCCGGTGCTTTCACCATTCCTTGCACCATTGGGAGTGCGGACTTTGCTAAAGCTCTATGTAATTTGGGGGCAAGTATCAACTTGATGCCCTACTCGGTTTTCAAGACTTTGGGTATTGGGCAATCGAGGCCGACTTCCATGAGATCGCAAATGGCGGATAGAATGATGAAGAGATCATTGGGTATTATTGATGATGTTCTTGTCATAGTGGACAAATTTATCTTGCCAGCTGATTTTGTGATCTTGGATTGTGAGGTAGATTATGAAGTTCCAATCATACTGGGAAGGTCTTTCCTTGCTACTAGGAAGGCCTTAGTTGATGTGGAAGCAGGGGAACTCACCTTCTGGGTAGGTGATGAGAAAGTGGTCTTTCATGTGTGCAAGTTAATGGAGCAGCCCAACAGTTTTGAAGTGTGCTCTTTTGTGGACCTTGTCACGGCAGTGATAGTTGATGATACCAGTGCGCCGTATTGTTAAATCTTGATGTAAATGAAAATGAAGGCCGAGTGGAGTGCGTGAATGTTTTACATGGAATGGGCTCTTACTCTTATGATCCTAGGAAACTCTCTTTGGATCTTGAGAATAGGAAGATGTCACCAACAAAACCTTCAATTGAGGAACCTCTGGTGTTGTAGTTAAAGTTGTTGCCTCGACACCTCAGGTATGAGTTCTTAGGCCCTAGTTCAACTTTGCCAGTTATTCTTTCTTCTCGTCTTACTAACATGCAGGTTGATGCTACATTGGTGGTGCTTCAAAAGAGGAAGAAGGGAATTGGATGGACCTTAGTTGATATTCAGGGGATAAGCCCCACATTCTATATGCACAAGGTTATTCTGGAAGATGATGCAGAGCCCTCCTTGGAACATCAAAGGAGGTTGAACGAGGCAATGCAAGAAGTTGTGAAAAAGGAGGTGATCAAGTGGTTGGATGTCGGGGTTGTGTACCCCAACTCTAATAGCTCTTGGACTTCGCCGGTGCAATGTGTGCCGAAGAAGGGTGGCATGACCATGGATGCAAATTCGTAAAATGAGTTGATTCCTACCAAGACTATCACTGGGTGGAGGGTATGCATGGACTACCGCAAGTTGAATAAAGTGACCCGCAAGAATCACTCTCCATTGCCTTTTCTTGATCAGATGTTAGATCGACTTGCTGGGCGTGCCTTCTACTGTTTCTTGGATAGGTGTTCTGGATACAACCAAATCTTGATTGCTTCGAAAGATCAGGAGAAGACCACATTCACTTGTCCATATGGCACCTTTGCCTTCTCTAGGATGCCTTTTGGGTTGTGTAATGCACCGGCTACATTCCAGTGGTGTATGATGGCCATTTTCATCGATATGGTGGAAGATATTTTGGAGGTGTTCATGGATGACTTTAGTGTTGTTGGTGATTCGTTTGAGGAATGTTTGAAAATATTGATAGAGTGTTGGCCCGTTGTGAAGAAACCAATCTTGTTCTTAATTGGGAGAAATGCCACTTCATGGTGGAAGAGGGCATAGTTCTTGGGCATAAAATTTCAAAGCATGGTATAGAGGTTGACAAAGCAAATATTGATGTGATTTCAAGGCTCCGTCCCCCTACCTTTATCAAGGGAGCGAGAAGTTTTCTTGGGAATGTGGGGTTCTACCGGTGATTTATCAAAGACTTTTCGAAGGTAGTGAACCCCATATGCAAGTTATTAGAGAAAGATGCCAAGTTCGTGTTCGATGAGAGATGTATGCAAGCCTTTGAACCTCTCCACCACAAGTTGACCACCACCCCTATTATTACCGCATCCAATTGGAGCTTGCCTTTTGAGCTCATGTATGATGCAATCAATGTTGCAGTTGGGGAAGTTTTGGATCAAAGAGTGAACAAAATGTTTCATCTGGTGTACTATGCGAGCAAGACAATGAATGATGCTCAAGTGAACTACACGGTGACTGAGAAAGAGCTTTTGGCTATTGTTTTCGCAATGGAGAAATTTCGGCCATATCTCTTGGGTGCCAAGGTCATAGTTCATACCGATCATGTCGCACTCCGATACTTGATGATAAAGAAGTATTCCAAACCTAGACTGATGCGATGGGTTTTGTTACTTCAAGAGTTTGATTTAGAGATTGCGGACCGGAAGGGTAGTGAAAACCAAGTGGCGGACCACTTGTCCCGCTTGGAGGAGGAGGGGAAGCCTCGTGATGGCCTAGAGATCAATGATTCATTTTCCGATGAACAACTCCTTTCGGTGTCGGTGAATGGTATGCCATGGTTTGCGAACGTTGCTAATTTCCTTATGACTGGTATAATCCCATGTGAGCTCTCTTCTAACCAAAGGAAGAAGCTCAAATGGGATAGTTTGGATTTCTATTGGGATGAGCTGTACTTGTTCAAGATTTGCACGGAGGGTGTGATCCGAAGGTGTGTTCCTGAGGAGGAGCAATTGAGTATCTTAGAGTCTTGTCACTCCTCTCCCTATGGTGGCCATCATGGTGGGGCGAGGACGGATTTAAAAGTTCTTAGTTGTAGGTTTTATTATCCAACTTTGTACAAATATGCAAGTGAACTTGTGAAGAGGTGCGACGAATGTCAAAGAGCGGGTGGAATTTCGAAGAAAGATGAGATGCCTCTCATTACCATTCTTGAAGTTGATATTTTTGATGTATGGGGCATTGATTTTATGGGCCCGTTTGTTATCTCGTGTGGGAACACATACATTCTTGTGGCGGTTGACTATGTTTCAAAGTGAGTTGAAGCAGTGGCTTTACCCAACAATAAGGCCCAGAGTGTTGTTACGTTTCTGAATAATAGCATTTTTACAAGGTTTGGCACTCCTCATGCAATCATTAGTGATGGGGGGTCTCATTTTTGTAATAGAGCTTTTAACACTTTGCTTGTAAAGTATGGTGTCAATTACAAAGTTTCTACCCCTTATCATCCTCAGGCGAGTGGCCAAGCTGAAGTCTGAAATAGGGAAATCAAGAGTATATTGTCAAAGACGGTCAATGCAAATAGGACTGATTGGTCAAAGAAGTTGTATGAAGCTCTATGGGCTTAAATGACTGCTTACAAGACTCTGATTGGTATGTCTCCGTATCGGTTGGTCGTTGGGAAAGCTTGACATCTATCGGTTGAGCTAGAGCACAAGGCCATGTGGGCTTTGAGGAAGTTGAATCTTGAATGGGATGTGGCAGGAAATCTTCGTGTGGAGCAGCTTAATGAACTTGATGAATTCCGATTCCATGCCTACTCCAGTTCGTCCTTGTACAAGGACAAGATGAAGTACCTTCATGATAAATATGCTTGTGGGAAGGAGTTCAAAGTGGGTGATTTGGTTCTCTTGTTCAAATCCCGGTTACGTCTGTTTCTGAGAAAGCTTAAGTCAAAATGGAGTGGACCTTTGAAGTGGTGTTTGTGACTCCGTTTGGTGCACTTGACTTGAAGAACAAAAATGGGGAGATTTTCAGAGTTAATGGGCACAGGGTCAAGCACTACCTGGGCAAGATTGATGACAGCCACATGGTGGCACTGCTTCATCTAAAGTGATTTGATGGTAACCTACGTCGTACCGCGACGTTAAATCGGGCACTTCTTGGAAGGCAACCCATGTGTCTTTCTTTTTGTTTTTCTTTGATCTTCTTTGTAGTATAAGATTCGCTTTTTGACTAACTGGTTGTGAGTTGTTGTAGGATTGTTTTGGTGCAGTGCAGGACTAAATTGGAAAAATGCACACTCTCTGAAGTTTGCACTGCGTCCGCATTGCATTTTGTGCGGACCGCAGTGGCCTCTTTTCGGGGGCAAAAATTCAATGCGGACCGCAGAGTCAATTGGTCAAAAATGATGAGTATCTAAAGTTTTCCACCGCGGTCGCAATGCATTTTGTGCGGTCCACGGTGGACCACTACGGCCGCATTGCATTTCTTACGGTCCGCAGTGGACATCCTCCCAGTGCTTCATGTTTCTGAGTACCGCGGACCGCGGTGCCAATTTGTGCAGTTCGCGGTGGGTAGGTGAGATTGGCCCCAGTTCCTTTTTCTATAAATAGGACCTGAGGCCCTCAATTTAAACTTCTTGACCCTTTGCATTCAAAAGATAAAAAATCATTGTTCATCCCTCATACTGCAAAAATTCAACTGATAAGTCTCATTAATCATTATTATGTCTCACTTCTAGTAACTTTAATTCTTTCTTAGTTGTTTAATTTTGTTATTTTCTTTTAACTTTTATTTTTCTTAGTTTTTCCTCTTTTTCTTCCCGTTTTCTTTCAATTATGTAAAAGTAGGTTTGTTTAATCATGTTTAAGTTAGGACTAGTTAGTTAAAAACACCGAGTCAGCACCTAGGGGATCAATAATAGGTGCAAAATTGGATTAAACGTGAAAAATTTGAACCCTAGGTTGGTATTGCTGTTGAGTGCTCACCGCGGACCACGGTGGATTTTGTGCGGTCCGCGGTGCTTCTATGCGGTCCGCAATGCTATTTTGTGCAGACCGCGGTGGTGAAGGTTTTGAAAGCTGATAAGTGAGGACCGCGACCGCAATAGATTTTGTGTAGTCCGCGGTGCCTCAATATGGACCGCAATGCATTTCGTGCGGTCCGTGGTGACTAGATTCAGAGAGTGGGTAATCTGATCCCCACCTCAGTGCGGAGCGCGGTGCATTTTGTGCGGTCCGTGGTAGCTTCTTTGTGGAAGCACTTCATTTTGTGCAGTCCGCAGTCTTCAATCTTGACTGTCTGCAATATTAATCTGCAATACTTCACTGATTCTGCTGATACTAACAAAGCTCAACTGAATGTTCTTTGCAGATCATGGTGAAATCACGAGGCAAAAGAGATAAACAGAAAGGGAAAGAAGATTCCTCCCAGGGTAGGGGACAAGGCATGATTAGATTGACCACGCAAGCCCGGCAAAACATCAAAAACACCAAAAGGCTCATAAAGGTTGCCGATAGAGCTATTGACCAATCCGAGAGTGAATATGAGCCTTCCCGGGAGGCATCTGACTCAGACTCTGTGCTAGAGTATGTTCTGACTGGCTGGAGAGGAACAGATTGAGGAATACACCTTCGGGCTCTCCCACTACCCATGCATCAGTGCGCATATCTTCTGAGTCGTCTGGTGGCTCAGCTGCAGGTAGTGACAATGAATATTCCACCTCACTTACAGCTTCACTATCTAGGTAGGGACCCGTAGAAGAAGAAGGAGAAGAAGAAGTAGGAGGGGGTGAGCACCAAGTAGGAGGGGTAGAGAGAACCAGGAACTTGGAGGCATGGCAGGACAAGTTCATGAGTGAAGTAGCCTACCACAAGCTCAGAGAATGGTGGTCCGAGAGGAAGTTAATACCTGAGCAAAAATTCATCACACGGGACCTTATGCCTCACAACCCCAATGTGTTGAGGCTGTTCAGAGAGAGAGCAGGATGGACTATTTCATAGGCCACGTGGAGGATGCCAATGAGCACTTAGTCAATGAATTCTATACCAATGTTGCCCACATAAAAAAGGGTACCATAGTGACTAAAGTGCGGAACTTGAAAGTGAAATTTGATGGCAAAATTATAATTGACTATTTGGGCTTCCTGGAGGAGGACGGGACCTTGTACTTAGACAAGGTAGCTTTGGGGGAGGATGCACGTCCGTGGCTAGATGAGTACTTGGCAATCCCAGGTACCACCCCAGCATGGCTGACAGCGGGGGTAAAAATTCTGAGGAGAACATTAAACTTTGAAGAAAAAGGGTGGGAGACATTTGTGTGTATCCGGCTAGACCCCACCACTCACGACAACTCCCTTCCTCTCTCCCGGGCTATATTGGTGGCATCGATCATGGCGGGGTACCCGATCAACACTGGGAATGTTATGTCGAGGGTGATTACACAGGTCGTGAATGAAGGTGACAAATCCTACCCCTTCCCCAATTTCCTGACTATGTATTTTGAGGATCTAGAGGTGGAGAAGAGGAGATTTGATGTTAAAGTTAAAGCAAAGGCATCGTTCTCCTGGTACAGCACCAAGTGTCCCGATAACACCAAGGACCCTAAGGGCAAGCTACTACTTCAACTGGCCAGTCTGAAGAGCCAGTAGCAGTAGTACCTCCTACTCAGCCTCCCTCTGCCACTCCATACATGGCCCCAAGACCCTCCACTTCTACAGTTCTGGAGATCCCATCATCTGCAGTATATCCTTTGACTGCCCACTGCCTGAGCCAGACCCTTGCCAGTATCAACAACTGGATGCAGATAGCCACTTCTAAGATATCTGTACTATCTACTTCAGTGGCAGCGTAGTCTGCACTTTCTCCACCACAGGTCCCACAGTCAGTGGAGGACACTCTCAAGGAGCTTTTGGATAACTAGAAGAAGCTCCTAGAGAACTAGAAATTGATCATGGATGTTGTTGATTCTCATGGAAAGGCGTTGAAGGAGCTTGCTAGGGAGGCAAAGAAAATGAGGAAGACTCGTGCTTCAAAGGAGTCGGTGAAGGAGTTAAGGGTCGAGGTAGAGAGGTTTAAGGTCGATCACTTGCCTCTGGATCTTCTATTGCATGACCCGGCTCCACCAGCCTAGCCCCAGCCAGAGCAGGAGATAGAGAGGCCACCCAAGAGGAAGAGGGTGATTCCCCGTACTGACGATGCTATTATAGAATTGGAGGACCCGCAGGGAGGTTCCTCTAGCCAGCCCCAGATTCCAGTACAGGCCCAGGACTCAGTCCAGGCTCAGGTCCCAGTAAAGACACAGATTACAGAGAGCTAGTCATAGGTTCCCGAGCAGATCGAGGACACAGGGACCCAGACTCAGGATCCTATACAGACGGAAGGCTAATAGGGAGTTATTTTTTTCCTCTCTTTCTTTTCTTGTGCTTATTTTGGTTAGTTAGCATCGAGGACAATATTAGCTTTCAATTGATGGGGTAGCCCTAGTTGAATGACTGT